>NC_084997.1:12468228-12563228 GCF_963854185.1 Sardina pilchardus
CATTTAATATTCAAATTTACCATTACAAATTCAGATTTTAATAAACAGCAATAATCGTTCACTCCTCTATGACTACTGTATGAATGTGAGTAAGTTTAGTGAAACAATACAATGATTGAACACATGGGTCAGAAATGACCTGTGTGTGCAAAGTGTGATTATGTAAGATAATGAATATTATGAGAACAATTTTAATACAAACAACAAATTCTAATATTTCTAATACTAATCTGATTAGAAATAGTTGTTATAGGCCCCAGCCGTGACGCGGTTGGGGCACCTGCACCACACGCCGGCAACCCGGGTCCGATTCCTGTCCCGTGGTCCTTTCCAGATCCCACCCCAATTCTCTCTCCCACTCACTTCCTGTCATACTCTACTGTCCTGTCCATTTAAAGGCATAAAAAGGCCAACACTGTACATTATGTCACTGACACTTTGAATACCAATACAGAACTGCAGTGCATGAGTAACGCAATTTATGTCCATAACTATGGATCTATGAGACTTCTCTCAGACCGTCACCATGGTCTACCTGTGGATGGCATCATTCATAGGTATACCGTGGTGACGGTCTGAGGGATGTGAAAATAGATCTATAGCGAGAGGACTTGGAGAACTGGTTAACTTTCAAACTGTGGATAAGTAGTAAATGCGACTAAAACTGATGGTTTTGCTTGTCGTACCACCTCAAGCTCATTTTAACTGGTGTTGCTGGTCTACATTGTTGGTTTTTACTGGCCATGCCAGCTTATGTTGGTCATTCTAGCAAGCCAGCATGACCATCTCACACCAACAATGTCAAGCTTGGCAGGCTGGTCACCAGCATGACCATCTAACACCAGCGGTATCCCACACGACAGGCCATGACCAGCTTCCTCAGATGGTCACGCCAGCATGTCAACCTGGTGGCCTAACCAGCTACACCAGCTAGCAGCAATAGCTGGAAGAAAACTAGCAAAGATCAGCTCAAACCAGCTACCAGCGTACCAGTAGGGATGTTTCACAAATGACCACAGTCACTTAATGGTCCTGGCACACAGGCCGTGTGCATTTGGAGCAGGAGAGGGTGACTTTTCTATCACTGGCAGTTGGACAAAGGCTGCATCGCTTTCTCTTGGATTTTCTTGTCTTAAGTCCTCTTGTGGCTGGGTTGTCTCAGCACTCCCCATATCGCCATGGTCTTGCAAATATTATAGTTACATAAAATGGTTCACATAATATTCATTATCTTACTCACAATCACACTTTGCAGACACAGGTCATTTCTGACCCATGTGTTCAATCATTGTATTGTTTCACAAAACTTAGTCACATTCATGGAGTAGGCATAGAGGAATGAATATAATTATTGGTGTTTGTTAAAATATTAATATGTAATGGTAAATTTTAATATGAAATGACAAATGACACTGATTTCAAAGAGTACTGCAAATAAATTTTGATTATAGGTTCATTTTACATAGGAAATGAATGCGGGTCATTTGTGACCCATGTGTTCAAATGTAATTTAGGCACATAAAAAGTGTTAGAATTCAAGGAGTGACCATCAATTAATGAAAATAATGATTGGTGTTTGGAAGAAACTAAATAAGTGATGGAAACCTGGAATATTAAATTATAAATTGAATTATTTTCTTGAAAATAGCTGAGAAACCCTAACCCTTCAACAAAACTCCATTGAAAATGAATGCGGGTCACTTGTGACCCATGTTATGAATTAGAGGGGTATTGACAGAAAAGTGTTTTTCTTTAAAAAGTTTAAGATAAAAAAATACAACTTAGTCTTGTAATGAACAAAAACAAGTTAATTGAGGAATTCATGGAGTGCTGGGTCATGAAAATAAGTTTTTTTTAAAGAAATTGCTAAGAAACCCTAGCCCTTCAACAAAACTCCATAGAAAATGAATGCGGGTCACTTGTGACCCATGTTATGCATTAGAGGGGGTTTCAATAGCTCATGCATCAAAGGGTTAATCAGCGTGTGACAAGACTCCCAGTTAATGGATCCAGAGCAGCTAAGAGCCGAGTGGCCAGGGTCACTGTTCTCCTGTCAGCGATCCGGCTGCCTGGAAGAGGGGGGGTTGGTGGGGGGTTGGTGGGGGGGGGTTGACCGCGACCCCAATGCTTCCTGACATTTCCAGCAGCCTCTCCAAAACGCGGCTCTTCTCTGCCCGGTCACCCCGCGTGCCGTGACATTTTAGCTGCGTTATTTTCACAAGCCTTTTGGACTGTGTTCTTTTTGACGCGCTGCGCTGCGCTCTCTCAGCGTCGTCTAGAGTGGTGTATTGTATGTGTACTTTTGTCTTGAGCTCATTGCTTCTACATGTGAGCAAGATGGCTGCTCCACTGTTATTGTCTTTGGCGCTTCATCTCATTACACTTCCAGCTGACCTCAGTGACCTGAGATATAAATATACATTAAAAAAAAAACATCATAAATGGACAGAAACCAACCAATCTCATATGATGGCAGGAATAGCTACATGCTCTAGCCTCAATGGCTTGAGGCGTTATTGGCATCATAAAAGCCTGTTTCCACGGGCAACTCAGGTACATATATATATATATATATATAAGCTGATGCTATTTCAGCGGCGGTGATAAGAGGGGAGCCGGTGCTACGAGGGAGAGGGAGAGGGGTTGACCTGTGACCCAGGGATCCGTATAGCCTTGTCATCACCGGGCGCCGCGTGCGGGGAGAGCTCGCGGTGGGGCCATCTCCCGCTCGGGATTATTCAGAGTGAACGTGATTGCTGCAATTTCATGCTGCGGTGCCTCTGTGCCTCCGAGCAGGACATGTCTCGTAATATCTACAGTGAGATGAAAGTTTAGCAAACAAATGTACAGCACATGGGGAGGAAATATGATAGAAAGAAAAAAAAATGTAGGGCCAATCTACTGTGACGGTGTCTGCTGCCTGCTTTAATGGGGTGTAGGCCTGACGACATGGCAAGGCTGTGTGGAGTTTAACCACATCTCCATAATTCACATACAGTGGGGCTACAGGATTTCTTTTTTTTTTTTACATACTTCAGAGATTTCCTGAGACACAGCCATGGAGAGAGAGAGAGAGAGTGAAAGAAAGTGTGTGTGTGTGTGAGAAAGAGAGAGAGGGTGTATGTCTAAGTATGTGTGTCTGTCTGTGCGTGTGTGTGTGTGTGAGCGAGAGAGTGAGAGAGAGACTGAGTAAGTGAGAAAGAGAGCTTGAGCGCTAGAGAGTTGGAGACACAGAGGCGAAGTGTTTTAGTGTGTGCATATTTAAATGCAGAGAGGCGCACATGGCTGGGTTGAGAGCACTCACTGATTGGAGAGCAGCACAGAGACTAGCCGAGCCGTGCCGCCCTAATGCCTGCCGTAGCTAACTTACCCCAACTTTCATGCCTCTCTCTCTCTCTCTCTTTCTCTCTCACTCTCTCTCTCTCACTGTCTCTCTGTTTCTCTCTATCTCTTTCCAACTGAAGACAGGAGAGTGTGTGTGTTAACTATTACCCATAATCCAGCGCTCTCTCCTCTCCTCGGCGGTGTGTGTGGGGTGCATCACCCGGCTCTGGCGCTCGCGCGGCTGCCCCACCGTGACCCTGCTTAATCGGCACCTCCCAATAATATCACCATGGCGAATGCCGCGCTGCCGAGCACCAACCCCCTAGCACCCCCCCCCCCCCCCCCCACCACCTCCTCCGCCTCCTCCCCCCCCCCCCCCCACCACCACCCCCCACCCCCACCCGGCACCCTCTCAGCCTCTCTCTTTCCCCTCGGCATCACAGCACGTGGCGCCGACCGTATTTGTGTGTCAATTTCAGTCGATTCTCCTCGCTCTGATATGCGAGAAGGACAGTAAATCTCGTGATTGATGGCGGCTCGCTGTGAGTCACAGGCGAGTTAAGGGAGCGCCATTTGTACGGCCGAGCCTTCCAAACAGCTCCCGGCAGCTCCTGACAGATGCCTGGCCCGCCAAAATAAAATGCATCATATTTCCGACCGGGCCAATTAATTTTCTAATCTCTGACACTAAACGCTGCCGCCGCCATAACTCAGACGTCAGAGAGCATCCTGCCCATTTGACACGTCCACTTAAGAGGAGAGGTTTTCGAAACAAAACCGCTCCTGACATATCAAGCCCACCCTTCCGAAATAAGTCAATAAATACATAAATAAATAAAACGCCTTACGCCTTATTTATTTTTTAAACAACCCCCTCAATTAGTCCCCTGCTTAATTTTACACGGAGGGCCTGGAAAATCACGTCGAGCTTCAAAAGAGCTAAACCTGCCGGCGATTTGTAAGCTAAGTCCAGCTGTGCCTTCATTAGAATTCTCCCATAGATAAAACATTGATTTTTGTGTCTGGCGGGCTCCGGCCCGATCCCTCGGAATTTATCTTCCTCGCGCCTCTCATTTAATCTCTGCTTGAAACAACAGCGGCAGTAATGGGCGCGGACGGATCCCGGGGAATATGCGTGGTCAGCGCGCCGGGCTCTGGGGGCGAACGAACGCTGCTGCCCGCTGCTGCCTGCTTGCTTGTTGGTGCTGCTACGCAGGGTCGTGTCTGCATGATCCTCAGACTCCACTGCCTCTGCTGCTACTGCCGCTGTGTAAATAACTGGGGGGGGGGGGGGGGTGAGAGAGAGACAGCTTTATGAGACAGGTCTGTGCCCGGGTCTGCTCTCTGCACGTGCCACCTGGTGATTTGGTCGTGTAATTGTTATTTGGCGCAAGCTCACGTTGGTGAGGCCTGGCTCTTTGTGCGTATCTGGTGTCTGTGTGCATGGCTATTTGTTTAGTGTCTGTGTAGGGATCCAGTCAACACATGTCTTTGTGTTCATACAGTATGTCTGTGTACTCTGTCTCTTTACTGTGGTTTTAGCTCATGTAGTGGCTATCAGAAGAGGCTGGGGGTAGAAGTGGCAATAACATATTGATGCTAAACACCAGTAAACAAACATACATTCTCTTAATCTCAAGCAGTAAATTCTACAACAAATTGCTACGTGCTACTATGCAAGGTTCATACTTTAACCTTCCCTTTTTAAAGAGAGCAGGAAAAATGATAGCCCTGCTTATCACAGCTACAAGTCTAGCGTTTTGCTTTGTTGTATTTGTACCAACACAGTACAACAGCTCAGGGAGAGATATCCCACTTAATCAAAAACTGGAAGCAGCAACAGCAGCAGCAGAAGTAACTCCTCTGAAAAGCACAGTGTATAGCTTCAACCCTCCAATCCCACATATCCTCACAGCAACTGTCCTTCAAATAATCACAGTGGATGACATAATTATGTTTGTACAACAACAGCATAATGGCAGGACACAGTAGGCCTTTACGGCCACAATGCTGATGAATAATACAGTATACGTTACAGCTGTGTCATCCCGGGCCGGTAGCCCCCACTAGCCCAATTACACCCACTGACACCCGCCTCACATTGTCACAGCACATTTGTTAGCCTCTAACTGGTTGGGCATGTTTTCTTTTCTCTGTTTATGTGTCTATGCATTGTCTCTCTTTGTGTTTGGGTGTGTGTGTGTGTGTGTGTGTGTGTGTGTGTGTGTGTGTGTGTGTGTGTGTGTGTGTGTGTGTGTGTGTGTGTGTCTGGCTGTGTGTGTGTGCCCATGTGTGTATCTCTTGCCGTCATGCAAATTGCATTTCCCGATGCCGTTTCTTTGTTCTGGCATGGGGGTTATTGTTGCACCATGTGATATAGTGACTGTAATATATGCTTGCGAGTAAGCGTACACATGCACCTCTTTGTGCGTCTGTGTGCTGGAGATTGACTGTGCATACATATGAAAGTCAATTCCATCATAATTATAATGCGTGGCCAGCTTGTTTTTTTATGTCTCCTTTCATCTTACATGTTATCTAAAGAGTCCATTTGATCACCTGGTATACTGTAGGCTACAGTGGTATTCTTGTCTTTATGTGAGAAGACGTGGTATTGTTTACGTTACTGTTTGGAAGAGATAAGCATGCCACAAGGGGGTGATTTATTTTTCAAACAGTAGGTTCTGCTCCCAAACTTTCCCATTGTTTATGTTTTTTTTTGTAATAGGTGTGTGATCTTCAGATCATCTGAGTGCAGTTAATGTTTTATTTATATCTTACTACTCCACAATCGCCCTACACACACACACACACACACACACACACACACACACACACACACACACACACACACACACACACACACACACACACAGATATACAGACACCCCATGTGTTTTGGTGTGCTTCTGTATCCCCCTTCTCTGTTTTGCGACACTGCTGTGCGTCGTCTCTCTCAGGATGTTTGCTGTGGGATAGTCCTGGGATTACATGACAGCAGGAGAGAGAGGGAGAGGGGGAGAGATGGAGAGAGGGAGAGGAGAGCTGGGGTGTCGGTCGGTCGGCGCAGGTCAGACTCTGGGGACGGGTCGGGTTCGGCTCGGCGATGGGCGGAGAGCCAGAGCTGCGGCTTCATCTCCCCCACACTCACCCTTCCCCAACCCCATTTTTCCTCCAGAGATGTATTGATGAGTGCCACTGACCACCCTCTGCAAATCTGTCATCTCCCATTCCTGTCCACTCCAGCCATAGCGCAGTCAATTCATAGCACACACACCCTAGACCCTAGATTCATAGACACCCTTCTGCTGAAAGACAAAAACAATCCTTAACTCCCCTCAGCAGAAACCTCTCCATACAGCACAAAGCCATGTCCACTGTAGGCTACTACAGCTCATCGGTTAAAGGAGAATATCACCAAAAGAAGAGGAGAAATGGGCAGCATGTCACTCAGTAACGTACTGTGCAGTGGTGCCTGCTGGCTAAAGCTAACAGTGGAAGAAGCTGCTAATAAGAGACATCATTGTTCTGTGACAGTCGGCCTCAGACTTTCTTTCTGGAGGAGGATTCTTTTGTTCGGTTCGGTTGCCCACATAGTTCACAGCCCCCTCTCTCTACTCCCCAACTCATCTCTGGTTCGCTGCCAATGAAAAAAAAAAAAGTGAGAATATCACGACGCTTAACAGCTTAATGAATTTCGTTAGCTGACGCTACTTAAGCGCTGGAGAGCTAATTAAGCTTTTTTGAGAGGCATGTCAAAGGGAAACGTGACACAGGATTCTCGACGGACGCTGCCGCCGGCACAACTCGTTTGATGATTTTTCTTTAAAAAAAAAAAAAAGCGCACTGTGGACTCGCAGAGAAAAGAAAACATCGTTTTTTGGAGCCCTGCAACTGTTATTAAGCAAACGTACAGTTACACGAGGGAGTTGAGAATGCCTTCGTTACCTTTTTATTCGGGGCCAAAACAAAACCGTCGGGAATCGTTAATCTGAACAGTGCCAGGCGCAGGCTATTGTCCGCACAATGGCATCTTTAATTGCTGCCTTGTCCAGCTGAATGCATGGGGCTCGCTCTTTGTTTTGTACACAAAATCAATTCCGACTGCATCCTCAAGGTATGGCCTCATACACAGAGCCACGCCCTGCTCTCCTTTCTCCCGCCTTGACTCCCATTGTTAGGCCTGAAATTGCCTCAAAATACAATTTCCCAGGACTTGATGGCAATCTGGAAACACAGCGGTCTCACACACGCGCACACACACACACACACACACACACACATCGATACACAGACTCACAGTGGTGCAGAATACACAGTTGGGGGGATTAACCCAAATTTATCAGGGTTTTAACAGCACGTTGCCATCCCTCTCCTTGTGTGTGTGTGTGCGTGGTCTTGATAGCATCTCCTCCTCTCTGCCACGGAGGTGTTCCTGCGCGGCTGGGGATGTATAAAAGCCCCGAGACCCGTGGTGCTTAATAATTAATGTGTGGTCAGTGTTTCTGCAGCACTTACTGGGGCTGGAAGCTGGGCATGGGGGGTAGTGTAAAACGGTAATTTCATTTGCTATTTTGGATTGCCTCAATTAGGGCCGTGGGGATGAAACGGGGACCGGGTGGGCGGCCGCGCATGCGCACTTGTGCACGCGGCCGCACGCGCGAGCCACCGTTACTCTGACATATGTGATGTGGACCAGATGTCGGAGCGGACCGGTACGCGGTGCGCCGGTCCAGACCCGCTCTGCCAGATGGGCCGGGTTATTGTGCCGGTTGAACGCGTGTGTGTGTGTGTGTGTGTGTGTGTGTGCCCGGTGTTTGAGAGGTGCAGGGCCCCCGCAGTAATGCAATTCATCTCTGAAGAATGGCGACAATAAGGAGCGGAGGCGAGGCTATGAACTCTCAGCAGAGTTAAAATCGGGCACATAAAAATAGATGCTCAGACGATAAAGAAGGCAGGAGGGGGGTGGTGGGGGGGTGGGTCGCGGCTCTTATGAGATTGCGTGAACCTGTGTGCCCGGGAAAAAAAGGAGCAAGGCTTGGCTGCAGCACAAACCAAACCCAATTGGCAATCCGGATCGAACTCAATTGAGGCTATATACGATATTTATTGCAAAGGTAGTAGTATTTTGTGTGCTTTTTAAAAGCAGGTATTCTTGTGCTGAAAGCAGACAGTCTTGTCTCTGAATCTCTTTGCCAAGTGTCTGTTGTAACCAAACACAACACCATTTCTGGTTACACCTAGCATGAATGGCATACAGTCAAACAGCATAACACTCACGGCTCTCTCAAACCATGAAATCGGCCCCGCGCACGGTGCAGTCAAACACTGTCATCCGTCGCCTTTATCAACGAGCAAAATCTGCATCCTTCTTGTGTGATAGCATCCGACACACCCAGGCTAAACCCCCATCCTGTCATGCTGCAGATGTCAGATAGGGTCCAGCATCAGACATATGCACCTGCGTCACGTCTGTCTGCCCATCTATCGCTCCTCTCTATCTCAGTCACTCTCTCTCTCTCTCTCTCTCTTTCTATCTCACTTTCCCTCTCTTTCTCTTCCTCTGTCGCTCCTTTGCTCTTTCAGCTCTCTGATATCGTATGCTAATCAAAGCCTTTTAGCTCCGGCCAAAATCGGCGTATCGGATCTTTCCCCCTGGCTCGGAGAGCGCCGGGGGGTGCGGAGTTCCATCGAGGCCCCAGACTCTTTCTTTCACGGGGGAGTTGATTAATGCAGAATGCGTCTGTACCTGACAGCATGATACATTATTGATCAAAGCACTTATTACTGTTGATTTTGGGTCTTGTGACATTTACAACCGCAATTATTTTTCTCGGCTGAAATTGGTGACATTTGGTTCTCATTTAAGAGGGAAAGGCACTTAGCTGATGGCTGATTAAAAGGCTTCTCAATACACTGCCGCCAGGCTTTGAACCAAAAAAAAAAGTTTTCTAAAAATACTGGAACCCAACAGCTTCTGCCAGCAAGATAAGTGCAAGCCAATAGTCACCTGACACACTGTTGTATTTGTAACCTTTCAGCCAAGCGGTGCGTGTACACACACACACACACACACACAGACACACACGCACGCACACACACAAACATCATAAAGGTTGTACAGGCCTTTCCTACATAGAAAAGTCATGCACTTCCCCAGAGCTTGTGCCATTGTGAAATGTTTCCATACAATGTCCCCCCCATACAGCTTTTGTTAGCCAGCTAACCTTCACACTCACTCTCTCTCACACACACACACACACACACACACACACACACAGATATGTAGTGAAATAGGATTTCAGCCTTTAATATCTGAAGCAGTTCCTCTTTCTGTGTCGGCTCACGAGAAACCCGATATGGAGGAGAAATGGCTTTCACACGATCCCACCCAGACTCTGCAACCTATCAATTCAGGCCCTTTCATTTGGCATTGGCTGTCCTGTATCTAAATAGCATGTATTACAGTATGGGGCCCCCTCCTCATACGTGAGGGGGAAAAGCAATCTACCTCCAGGTTGATAGATTTTTTTGGCGGACAATACTATCTTTCTCCCTCTTGTCTGTTGGGATGGGAGTAAGGAGCTATAATTTTTTCTGATTTAATGGAACTCGCTGGGGAATGTATCCAGCAGAGGCATCCTGGGAATTTAAGACCGGGGGCTGGGGCTGGGGCTGGGGTGAGGTGAGGTGAGGTGGGGTAGGGGTAGGTTCTAAAGAGAGAGAGAGAGAGACAGAGAGAGAGAGAGCTGGGTTCTTGGAGACGAAAACCCAAAGAGAAGTGACAGAATCTCTGCTTAAAAGACAAATGATGCTGGGAAAGGAAAGGAGGCCACAATACGTATTGATTTCTGTTTGTGACGGTGAAGGGGGGAGGGGAGGGGATTCATTTTGCCACATCTAGGAGCAGATTGGCCATTGTCTCACACAGCTGACTCTCCATTTGGACTCACCTTGACTGCCCTTTCGATCCACTCTGCAGAAGGGCTGGTGTGGGACCAAGTCAGTGTGGCCCAGGCTGCCTCAGATCTTCTTACGAGAGACAGAGAGAGAGAGAGAGAGAGAGAGAGATAGAGAGAGGGAAAAAAAAGAGAGAAAAAAGGAAACAAGACAAGGCAAGGCCAACATGTGCCCGTGGCGTTTCCATGCAGGAGCTGTCTGTGCGTGTAAAGCTATCCTCCAGCCCCATATATTCAAGCTTTTCGGCCCTCACTCCACCATGCAGCGAGACGGAAGATCCATTTCCTCTCTCTTTCTTGGTCGGCTCTCATTTGTGTGATTTAATGGCAGGGGAGTGAGGGGAGGAGAAGAATGAGAGTGCCTACAGTCTCTCTCTCTCCATCTCTCTCTCTTCACTTCTCTCCCTCTCTCCATTTCTCTTTCTCTCTCTCTCTCATCTTTCTCTCTCCCTGTGGAAAGTGTTTGATTTCATTCAGGGCTTTGGTCAGTCAGACAAGACAGTGCCAGCCCTCGTGTGCCACTGTAGCCCAGGCGACATGAGCGAGGCCCCCTTTGAGATCACGCGCGAGGCCACAGAGCCGCCTCATCACACTCCAAAAACACACGCAGCGGGGCCCACTGTGTCCATCACACCTGCAGTCACAGTGATCTTTACCCAGGATCCACCTCACTGCACCTCATGGATGCTTTTGTCTCCACGTTGACCTTGATTTGTATATAATGGAGTGCCACAGCATCGGTTACCTCAAGTGAGAGCTACTCTGTGCTACATACAGGAACTGTAACCAGATCGGATCAGAAGACTGCGTATCTTTTTAGGGTCTATATATATATATGTATCTTTCTCCTCCAGGCTTTTTTTTCTCTCTTTTGTCTACACAGAGTTGTGGAATGGATATTTGTTATCTTCCCAAAAAAATCTGTAATGCTGGAGAAAGCACAACCAATTAGAACGTTGCGGTTCCTTTTCTGGGTCTCTGCTTTCTCTCTCTCTTCTCTCTCTCTCTCTTCATCTCCCTCTCTTCCTCAGAGTAGTTGAGAGGAGATGACTGGAGTGCACTGGGTAGAGCATTAGAGTGTCTTTATTTACCCTCGAGAGCTTCAGGGAACATCTTACGCCTCTGTCACAGTCTAGCAGGGCTGGACAGATTAAATACAGTACCCTTACCAAAACTCCCTTTATCCAATTATCTTTGTTGTTTTGCTGATATCTCTTCTCATCTCTCTCTCTCTCCCCTCCCTTTACTTATCTTTCCAATCCCTCTCTTACTCCCTATACTTCCTCCCCCTCTCTTTTCCTCCGCACCCTCTTTCCCTTCCATGCTCTCTCTCTTTTTCTCGTCATCTCTCCTCTCTCCTTCCTCCTACGTGTCATCATCTTCTTTCCCTCTATCCCTCCCACACGTTTTCTCTCCCTCAGCCACTCCTTCTTTCTGTCACTTCCATGATCCCTTCTTTTCATCCACTTCTGTCATCCTCTCTTCTCCATCCCTCCCTTACTCTTCCTTGCTCACTTCTTTTCATCCTTTTCTGTCACTTTCTCTCCGACAACCCTTCCTCACTCCATCTTCTCCTCATCCATCCATCCCTTCCTCTATTCCTCTCTCTCTCTCCTTTTTATCCACCTCTGTCACCCTCTCTCCTTCATCCCTCCCTCTCCTTATTTATCTACCTCTGTCATCCTCTCTCTTCCATCCCTCTCTCTCTCTCTCCCTCTCTTCTCCCTGTGTTGATTTGTGCTGAGGGGTTCCTGTGAGTGGTTCCCCAGTCAGCCCAGCCTGAGCAGCTCGTTGGCCCCCATGGTGTTGGCTTGTCTCTGCAGCGGGGCGCTCTCTTCTCTCTCTCTCTCTTTCTCCCTCTCTCTCTCTCCCCCCCTCTCTCTCTCTCTCTCCCTCTCTCTCTCTCTGCCGTGGTGCAGATGACCAGGCGGGAGCCTTCTTCTCCTGTGATCCTCTTCCGTCGCCACATCACAAGACAGAAATACACTCTGCCTCTGCCATAGCAACCGAAAGATAGAGATTTTTTCTCTCTCCTTTGATTGCTGGCCTTTTTAAGAGCGAGCGCCTTTGTGAAGCCCCCCCCAAAAAAACACAGTGTTCCCAGTTGACTTGCATGGGAGCAGAGTGGGTTAGTTATGGAGGCATTAGTGGAATATTTTTAGTGGCTTGGTCCTCTAGTGTTTAATCTCTCTCCCTCGTTTGTTTGTGAATGCCTTGTTGCGTTGTGTCCCTTTTTTTTTGGAGGAGTGATTCTTCTTTTGTTTTAACGGGAGTGTCTCTTTGTAGTCTGTGTATGGGCTTGTGTAATGGGCCTGTGTATATATTTCACAACTGAGACTTTTCGGGTTTGTGTGTGTCTCAGTGTGTGTGGAGGTCCTTGTGTATGTATCTGTGTGTGTGTGTGTGTGTGTGTGTGTGTGAGTGTGTGTATGTGTTTGTGTGTGTCTGTATCTGTTTATCTCGGAGCCCTTTCTCACTTATGTGCTCCGGAGGGAGGCAATGTGCTACTAGAACATTCTTTAATTGGTGGGCGCGGCGAGGCGCGGGGCCGGCGAAACCAAGCATCTGCGGAGCGAGGAGGCGCTGGAGTGAGACCGAGCGACGACTGAGGCGGGAGCCCGAGTGCTCGGCCCTGAGTCCGCTGCACTGACACAGCCTCTCATTACCAGTCAGCGCCGGCCGACACCATCTAAGAGAAACAACTCCACCAGGGCACCGGCAAGGGCCCCACTAAGCCCCAACACACAGATATTATAAGAATAGAAACCAAAGAGAGAGAGAAAGAGAAAGAAATAATAAAACCCAAGACGAAGTTAACCTCCCTTCTGTTTTAAGGGAGTTTTTATGGCCTACCAGCCAGGCCTTGCCCATTTATTTTTTAAAGGGATGGGGGGGGGGGGGAGTGAAAAGGGAGACAAATCTACAGATGAAATGCTGATGGTACTGAAACGATCGAGCAGAGCGGGTAGTCAGAGGTGCCCGTCAGCCGTTGCATTTTAAGACCTGCCCAGCCACTACCCCCAGCCCTGTTAATATATGCCAATAGATGAATATTTCAGCGGGAAAGTGATAGGCCGATTTATGAATTGTGACATTCCCGAGATTGATTATGGTGCCCAATGACTTTTTAATTAGTAATCTTGCCTGATTGGCACTTTCTGATGTCTCAATCTCGCTGCTTCTTTATTGCCAGACTTGGCCTTAACAAAATGTTAAGTATGGAAGGGATAATAATATAATATTGTTCCAGGCCTAGACCCCACAGATAATTAGATAAGTTATAAAAAAACAAAAGCTTGAGAGAGGGGAAGAAAGAGAGAGAGAGAGAGAGAGAGAGACTCAATGCTCCTCGTAAAAAAAGGCTATTACATGAGAGATTCAAATGGCTCGAAGCGCCCCTGTAAAACCCCTATCATGGTACACTTTCAGAACTCCAGCCTCGATCACTGATGTGAAACATCAGTGGAGAGAGAGAAAAAAGAAGAGATGAGAAAAGAGGAGAAGAAAAGAAAAGAGAGAGAAAAAAATCTATACAGCAAAATGGGACGAGATTAAGAGAGCGGCCCTTGCTGTTTTGTAGTGCCTATATCAGAGCCCTGCTCGTGGGAATATATTCTAGGGAATTCTCTGCCTCTTGGATCAGGCCGAGCAGGCAGCCGAGGCCGTAATGAAACAACATGCCACAGAAAGGGCACATTGCGTGAGGCTGCCCTGCTATGCTCCAGTCTGACACGGGCTTAGCGCTCAGGGCTTGGGCTGTGTGTGTGTGTGTCATGCAATGAATCGCCATCATAACCTTCATCTCCGTGACCTTTTTGCCGACGGCTTAGGGTACCACACTCACATGGGCTACTGAGTTTCCTTACAATTTTTTATTTTTTTTTGCCAAGGCAGATTTTTCATTGCTCATTCATGAAAGTAGGCAACTGCTTTTCAACCCCCCCGTCCCCCCCCCATCCACCTAAAAAAAGAAACACTCGAAAAGCTAAAAAAAAAAAAAACACTGGCTTTTGTTCACTGCTATTGCATGTGTGGAGAATAAAACATGAGCTGGTTCCACTCCTCATCTGCCTTAGTTGCGCTATCCTATTAATATTTAAGTTTCGACCAATCATGCATTTCTACTTGGTGGTTTCTGGTAAGAATCACTACCCCCCCTCCCCGTGCTTACCAAGCAACATGAAAAACAGTTTGCTGAATGCTCTCACAGCCGCAAAAAGCCATAAATATGTTTTTTTTAGAGTCATGTTGCCGGCAATAATGCGCAGGTGCTTTTTTCACCCAGCCGCTGGTGACAAGAGGAATGCTGCTCCATTGAAAAAGGCCCACCACACTCATTCAGGCTATAAATGTTTAATCAGCATCTAAATATTGACGGTGCCCTTCAGTCAGGTAAAGCTACCTCAATTTTGTCGCCGGCCACCAGTACAGGAATCCATTCCAAATATTACCACCAGTAGACTACCAGCTCATGCATCCTGCATCACATTAAGGCAAGACATTTTCTGCTGGAATATATGACAGAAACATAATTGTGATTTCAGTTCAGACTAAAGAATGAGCTAGAAATGTGATGTTTGATCCGCATATGGGGTACCTATACTAGGGTGTGAACTAAATGTTTTGTCATATAAGCAGCCTGTCTGTTGCTCTAAAAACTATGCTGGTCACAAACAGCACTGTATCAATAATCCACAGTCCACAGGAAGACAGCATATGGGGACAGGAACCCCTCACATGCAGTATTTACTAGAGGAAACGTGGCCTCAAGTTTGAAACACTCTTGACTGACAAGCCTGACTTTATCCATCAGAAGATCTCCAACTCTGTCTGGCTGAGATTTAGTTCAGTAGGCTTACAGCTATGGCTGAGCTTCCTTGAGCATGTATTGTGATGTCTAAAAAGTCAAATCTGGATGTTAATAGTAAAGTCCCTCTCTCGGCGAGGAAACAGCTTTTGCCTGGATACATCTGATAGAGAGAGTAGTGCCATCTGCAGTTTTCCTTTCATGCTGCACTCACATTTAGAAGTAATCAAACTTTTGCGGAAAAGTTTTAGAGATGTTTCTTGATATCAAAATAAAGACGTTGTTTGAATAGCTCTTTGAACATTTTTTGTCTTAACTCTTGGCTCCGGTTCCTGCCCTTGAACATCTGAGACGCTCACGGCCTCTTTCACTCGGGGGGTGAAATTACTTTAACACCTTTAGAAATGCGAACATTCGGCGCAATTGTATGAGAATCAATGGCCGTTTCTTGTCGCATTTAAGCCAAGGACGTAAAATGGGAATTTCAGCTGTTTCATTTGCCTCACATTTGAAAGACGAAACATACTGTGCTTTCATCTTTATGTCCTGTGAATGTTGGGCAGGAGGAAAAAAAGCTCTTTCGGAAATCCTTATCAGTGCGAACCAAAGGAGAAATCTAGAAAAGTCTCATAAAGCACATTTACTGATTATGGAGTGAGCCATCACTTTCATGCAAAATACCTGCAACTATTGAGTTCGCCCCTAATCTTGTCTACGCGAAGAATCTCCATTTATGCCATGAAAAGCATACACACAACTATACTTTTAACTAAAATCAGCCTTTTTATTTCTCCATTGTCGATAAAACAAATGTGTATGACATTTCCTGAAGATTTTTTTTTGTGTGTGTGAACATGTGATACACATTACAAGATTATCGTACTAAAACATATCTGATTATTGTCTACATGTGGCTACAGTGGCTATAGTGTTAGCTTTTTAATTGAAACTTTGTCCCTTTGCCTCAAAGGACATGGTGACACCCACCTAGACTTGGCTCTGGGTCCAGTATGGTTCAGATGGAACCACGACTCTGAAAGCCTTCACCTTTTATCTCCCATCTCAGTGGCTGAGATGGGCGTTTTAGGGCGAATGATTGTAGCTGCCAAAACAGTGCTGACATTTCAGAATGAACTCAGAACTAAAACTGATTCAGTCGAAAAGGGTCCGCAGCATCAAAGTGCATGAAGCCAAAGCTTTTAACAGACCGTGCTGACATTCAAACGCTTGACTCGGTAACACACACACACACACACAAATCCCCACACTGCATATACACGGAGGCACACACACAGAGAATTGCTCACACCCACACACATGCAAGCACTCAAACACACACACCCACACACAAATTCCCTCACTTCACAGGCACATGCGCACACACACACACACACACACACAAACACACGCCCACTCTACCCTCCATTAGAAGAGGTTAAACGTCTGCTTGCAGCCCCATCACCTCACAAAACGCAGATCAGTTTACTATCAAGTGTGGCCATCAGCCCTCTGCCCCCCCTCTTCCTTTCTCCCCCTCCCCCTCCCCCTCCTCCTGTTCATCCAGACAAACGCCCGAGCAGAGCTGACCCCATCCTTCCTTCCTCTCTCGTCTCTCTCTCTGCGCTCCCCGGGCTCAGCTGGCCGGGACCCAGACGCCCGTCAGTGCAGGAGCCGCGTCTGCACTGCTGAGCCACAGCCGGAGCCCGCGCTCCCCGGAGAGCTCTACCCCAGCTGCCCCTACCCCACCACAGCGGCCGCTTGGGCCCCGAACCCACCCCACCACATGCCCCCACTCTCCCCCCCTTTACCCCCACCCAAGACCGACTGCTGCCCTTCTGTGTGGTAGATTTTGGTTGCCTCTAATGGCCTGTGACAGGATCGCAAACAACAGACTGCACGCAGGCTCGCGCTCGCACCGGGGATGCTTATGGTTTCTGACACCTGACTCCTGTTGTCCTTGGAACCGATCAGGGGAGTGCGTATTTGCGCGCTGTTGTCACCAGGATCCCGCGGAGGCTGTAGGTATCACTCCCGCTTCTGCTTATCCTCGCTCTCTCCCAGGTGCAACCGCCCCGCCCCCCTCCTTGAGTCTACCCCCTCTTCTGAAATGTTTTGTTTGATTTCTCCATGATTAAAAAGTCTGTCACTAAAATCTAATTGTCCCAATCGTGCAATTTCATTACAGTGATATGAGAGACATGAACAAGAGACTGTGGCTCATGCACGCGTGCAAACAAGACTGTAAATATCAATGAGTGTCATTTAGTTGACAAGGAGCTCCACGGAAACACACCTGGTGATTATCTCTCCTCTGGAACTTGATACTAGGACAGTTGTGCTCTCTTGAGCTCTCCTGATAGCTAAGCAATGATAACAATATTCTAAGGGTGATCAGTCAAAGTCGTGTTTTTAATTATTTACTGTGGGAGAGGAGCTGCCATCAGAATCTGTTGGCTCGGGTTCTTTTGGACATACATCAATTGTCGGTGAGAGAGCCAAGTGGTATGTCTTCTGGGTGATTCATTCATCTGAAGCATTTCTGGATGCATTCTCCTCTCCCCAAACGAAGAAAAATAGACTTCTCACCAGATCGACACGTGCATAATCTTGTGCGCTGTGTGCGCCGATAGATAGCAAAAAAACGTTTTGGTTTAGGCAGGGTTTTTTTTTTTTTTGACTTCTTTTATACTTATTTCTGGAATAAGCATAGTTTACGGTGATACTCTCCCGCCGCACATCATAATTGTCTGGAAGGATATCCAAGGGCCTGGTTTGACGTCTCTTTTGGGGGAAATTGTTTTTACAAGCAATTAGCCACGCCGCCTCATTTGCTGTTCCATCGCTAAGAGTCGGGGAGAGTCAGTGCAGCGTATCATGTCGACATGGCGGCGGGGGGTGGAAGAGGTGGGAGCGCGCCACTGTGGAGAGATGCCAGCTCGTCGATACGGGAAGACAGGGCACGCGGCGTGGGAGGAGACGTCAGATTTTACCTATCATGCCGCGCTGCCGCAGTGAGGGCACTAATCTCTGCCGACCCGCATTCGGTTTTCCGCCGGCAATGGTGACACTCGCCGAGGTGACAAAGGGACTTTTTTTTTCGAGGCGTTCTTTACATATAAGAGAGCGACTTGCATGGAAATCATGAAGGTCTCTCTCTGTGTCTCCCTCTGTCTCACTCACACGATCTCTCTTTCTTGTTTCCATGGTTTCTTGTTTTAAGCTCATATTTGATGAGAGGATGGGTATTCCCAGGAGAGCTAGCACGGAGGATTAACAAGCCGAGCGCCAAGGAGAGAGTGCTCTCAGAGCCACAGATGCCTGTGCGTTTCGGTAATCACAGTTGCAACCTGACAAAGTGCTTTAATTAGCCGCTAAAAATGACTCTGAGCGTCATTATTTATGCGGTAATGTGAAAGGCAGCCACTTGTTTCATTGCTTGACGCGTGCGCATACTTGCAGATCTTGTTATGAATTGTTTTACTATCTGAGGACTAAATGAACTTTGTGGCCGTGGAGGGGGGGTCAGATAGTTTTTCGGCGCTGCCGTGAAATATCTTCTTGTCTTTTGATGGAATTTGGGAAGCGGAGCGTATTGCAAGAGAAGCATTAATTAATAATTGAAATTTGCAGATTGGTTCATAATATTAATTGAGATGATTCATAGACTAACATTTCTTTTGAACTTCTCTGTCTTAAAATAGCACAGTTCGCTATAGCGAGGACTTGATTAACTTACAGTACAATGACTAATACTGCACACACGGGCACGTTAGCGCTTAGAGACTAAAGAGAATGCATTAGCAAGCTTTTACTGTTCTGACTTTACCAAGTTTTCACTCATCAATAAATAAATAAGTCAGTAATGGCTGAATATTGATTACAGGATGTCAACCGCCCATGCCCTTTTCAATGCTCAGTTTAAAGGCTGCAGGAAATAGCCCTCTATGAATAACACTTAGTAACGAGAGTTTAAAAGTTGACCACAGCATAGGATCTACTGGAAGTAGATCATGCGACTGACCATGA
Organism: Sardina pilchardus; assembly: GCF_963854185.1. Classification (NCBI taxonomy): domain Eukaryota; kingdom Metazoa; phylum Chordata; class Actinopteri; order Clupeiformes; family Clupeidae; genus Sardina; species Sardina pilchardus. The sequence goes on from NC_084997.1 coordinate 12,487,345, forward strand.
CTTATAACTAAAGCATATGTGTCAAACCTCGATATATTATAACACTGTGTTTATTGCATGCATGCAAAGCTACTTGAATGGCAGTTTGGAGTACCAAACGATCAGTTCAGTGGTTTGCACCGCTGTGGTCCTATTTTCTCAATGTGCATGCATGATGTAGCAGACAAAATATCTCTTGTAATTGCCACAGTCTTTGGTTCAAAAGCCTATTATAGCGCTGTCTAGGGAGAGCAAAGAATAGGAAGTGAGATATCAATCGTCAGTAATTTGAGAAGAGGTGTTTTGTTTGATTTGATGTTAATTTTCACATTCTCCTCTACTCACATCTTTTCTTTTTCTACCTAAAGCCTCTGTTGTTGTTGTTATTATTATTATTATTATTCAGTGTCGACTGGCGGGACGCTCCAGGGGAAGACTAGAAGTAGGTCATTAGAATTATTTTAGATTTTTTTTTTCTCCGTTCTTTTCTTCCCCCGCTGTAGTTCTGGGGGGTTGGGAGGGGCAGAACTTAGGCCTCGGGACATGCAAATGCTAATCACATATCATTTCATCAAAGCAAGGGCATTGTTTTTTTCCCTCCTCCCCCTCTCTTTGAAGTCTTTTTAGTCTCGTCCTAGTCAGGATTATTTGCCCGTGTTCCTGTTTGTGCGTGTGTGCATGACCTGACTCGGACCTCGGAGTCAAGCGGTTGGACACAGTTCAGAGGGATGGGAAAAAAAGAAAGAGAGAGAGAGAGGGTAAAAAAACACACTGAATAAACAGCCTCGGTGAAAGGCCATAAGGTCGGCCAAATCCCAGTCTGACGTTGGTGCATCCACGAAGGCTATAACCCACCCACCCTCGTCCAGCCAAAGAGCCTGCAGAACATCAATCTGACTGCTCAATGAACAGGAGCGTAATCGCAGACTACATTCCCCAGCAGCCCTGCATCCCCTTCACCCATCCACCCCCCACACTACCCTCTAAGATCACACAGTCTGCATATTTATGTTTCCAGATCTGCACTGATGTTATTGAAAGATCTTTAGTACACCCTTATCCCGTCTTCATTGTATCACTGTAGCTTTCTCTTCTTTCTGTTTTTCTTTCTCTTTTCCTCTCTCACTTGCTCCCTCTCTCTCTCTCTCTCTCTCTCTTTCTCCCTCCCTCTCTCTCTTGAGCTGAGTTGAGCTGAGCTGGCTGATCTTTCGACGTTGGCAGCCGCTTGTGCCCAGTCATCTGCTCCTCTCTCTCTCTCTCTCTTCTCTCTCTCTCTCGCTCTCTTGCTCTCGTGTCAGGCCGTGATGAAAAGCCCGACGCAGTTGCAGTTGTAGGGTCATGAGGCTGGAGGCGTCGCGAGAGAGATGCGTGGCGAGACCATCGCCCGCCCGTCCGCCCTGAGATAGGGGCTGTGTGGTGGGGTGGGGTGGGGGGGATTAATTACGACCTGTCTCATTCTGGCAGAGTGTCTCTTATTATTATCGATCGGAGTGCGCGGGAGCGACACGAGGCCCCGGGGCGGCCGGCGTACGGTCGGCGCACCCGTTTGATTCGAAACGCTGATGCATAGTCATCGCCCACGGGCGAGGCAGGGCAAGCGGAGACTAAACGAGATGAGATGCGGGACCGTCCAAAGGGCCGCGCCATTCATCAAGGCCGACGGAGAAGAGACGAAGAAGAGGAAAGAGAGAAAAGAAAAAAACGACACCTCAGATTAGACTCTTGAACGTCACGCTCGCCTCGTGCCAGAGTGTGGCGGAGAGAGAGAGACCCGAGAGATGCATGTGTCACCGGGGCCTTGTTTCTGAAGAAGAGGGCGGGCACGGCTGTGCCGTGGCAACGTCAGATGGGGCGTGAGAAGGGAGGGAAGTGTGCGCTCCCTCTCTCTCTCCCTCTCCTCTCTACCCTTTCTCTCTCTCTATCCTCTCCCTTCCCTCTCTTTTCCTCTCCTCTCTGTGGCCGAGGAGCCATGCTGAGCCTCAGGTCTTCAATCACCAGTGACCATCAAAAGCACAGACTCGCCACAGATACGGTCCCCACAAAGAAACCAAGTGAAATGGGGAGGGCGGGAGAGAGGGAGGGAGGCAGCAGTCCAAATGGTTCTGAGGTAAATAAACCGTGTTCGCGAGGAAAAAGATAAGAAAAAATGAATAACCACGACAACAAAAACAACAAACAGAAAAATCCCCTCTCGGCTCCTGATGGCTTACCTTCATCACCCTTATGATTGTTATTTAAATTCAAGGCAGGGGCAGGATTTAAAATGGATGCAATTATTCTTTTTTATCGTTCCATAATCATCCAACTGTTTTCCTGCACACTTTTAACACCGCAAGAACAGTAAAATGAAATGATCCACCGGTAATGGTAGTGCATGTTTACACGGCACTGTAAAGAAGATGGAGGGCCGACAGGGCCCCTAAGAATGGATACAGCCCCGGCAATCCTCGCTCGCTGCTACCCACCAAGGCTGCGAGGGGAATTAGCAAATTAGTCATCTTTCTAAATAAACGTCACCACCGTCTGTGGGTAGCTTTTAATCTCATTTGTTCCAGCAGCACGCATCCTATTGGAGTTATTTTTATTGCCATGCCAATGAATGAGGAAGTGTCACAAACTCGAGCCTGTGCATCACTTGGCATTTACGGCTGTTTTCTTTTCACGTTTTAATGGCATGCAGCACATCCACAGATTTGATGTTTACATGTACAGATTTAGGGCTCTTGCAAAGCAAAAAAAAGTATATACTCCATATCATATACGTATACACATACACATATTGTTGGAGATCAAGTAGGACTGTGCCAACATTTAAATTCAGTCTGGAGAATAGAAACTGCCAACGCGCACACACACACACACACAGTCACATTCACGCGAACATGCGCACATAAACAACCTGCTCAACCCTTCGTTCCCTCATTATGATATGCATCTAGCACATGTCTGATAGGGATGCCTGCAAACTGCTGAAGCCTCACTTTCCGTGGAACGTGGAAACACACATACAGTACACACACACACACAAGCACATGTGTGCGCACGCACACACACGCACACACACGCACACACACGCACACACACACACACACACACACACACACACAGAGTGAGAGAGACACACATACACACACACACACAGAAAAACAGACATCTCCATTTTGGTCAGGGTTGTTTGAGCTCAGCTTCATCAAGCAGAAAAATGTCTCTATAATTGCGGCATGCTCTTCATGAGTTTCCGGGCGCCTCTGTCGCGTCTCCCTTTCTCTCTTTTTCTGTCTTTTTCTGAAAGAGAGACGCGGGCTCTGTTCCCTTCATAACCTCAGTTGATTGCAGATGATAATTATGGCACCTCCACCTTGCGCACAATGGGAGGGCAACCGCAGGAAAATTAGCAGCTGTCAGGTGGAGTCACCTCTCCACCGTCTGGCTGTCAGAGCGCCCGCTTGTCCGTCCGTCCGTCTGTCAGTCTGACCATTTGGCCGTCCACTGTTTACACCTTCGCTCCCTCACAGTGGATCTCTTCCTCCTCCTCATTATCTTCCTCCTCCTTCTCCTCCTCTTCCTCTTCCCTTTGAGAGTGGTTGAGCTCTGGGCTACAGGCTCTGGAGGAGTCTCAAGTTGGAGTCAAGGGCTTTTTTCCAGCCTCTCTCTGATAATTGTAGTCTTTCTGAGATAATTCATTTCTTTATTCCTTGCCCCAAATCCATCAGCACGGAGAGACCAAATCCAGCTTTTTAACTCAAGCCCCTGTGTATGCCTATCAGTGTCAGTGTGTGTGTGCGCCGGTGTGAGTGTGTGCGTGCGATTGTGTGTGTGTCCGTGTTTGTGTGTCTGATCTCACCTCTCCTTGTCTTAATTCAGCTACATCTACTTCATGCTCTTTTGGGCCGTGTGGGCCCCGGGTGAATGAGAGGAGAGGAGAGGAGAGCCAGAGTAAGAGAGCAAATTACATTGCCTTCTTTGGAGGAGGGCAGCCATGCATGCCAGAGACAGCGTCCAGCTCCCTGATGTATAAAGCACAGGGATGGGGCGACGGAGGGTTGGATTTCTCATCAGCGCACCCAGGCGGCCCCGCTTCGTCACATACCCACCCCCACTACCACCGCCACACCACACCCTTCCCCCAAGTCCCCAGTCACCCCCCCCCCCACACACACACACACACCCTCCATACTAGGCCCGTTCTGTCGAGGCTTAGCATTAAGAGAGGCTCCACTGGGAATCCTCTGGAACCTGGGATGCTAATTAAACCCCATTCACTTTAAACCATTAGGATTCCCAAGCAGAAACTGCTGTGATGCTGTGATTTGCTTCTTTTTTTTGTTGCTCTGCTTTGCTTTGTTTGAAGGGGGGGGGGGGTTAGTGGTGGTAGTGGTGTGTGTGTGTGTGTGTGGGGGGGGGGGGTGTCTTTGTGACGATGGGGTGCTCAAGTAATCAGGATCCAGGGAGCGGTGTGTGTTGCATGAGAAATAATAGAGGGGGGATTCCTTGGAGTGCAGGACTGTTAGTGGGGTACGTGTGCAGTGTGGAAATGTGAACACCTGCACACAATGTATGTACAGAGCATTTGAGCCTCATTCATCCCCTTAGTGCTGTCCATTTGGGGCTCTTTCTGAGCTTTCATGGGAACAGGAGTGATTATCTGCCAATAGGGATTTGCTTGCAGAAGAGAGAGAGAGAGAGAGTGAGTGTGAGAGAGAGAGAGAGAGAGTGGAAAGTGTCAGAAAAGAGGGACAGAAAAAAAGGAAAATGATTATAATGGCCTTGACAGCTGAAGTGTGTTCTCTTTCCTTCATGACTGCGGTGGCCTGACATTTACAAAAAAAAGAGAAACTGTGTTGGAAAAAGCCTCTCACAAAGACGAAGTACATCCTTTGCGGAGAACATTTTACTTTGTTTACCCTCTTGAGAGGAAACGTATTACCTATCAGAGAGGCTAAAACGCTTTCTGGAGCCTTCTCTCTCTCTCTCTCTCTCTCGCACCCCTGAAAGAGATGTGCACCCGCCGCTGCCAGACACTGTTTTCATTATGACCCCTGTGTAGTGGCCTCTGTGTCCGTCTTAAGTGAGAGGGAGAGAGCACTCCGCTGAAGAGGACCATCTAGAGCCATATGGCGGAAGGCTCGCTGATCGCCACAGAGAGATGTCTCAGCGGGTCCCTGACATATTCTTCCCTCTCCGCCTCAACAAAAACTCGGAGGGAGCAGAGCATTTCACGAGTCCTTTCTGAGTAACACATGAAAGTGCTACAGGCAGATATAGCCACCTAGAATAAGAAAGTAGGTACTTATATAGTAGAAGGTATACCTAGAAATTACTCAGATGTTGGACACAGTCACAAAAAATGGATTGAGCTTTTGTGGCACAACACTGTAGTGATAGGGCTGTGTACACGACAGAAGGTTTATGTCTGTTGCTTCAGAGCACCCAACAAATGACAATGGTGAAAAGAATCACTTGCGTTACCATGACTCCACTTGTAATGTCATATGGAAAATGTCATGCATCATGTTAAATGCTTCAGCTCTTGTGAATGATGGCAGGAGCCATTTTGTGCGCCACAGTAAGTGTCACATCACTCACAGTCTTGTCCTTGATACATGATCATACTAACAGTATAGGCTGATTCCAATCCGTCATGCAAGGTTAGAACTTGGGAACACTTTTCAGCTATATTTGCGGCTGACAGCAGAACAATTGAATAGGTTCAAAGTCTTTGTTAGGTACGAACCTATCAGGGTCACTATACCCTACTATTACAATTTACCTATAGAGTGGTGGCACAGAGATGTTTTTTTTTTTTTTACTTAACAAAAAATGTGTCACCTCAGTACTCTCAAATTGTGCCACATACATTAGATCACATCTAGTTCTCCTGAGATAACAAAGAACCATTTGTGAGAATTACACTGTGAAATTGTCCTGTGGGAAAGTTGAACTGATCAACAAATCACACTCAAACACGCTCCCTTTTTTTGCTGTGTATGGCCATAATTGTAACTGACAAAAACCTCAACACCTGGCTATGAGTCTGATTAAATTTGGAGTCTGCCATGGTTGGCCTATTTTACACAACTCTCTAAATGTTTCAGTGATCTGTTCATTCAAATATGCGTATCAGCTGTTTCAATATGGCTTTTCAGCTGCCATTGTTGAGTAGAGGAAGTAGCGAGAGCATTTAAGGTTTTGAATATAAGATTTTCATGTCTGGTATATTGAATGTGCATTTACAAAGACAAAAGAGATCCATATTGGGTAAGCTTGTATGGAAGCATTTTGATAATTGTTAATGGTATGCCCAGATTAGACAGATGTTGTGCTAATTGTATTAAGAGTCTTGGAAATGTCACTACAGATTGGACAGAAGCATGTTAGCATTTGAAAAAAGAACTGTAATACATTACCATGGTTACACTGAAGTACTGGTGTCTCGTAACTAACACACTAAATATCAAAACTTAAAAGGCTTTCTGTCTGGGAAAGGGGTGGAATTATTTCAAGACAGAAAGAGTGGTAAGAAGTTTGCCTCCTAGCATTGACTCAGTCAAGGAGTAATTTCACCTGTGTTTGGGAGAGAAACCCACAGATGCCTTTTTCCCATTTAGGTGGTGATTTAGAATCAGTAGCTCTCACTGGATGGCAGGAGAGGTGGGGAGAGAGAGAGAGAGAGAGAGGAGAAATGGAGAAACAAACGCTTTCCTAGCACTCCTAGTAGCAGCTCCCTCTCCAGTCAATAAAGAGAGATAGATTCTTTGTGTGTCAGCAATTTAGAAACAACCGCCAACAGGAATCCCCAGAAGCTGTACAATTAATCATGACAGCCCAAGATGCCAAATTTGGTGTTGAGCAGCTTCCAGTGTTTGCTAAGGAAAGCAACCAACACGAGAAGCTGGGCTCGGAACTCGCAAGTTCGCCTCTTTTCCTTTTCCGAGTGCTGTTGTTGAAAAAGTGAACAGATGACAAGGGAATTTGATCACCTGATGCAGAAAGCTCTTAATAAGAGAGATGAATCCCTGTAGACTGGTTGATTTAGAAAAGCAACGGCCCCGAACGACTCCTGCGGTTTCTGGAAAACTGGGGGATGTGGGCAGACACAATGGGGGTAGAGAGAGAGAGTGAGAGCTCCTTGGGTTAGAAGGATCCCATGTAATTCGTGCCATGAATAGACATGGCTCTTTGGAGGAGATCATCATCCTCTTGATTCATCAGCTAGTATGTGCTGTATCATTGATGGGAGCTATTGTGCCAGAGCCTTGGCAAGAATTCACAGACAGGGCCCTGATGAACAGCCTTGTTAGAATACCCAGGGCCATTTCTGCACGAAAAGAAAGAGAGGGGGGAAAGATTGAGAGCATGCATGAATTCACAACTGCATTTTCAGAATGTAATTTGCAAAGCTAATATTTTACACTTTATTTTTTCCTGATAAATTATGCAGGCATATCAAAGGGAGAAAAAAAAACCCTCAATTGTAATGTAGTAAATTGCTGGCCTAATTTCAGTGCCAGGATATTGTTTGAAGGCCTGATGAAAAATTCATCAATATCGCATCTGATTTTCCCGTATGTAGAAGTTTTGGCGCCTGTTTATATGAAATGTCCTTATTACAATTTGCTTAAGTAGTTGATTATGAAGAGTAGCTGCGTTTCCCTTGTTGGGACATTTAAGTATTACGTACATAGTACTTAATTAAGTACACTTTTCCCACACATACCACTTAACCCTCTGGAGGCTGCAGCCTGTCATGTCATTATATTTGAAGAGGTTTCACATACTTCCCTACTACTTTTTATATATAAAGACATTGATCGGAATTTACAGTGTATGTTGTATTCTGGCACAAAGTCAGCCACATCATCAATTTAGCAACTCATTAAGAGCTTAAGAAATGTCAGTATCATCAGTAGTCGAGTTGAGGGGGGATGAGGGGGGATGGCATCCCCCTTTGGAATTGATATGGTCAAAATCATCCCCCCTCTGAAATGGCCATCCCCCTCCCCATCCCCTGTAATTTTTCAATGAATGTGGAAATATCGCCACTATTTCATTTTCAACATTTAGCTTTTGCGCACATCGAGGCTACAATACTGTGGACGAGGGGAATGCTCCTCCTATTGTCACGGCAATCAGCGACATACAGTAGGCTATAGAAGCATGCAGCCTTCTTTTACTGTGTATGCGCACGACAGGTAATTTCATTCAGCAGCATCATGGCCAAGCGACAATCAAAGTTTGATCTAAGGGACGTCGGCTTTTTTATTAAGAGGACAAAAAGTTGATGAATTAGAAAGAGAACATTTATACTCCAACCTGAAACGCCCAGTCTCCCTTGTTTGCGAAAGTGAAGGTAGGCCTACCTAGCCCGCTAGCGAGAGCTAGGCGTTCACTCCAGCTGTTTCTGAACAAACTTGCCATAATGTAATTGGAAAGGATAGGCTACTGTAGCGGCTCACGGCGATTTAACGCAATAATGTTGTCCAACTTTTTAGGTAATCTTATTGAGAGTGATGTATGGATGCATCCTCACTCACACGAAAGAATAGTTTTGTAGTGTGGTTCTGCAAATAGACCATGTCACGAGGTGGCTGAAGAGACAAACGTCTGAGCATCTGTTCATCTTTAGAATTATTATTCCGCTGTGCAGGTAGCCTAGGCACAAATAATACGCTTTTGTTTTGCACTTTTAAAGGTAGAACGTAAGACTGAGACTGCTACAAAGTATCCCACCAACATTGTTGTGTGGCAATTAAAGTTTCTGTTCTAGGCTACTGTATGGTGGTAGAATTCCAGAGTGAAAGCAAAAAGTCTCAACTTTTTTGTTGGTTCCATCAAAGATCCTCCGCTTTAACCCTCTCTGGTTCCATTTAACTTGGCTAGATGGTAATTATAACACGTCATCGTGGAATGCATTAAAATTGATGTCTGGTTCACTAATTCAAATCTGATAGATATTTAGTATATTTAAGTGATAATGTTACTCTGAACTGGGATCAATTAGCAACTTGACGTAGACATGATCTAAAATGTTAGTGACACATAAAATGTGCATGAATTGGAAGAAATGTAGGATTTGCCAATGTCCAGCAGGTCACGCTATAAATGGACTAGAATACAGGAAATTGCATCTTAAAAATTAAAAATGTTCTGGGGGAGGACCCCATACCCCCCGCAAGACTAATACCCAGATGTGCATTTTAAAATCCACCATCCCCCCTGCCATTTTTTAACAACTCGACTACTGAGTATCATACATAGAAAAAATTACTTCAGATAAAATGTGACTACAGTTCCCTATCACAAGGATACTGTACAGTATCTGTTGCCTTCCACTAGTTTTTTTAATATGCTTCAATCAACTACAGCCTTCTTTGAATATTCTGTGAACATCAAAGATGTAAACCAGAGCAATCTCACTTCAATGGCATAATGTCCTTTTAATTTCTTCAACCTTGTGGAGTGGTCAGGATATCCATGTCGGCTCCGTATGTTAAGAATTCCTAAACTGCACCGATAGGCATAGAGATTAGAGATCTCATATTTGTCACTGTCTAACTTGCGAGGTTTTTGGCATGCTCCTGAGTGTTGAATTGAGGCTTAGTTTCTGAATACCCACCATAAGCTGCTGAAGAGTTATTTATGCTCACAGCCCCTAGTGTGCATGTGGCACTCCCATTTTGGGTTTGTTTAACGCAAAAAAAAAAAAAATCTGGTAATCCACTGTACAGAAATATCCTGTCTTTTGATGTTCCATAATGTAATGCAAGATCGGAAAAAGTGCTGCAACAAAATTAAACAAAAGACAAATGTTTTCGTTGACAAAACGAAGCTTAATGCATTCATTTTCATGCATTAGCTCCATCAATGAGTCGGGGTTAAACAGAGGCAGATTATGTTGCATAATAGTGCATTAGTCCATGTCTGGGGCTTTCCTTTCACACGGGAATAATACAATTACTGCGATTAATAATAATACACTTCTCACAGCACTGGGATGGAGCTCGATTCCTCTGGGTTGGCCCTTTTGCAGGACAAACTCCCAGCCAGCCTCACCAGATAAGGCGAGCAGACACACACACACACACACACACACACACACACACACACACACACACACATTCAAACCGATAGAGGAAGTCAGGGTGCCCTTGAGAATATCCAGCTCTGTTGTTGTTTTGTTTTTTATGGACCCAGGAAATGGAGTGGGATGTGGGGGAAACTGACAAATGGGGGGAACCTTGTTTTTGCGACTCAGGAGGGGGAGCCTCTCAGCGTGAAACAAAGGCGTCATTAAGCGCCGGCACTCCCCCTGTGGTGATTAGGTCTATCTGCTGTGTAAATGACTTCTCAGCTTCACACTACTGCGTTCCGCTGTTATTTATTTCATTACTTTATTTCATTATTAACGTTTATTTTTTTCTTTCTTAGTCTTTGGTGTGGCTGCTGCTTTTCTAATTGCCTTTGCTCTGTTCGCTATCCAAAAAGCACAAAAAAAGCAAAAAAAATGAAATGAGGTGTGTTTTTTGGGGTTGTTGTTTTGGTTCAGCGACAGCATTTTTTCAGCAGCGTTTTTTTTTTTTTTTCACTAATCGCTGACCTTCAGTAACCTTGGTATTTTTTTTTCTAGAACTTTGGTTCCACTGAAAAGCAGAGTTGTGTCGTCCGAGAGGGACTGCACCTGGAAATCAAATCTGAACGCCCCGCTCTGCTCGCGAGCCTACCCGCTCATTAAGCGCAATTACTTTGCGATCGTGTCATGCTTTATCTCGGCGGGAGCGTCAGAGGCGTGCTATTATTCGTGCCAATCAACACTTAGCTTAGTCGCATCGCAGTTGTTCTCTCACCTCGATGCGGAGAGAGAGGGGAGGCAGATTTTCACAAGTCATCAACTCATCTGAAAGAGCTCTTATTATTGCTCGTCAGTCTCTAATGGACTCGATGGGCATCGCTGTGAAGTGGCCGGGGATCCTGACGTGAGTGACCTCACGCGCGCGACCGTTCTCGAGTGGATTGGCCGATAATCGCAATATTAGCTGACAGCGGTTTCATCCACTTAAGCACTCTTTTTTTTTTTTTTGATGCAGTGCCCAGGTCCTGTCACAAATGGAGCACTTGGTGAAATGAGAGAGGATAGAGATAGAGAGTGAGAGACAGAGAAAAGCACCTGAAAGAGTGTCTGTAGTGTCTGCAGAGGTGACGGGGGCTGAAAGTTCAAGCTGTGCCTCTTGAAAATGGTCTGTGAATTGGTTTTTGTGGTCATCCTATTTCAAACTGTCCCCATCTCTTAGGCTGGGTAATGTCAGAAGCATTCGCGTGACTTATACTGTAAACAGAGCACCAGAATGGGGTTTATGTGGTTTGCAGAGGGGGTAACCAACGGGCGTCGGGTAGGACACACACAGGAGGCCCTTGGGGGAGATACGGCTCTCACATTCTATCCCGCATGCACAAATTCATGCGGAGTTTTGAACGTCTGACTCTCGGCGGCAGCCTGAGCGATGAAGAAATTTGATTTGAGATGCCATCTCCCTGTGGTGAAACAATTCTCCTCCCTGTTTTCGTTCTGAATCAATATTTAATAAAGAATATAAAAAGAGAAGATGAGGATCCCAATGAAACGGCTAGAGCGGCTGAGAGGGAACATCAGTTAAAGATGCAAGTGCTCTCACAACAAATGATGAATATAAACCAAGATGACATTAATAATATGTGTCTGCTATTGAAACCAGAGCAAACTAAATATCATAGCCAGCCATTTATATCATTCCATGGCTGGCCACAAATGAAATATCGGCCATATTTAGTCATTGCTGGGACACTGGCAGGCAACATATTGTACAAATATTACACAGGTGCACACACAAACACACACTCAGAAAATGTAGTGTTGTTACACGTCAGGGTGTTCCATCACAGCAAAAAAGGATAGTGTAGAGACTAACTTTGGGGAGACAGGAGAGGATAAAGAGAATGATCCTCAGACACAGCAGTTTCTCCAGTGGGTCCTCACCCTTAAAGCCAGGCAGGGATAAGCAGATTACAGTAATTGTAGCTATTCTCTATGACTGCTTTGGCTTTAAGGACACGGTGTTAAGAAACTGTGCGTCAGCCAGTGGGTTAGCTTCCAACGGCATCCGTAGCGAAATAATAAATGACATTTAACCCCCCCGTTTCGTTTTAAAGAAGTAAACAGGCTTAAATCTGTCAAGCGGCGAGATTATTTTTAATTACGTTTTGCATGTCTAATTCCTCGTTTGTGTCTTCTGTGCTTGCAGGATTATGCGGAGAAAGAGAAGACCCTGGCCAAGGCCCTGGAGGACCTCAAAGCCAACTTCTACTGTGAGCTGTGCGACAAGCAGTATTACAAGCACCAAGAGTTTGACAACCATATCAACTCGTACGACCACGCTCACAAACAGGTAATGGCGCAGGGCTAGTCGGCTAAATCGGTCCATTTTCACTCACACCATGCTGCTGGCTCGCCCCGAAGCCTGAGCAGTGTATGAAAGTAATGGAGCATGGGCCAGCACGCATATGTGTGTGTGTGTGTGTGTGTGTGTGTGTGTGTGTGTGTGTGTGTGTGTGTGTGTGTGTGTGTGTGTGTGTGTGTGTGTGTGTGTGTGTGTGTGTGTGTGTGTGTGTGTGTGTCAAGATAAATGATTTTTACCCTTGCTTTGGTGGCGAAATGCGCATGCTTGTGTGCTGGGAGATGGAGTTTTAATTTCAGGTACCATACATCATCCACTGGACAGAACAATTGAAAGCTATTGCATTTGCTGTTATTGTTGTGGTTGTTTCCTGTTCATTCGGTGACAAAAGTGTATCTATATTGAATTGCCAGCAATGGGGTGGAACTATAGTACAGAATGAGCCTTGTCCTCATTCAACCTTTCCCCATTTACAGGGTAAGCATAATGTACAGTGATACAGCTCAGTGGTCAGCTGAGACTTTTTAAACAGTTTGAAGTAATTTGGGACAAAATAATTTCTCTTTGATTTTCGCGCCAATATTTCAGGAAGCAGCGGTAGTAGTCACTCACAATCTCATAGATTTTGCTCAGTGAAGAACACTAGAGGAGCTGACATGTCTTGAGACAATAATCCTTTCCCGTTGTAAAAAAAACACCACAGGAAAATGAAAAGGCCGAAAACACAGAGCTCTTTTTGCCGACCCTTAGGCCTGAGCAATCCTTCTTGTCGCGAAACAATTTAAAAGCTCAGAGGCTCCCTTTCCATAGATCGACTTATTAATAGAATCGTACGGCCTTCCAGAAAAACACAAGTCTAACCTTTAATGGGGGGTTTAAAGCTTTAATTCCGGCGCTTGTCCTGCCGTTTGATATCTGCAGTGACCCTGGCAGTGTGCCTGGGAGCAGACAGTGAATTTGTGCCGTCTCAAGAGCCCCACTCCTCCGTCAATATCAGGCCTGGCTGAACTATTGACTAGTCAAATCTGCAGCCCCCCCACCCATGACCTTACTACTGAGCGCGGCAGCGGGAGTGAAATGAATGGATTATGGCAGCAGGAAAGCAGGCGAACAACTCAAGATGTCCCTCGAGCTCAAACTCATGTCAAATCCCCCCCCCCCCCCCCCCATTTCTCCGCCACTGCCACTGCCACCGACAACAACAACAACAACAACAGCAGCAGCGGGCGACACAACACCACCAGCGCCGCATCATATCTACATTTCTGTCGGCCACCCTCGTTCATCACGCGCGTTTAGCAACCCTAGCTGCCGCTGCTTACCAGAGATTAAACGAGTAAGCAACGCAAAAAAAAAGAAAAAAGAAAAAAAAAAAAAGCCGTGGCTTGGCCCCCGACACACAGCTGATGGATGAGAGGCACAAATCCCAGAGTCTGTTGCCAGGCAGGCAGAGCGTGTCCTCGGAGAGCATGAGTGAGTGCGGTGGAGAACGGGGGCCCTTTTCAGTGAGCCTCTCTGCCTGAGAGAAACCCAACGCTGTCACGACCCGCCGGGTCACGTGTGAGTCGTACATGGCAAGAGCTTAAGCCCCCCCGATTGTTAGAAAGCACATGAGGCTGTATTGAGTCAACCTGTTGAAATGAGGCGAGGAAATATTTTGTGCCGAATCATGATTTTAAAAAAATAAAAAAATATGAGGAGCATCACCGTTTATTCACTCAAGTCACTCGAGGACATGAATGCTCCTGCAAATCCTCATAGATTTCCATTTTTTTCCCTGAGCATTTCCCAAATGAATCAGCTCCAAGTGCATGGGGATGAAATGCGAGCCGTTCACAACAACAAATCATTCTGCAACACTTCTGCCTCGGTGTACCTTCAATCAATGCTCACACCTCCGCTAAGCAACACACCTGGGAACCGGTGATAAATATAGCCCACGCCAACCTGTTTGCTATTTTCTGCAAAGCAGCGTTGACAAGAGAGCGCGCAACAATGAAGAGAGGGCTGAGTCTTCCCACTCAGACAGCGCATCCAGGCAGAGTAGGCGAGTCGCAAGCCTATACACTGTGAAGTGTACGTGAAAGCCAATGTGAGTGTGTGCCGGTGTCTTCGAGTGTGTGTGTGTGTATGAATGTCTGTGTGTGTGTGTGTGTGTGTGTGTGTGTGTGTGTGTTTTGTAAGTGTTTGAGTGTGAGTGTGTGTTGGGTGGAGGGAGAAGGGGTGGATCAAACCAGTTACCCTTGAATGCCCAGTTTGGAGTAAAGGTGCTCTTTACATGACAAAATTATATCTGATGTGACCGCCTGGCTTGCCTGGCTATGAGACCCCAGCCGTGATAAATGCAATCACTGAAGCCTCCTCAAACAGGAAAGGTTAGAGCGGCGCTGAACTGTGTATAACATCCCAGGCCTGAGCAGAATGCCTAATGTGGTGGGAGCCGCAGACTCCTCCCGGCTACCTGATATAACTACAGCTATTTTTAACCGTTACTATAAAAAAAAAATAACATGGCGCTGACCTTAGATTCTTTCACTGAAAAGCAAGCAAATAAATAAATAAATAAATGAAATAAATAAATAAAGTCAACAAATCGGAAGAGAAACAAGTGCATCAGTTTGGCTCAGCGTGGATCAGGGTCTCTGAGGGGAAGCAGACATCTTTCTTAAAGCAAAACATTAAAAATTAATAGACAATTAAATGCAGGCTTTTAAATTAATTGGACTTGACTGTTGTTTGAAAGCGGGCAGAGGCTGTCTCCTGTGTTTTGCTAAGGTGTTTCAAAGGGAAAGTTGGGAGTACATAAATCAATCCTTAAATTATTAATGGAAAAGTCATTTAGATTACATGGCTGGATTAATGTGAGCGTTTTGCGCAGTGATGGCTGCTTGATCGATACATTTCATTTGGCCCTCTTGAATAGTAGCTGCTGTCATGTACAGGAACTGTCGGCCGGGAGAGACAAACGGCATCAATCCTAATTCAAATCACAAAGTTCTTCTGGACCAGGAAGCAAATGCAAATCAGTATCACTGAGTTTTTATCTAAAATAAATAGGACAATTTCATGCAGTTTAGCGAGCCCATCCTAAGCTACTTTTCATTTGCACAGAAAATGGGTTTGATGAAGCATAACATTGGTGTGCAAACACCTTTATTACCTTCGCCAGCCTTGAAGAGATTTTTAATCTTTCGCGGTCTATCCCTGAATGCCTGATGCACTGAGATACCCAGACTTCATAATGCAAGGTTGTTAAGTGGAGAAAAGGATTCCTAGTCTCAAAGAGGATTATTATTCATATTGCGATGTTACTTTGGCAAGAAGTGTACTTTCTCAGCAGTTGACTCACTTGTATAGATACACAGATAAGCAAACTGAGCCTTCTTCTTCTCCTCCTCTCTCCCTCTTTCTCATTCATCACTCGTTGTATCTCATTCTCTCCTTTATCTGTCCATCTCTCTTTCCACTCCATTTCTTTCTCTTCTCTCTTTCAACTCTACCTGGTCACGCTCTTCTCGCCTCATCTCATCTTCTCCTTCCATCTCTCTCTCTCTCTCTCTCTCTCTCTCTCTCTCTCTGTCACCTGCAGAGACTCAAGGAGCTGAAGCAGAGGGAGTTTGCTCGCAATGTGGCCTCCAAGTCCAGGAAGGATGAGCGGAAGCAGGAGCGTGCTCTGCGTCGGCTGCACGAGCTGGCGGAGCAGCGGCGGGAGGTTCACTGGTGGGTGGCAGCCTCCTGCCTTATTCATAAAAAAAAAAAGATCTCGACATCTGTGCCACACACACGCACGCACAGACAGAGAGAGAGAGCAATGCTGCTGCCACCGCTGTTGCTTGCTGTCGCTCATTCGCCAACTAATAGCGCTGCTTGCTACGTGAAGCTCTCTTAGCTGAGTTGACTTCCTCCATTTGAGAAAGGGATGTGGGGAGATGTTCTGAGCAGATGCTGATGTTTGTTTGCGTTTTGTCTTTCATCTTTTTTCCCTCTCTCTCTCTCTGTCTGTCTGTCTCTCACTCGCTCACTGGCTCTGGCTCTCTTTCTCTCGCTCTGTCGTCTCTCTTTTGTAGTGCTCCGGGGAGCGGCCCCATGTTTAAATCCACCACGGTGGCAGTGGAGGCAGGTCTGAGGGACCCCTGCGGTGACGGATCCCCCGAGGAGGTGCAAGGACTTGCTGTGCCGGAGGCAGGAGGCCAGACTCACAACTGCAGCAGCAGCAGCGTCAGTGGCGGCGGCAGCAGCAGCAATGCTTCAGGCCCGGCGGCTGGCAGCAACAATGGCAAGCTGCTGCCGTGGCCCCACGCGGCCAGGCAGAAGAAGCCCGCGGGCAGCCGCCGCAAGATCGCCTTCTCCTTCTCCTTCCGGAAGAGGGCCTCCGTGAAGCTGGAGTCGTCCGCCGCCGTGTTCTGCGAGGGCGCGCAGGAGGAAGGGTCGGCGGAGCGGCACCGCAGACAGAGGCTCCGAGCGCCCCTCGTCGAGCTCGACCTCCCCGGGTCCCCCGGCGACGAGGCGGCGGCGGCGGCAGCCGGAAAGGCGCTTAATTGCGAGGAGACGATTTACTGCATCGGCACGACCCAGCGGGCCCGTTTCGCTCCGGAGAGCGGCGGCGGCGGCGCGGAGAGCGAGGGGTCATCTGATACGCCGGTGGGCCGAGGGACCCCGCGGCCCGCTTCAGATCTGTGCGCTCTGCTCGTGTACTCGGAGGACGTGGCCGGGAGCCCTTCCGTCTCCCAGATAGCCGGCTCGCCTTTCGCTCTCGGCAGCGTGGACGTCGCGCTGGACTCGGAGGACTCTGCCAGCGAGAGCCTGAAAAGCTGCGACGCCGCTAACGGGGGAGGGGAGCTCAAAGAGCAAGCCGTCGCCGCCGCCGCCACCGAGCAGCCCGTGTCGGAGGAGAGCGGCCCTTTGAGTCAGAGCACCTCGGACGTGTGCGGCGAGGCCGACCCCTCTCACAGGGGTCAAGCGGCAGAGGAGGGCCATCCTCTAAAGACCCCCTTCACAAAGCCCAGTCAGCCTTTTTTCTCCGTGCGGAGCCGTGACGGTAATACCATTTTCCAGTGGCCCTCGGAGATGCTAACCTTCACAAAAGCCGGCCCGCCCTTGTCCTACAGCTGCAACCCGCTCCATTTTGATTTCAAGGGGTCACACAATCGAGCGCCTGGCGACCCGAGGCAGGACGCCGAGACCAAGACGGATGAGGAGTCCTCCATCAGCTCGGTCTCGGCCAGTCGGGGGAAATCCATAAGTCCAGACAAGCGTATTGAAGAGGGCACGTTCGGTCTGGACCACGGTCCCGCCGGAGAGGCCGAGGCGAAATCGCGAAAGTGCCACCAGCACGCCAGCGACACGGAGAGCTGCCTCGGACTAAAAATACACGCGCGGTGCAAGTACTCCAAAGAGCGGTCGCACAGCCAAAAGCGAACGGACGAGAAACTGAGGGTCAGGGACCGACGCCATTACCGGAACCACAACAGGAAGAAGCGGCGACGGCGGCGGAGAAAGAGGAGGGTGCAGCGTCGCCACCAGCCCGAGAGCTACGGCGACGGCAACGCACCGGAGAAGTGCAGGAGATTCCAGAAGCGCGTCGCATCGCCGGACGAGTGGTGTCGGGGGGAAGCGCCTGATAGCCAATTTCAAGCTGGCACTTCAGCGCAAGTGCAGCATCCGTTAGAAAAGTCAAAGCAATCAGCTCTGAATCAGGCGGGAGACAGCTGCAGCGGGGCTTCCCTCGCCGAGAGGCCGCCAGGCGGGGGGCCGGGCACAGCAGGGGGCATAAACGGCCCAGCGGGCGACCCGAGCCTCTCTGATAAGGGCTGGAAGGACGCCGAAAAGGTGGCGGTGGGAGGCAGCGCGAGCAGCCCCGGTTTCCCATCTGCCCGCCTGACGTGCTTGACGGGGAGCGGGTCGTGCCGGCATTCCGACGTGCCGATCCGGTCGCCGATCGCGGGCTTCACACGCCGGAGTGACGGGCTGCCGCTCGGCGCGGGCGACGCTGTCGGCAGCATCAAAGCCCTGTGGCGCATCCGGCGTCTGAAGAGGAAGCGCAGCGCCTCGCTGAGCGACGTCGACGCCATGCGCTCGGATCAGGTGACGCGCGCCACTCTCGGAGTGCCAGGCAGTCAGCCGAGCGGGCGGGAGCAGGGACACGAACATCGGGGCTCGTCCGACGAGGAGGCCTCGTGTTGCGAACACGGAAGATGCAGAAAAAGAAGAAAAATCTCCCGCGTCGCAGACCAGTCTCGCGACCCTGCTTACAAGGTACCCGTCGCTGAAAGCCTTGTTCCGACTGACCGAAGCACGAGCGACGTGAACCCAAGCGTGAAAAGCCCGCTTCTAAAAGGGCCGGGCGACTTGGGGAGCGCGGGCTCAGACAAAAGCTCATGCAGTATTGATGATCAAAAGAGCTCTGTGGTCGACGCGCCGGCCGAGAGCTCCATTATCCCTGACCCGGGTCAGCGCGTGGCAGATAGTGACCGACGGATGGGGAACCCGTCTGGCCTTCCAATCAATGAGCCGCGCCACGCCACTCCTGACGATTCCCCCGCTCCTCCTCCTCCTCCTCCACCTCCTCCCACGCAGCCCGCCGAGCGGAGAGATCCGAGTCCCTCGGAAGTCACGGGAGAGACTCTCACCGCCAGGTCTCGACATGACAACTCGGCAGTGGAGGAGCACTCTAACAAGCCGGCACTGGCAGCAGGAGCAGCAACACTGGCAGCAACAGCAGCAGCAGCAGCATCAGCGGCAGCGGCAGCCCAGGTCTGCCTGTCAAGAGCGAGAGAACAAGAGTCGGCGCTGGCAAGGTCTGGAAAGGCCGGCCTGGACAAATCGTGTCAGCGCGGTGGCGGCGGTGGCCACCCTGCGGCGCAGCCCCCGAGGTTTCACCTGTCTGCCGGCCGGGCCGAGGAGGAGAAGCCTGGCCGCGAGAGCTACCGGACCACCGGCGGCTGCGGCAGCAGTCCTTTCCACGGCCCTCCTCCTCCTCATCCTCACCCCCCTCCTCCGCCTCAGCTGTCGTGCTTCCAGCACCCGTCTGACAGCATGGAGAGGCACTGCCTCCTACAGATTCAGACACACAGACAGGTGCTCCACCACCACCACCACCACCACCAACACCACCAGCAGCAGCAGCAGCATCAGCAGCAGCAGCATCAGCAGCAGGTGTTCCAGGCGACCAAGCTGAAGCCCGTGCTCCAGCAGCCCCAGCCTCTGGCCGTGCCCTCCCCCGTCCACCTCCACCAGGTCCACCTGCCCTCGCCCGGCTCCATCACCATCCGCCACACCATCCTCCAGCACCACCACCACCACGCCACCTTCCTCCCCCCGGCTCAGCATCACCACCACCACCACCCCCACCACGCGCCTCCCCCGCCTGCGCCTCCCCCTCCTCCGCCACCTCCTCAGCTCTTCCCGCAGGTGCTGCCAGTGACTCGCCTGCCGCTGGGAGCGGAGATGTGCCAGCCTGGTGCCCCTGCTTTCATGACTCAGCCCCAGGTGTCGGTGGTTGGCCCGCCCGGCATGCACCCGATGGCGGTCACCTTCCATGCCCTTCCCCGGCCTGCCATGTTCCCCCAGATGTTGCCCCCGCACCCGGCGGTGATCCCCCTTCAGCCTCTCTTCTGACACCGGACTCACCTGTGTGTCCAGAGATTCCATTGTGTTCGTAGCAAGTCCAGTCACCAAGCTTAGTGCGCTACCCCTTGTTAGAATGGCAACCATAGCATAATAGGATCTGCAGAGAGAGAGAGAGAGAGAGAATATTCGACATGAGTAGTTTGTCAGTGCTTTAAGGTTAGAGGAGAAGAGAAATATTTGTGTAACATTATTGCACCTAACTTTTCTGGCTTCAGTAACAACAACAAAAAAAAAACTGGAGCAATGTTTTATTCAACAACACGGCTGTTAATTAGGTTTGAGACCTGTTTTAGCAACAATTCATTCTGTGTTGACTGAGGATAAGTCACATGTAGGTCACATTTGAATACCGGCACTGTAGTTTAAAATTCTAAACAAAATATCATGATGATTCAAGCTAATTGGTGATCTCAATGTAAGCACAGTAGTAGGTCTCGATACAACCCCCCAAATATTTTAAGCGGGCGTCCCAGTTTCCAAAGCAAAGGACAAGAAAAATGGTCGAAATACATACACACAATGAGCTATACAGTGTAGACTTAATGTGCAACCTCTCCACGTGATCATCCACCTGCTAGTGCGAACTGTGCAATGCCATTCACTGACTGTGTATTACAGTAAATGTATGGATGTGATCGCCAATTATCAGTAGTGAGTCAGTTCTGTGCTAGAGAGGGTGAGTTCGAGGTCTGCTTGCCTGTAGGCTTTTAGATGGTCACACAGTACACACCACTTAGTGGTTGTTGCTGCAGCCACACACTACACACACACAACGATAGAGAGCTTGCTTTTCCTTGTCAGTGCGAGTGGGTGTCTTGATGCGTCGGTTGGTGTAGCTTCGTAGGACGTTGGCGTGGTGCTGATTGGCACCGTTCCTGCAGTGTGGCAGAGCTAATGCCCATTAGAGGTACAGTAGATGGCATGACGACCGTTAGCAAAGGCGGCATAGTTAGCAAAGGCGGCACTTGCACAGTAATCCTGCAAGTTAGAGTCAAGTGATGTTTAATGTATCGCAAAACGTGATAAGTGATGACAGTAGGACATTCACTGAGAATGAGTGATGATGGGGAAACAAAACATAATGTGGTCAAACAAAATATGTATCATAGTTAGAATGGCCTCTATATGGGTCAGAGACGTACTTTAGCGGGGTAGATATGGATTTCAGTGACCTACTTTGGCTGGCCAGTTTGATCCATAGTGGAATCTTCGCACCAACACAACAGGTTAGGTATTAACATGAAAGTTGCATTTATTATACGTTTCTTAACATCTTGTGCTCATCACTATTTTGTTGTTTTCTGTAAAAAAAATGTGTTGTCGTGTGCAGCCTTATTCCACTGGCAGTCCCACCATGTAAGCAAATGAACAGCATTATGTTTAATGGGGAGCAGTTGTTAGTTCAGCATAATTTTGATGCCTGGCGAAGTGGATAACAGGAAAGCTGGTGCACTGATAGTTTGTTCTCAGCTGACAGAGACTCAAAGGTGTGCCATAATTCAAAATGTAATACCTGTTTCCGTACGTGCTGAGTGGACCCTTTCCATATGTGTTTATTTATTTCGCTTTTGTTAATTGACTGAGGGTGTTGTTATTGGGCATAATCCAACAGTACATAGTTTGGTTCCCTGTTTTCTCAGATACTGTAGACTTTTAATCCGATAGAACACCCTAGACATTATAAGCTTTAAGGCTGTAAATGCAATACATATGAAATTAAAGTTGTTCTGAAGCACAAAATACTATTAAGTGCTATTTTGGAAGTGAATGTTTACACATACCATTCAAGTCACCTAAAAAATGTTTTAGTATACTCACTTAGTATGTTGTAGTATACTACTCGCTTAGACCAACATAATAGATTAATTGAAGCATTTATCGGAGTTAATTTGAAAGATCACAGTGAATTCTCTCCTCAAACAGTGAATTAGTCTGTATTCACTAAACGCTGTGATCCGTAGTCTTTGAAAGGTTTGTCGAATTCCCAAATGAATTGCTTTTTTTTTTTTTGTTGAGATACGAGCCAGTGAATCCATCTTTTTTCTTTCTTTTTTTCCACTCCTCCTTCTGCTGGCTCATTAGATTTCAGTAGGTTAGACACCAGGCTCAAATATAGCATGTGGCAGCATCCTGGCCACCTCAAGACAGTATCAGTGTCAATTGCTCAGCTATGAAGTGAGTGCCAATTATTTCATGTCAAATATAACCAAAATAAGAAATAAAAGAATCCTTGCTCTTGCTCCTTGCTTGCATCAGACAACTGTCCAAATAAATGCCATTGTCCAAGCAAGAAGCCGTTTTCTTGCTAAATCTGTAAGTCTCTAAACAAGTCAGAGGGAGAGTATACAGACTACAGCTGATAATCTTTGTTCTGATAGGAAAAAAAGGGCAACTGTTTGACAATGGAACTACTGCATGGGGAAAGCTCGTAGGGTTGATATTGCAAACGTAACTCATTGTCAATGGAGATCTTGTACAGATGACTGGAGCCTGTTGGTGTCTTGCCAGAAAGACTTGTTATAATCTGCAGTTATGTGTAACATAAAAAGCAAGCAAGCATTTAAAATGGTCTTCTTCATAAATCTGCACCTCTAGTCCAGATCTGCATTACATTGTGTGAATGCACAATTTTAATGTATTTTAGTACATTCAACTTGCTTTCAAGACCTGTACATGGTGTAAATTAGCAATGTTTATAATTCATGTAAGATTTAATGTATATGTAAATACGTTCCTGTTTTTATTGTGCAATGTACCCTATATGTATGAATTATTTAGATAAGACAAAGCCAACTATGTTTTTTACGCCAATTTGCCAACCGAATGATGTTAAAGTAATATCTAATAAAAATAGACAAATGACTGGCTTTCTCTTGTGTGTTCCTTTCGGTTCTCGCAAACATTCAAAGGGTTCTGGGTCCCTTCAAGTTCTCTCACTGGTACCCATGTGTAGACACTTTAAAAGACATCTGTTTCAGGAGTACACACAGAAGACTCCATTTCTCTTTGATTATGAAAGAGCTTTTGCTTTGGTTTTGCCATGGCAGAAAACAGCCTCTATAAATCTCTCATTATGCCAAGTGAAAATATTGCTAGTCCCAAATTTAAGTGGTATTACATCATGGAGATTGTTTTCTTAATACCATCAGAGTCTGTGTGTGATTATGTACTTCAATGAGATTTGTTATAGTCTATGGATTTCACATATCAGTGTGTCTAATGTGTATTAAAAAAAAAAACCTCTCCCTGGCTGATTTTGCTATTTGGGGATTTGAATGTGTGAGGATGCTCATGTGCTGGATTTCTAGGGAGGTATCTATTACTGCAGTCCCATCACCCGCACACCTGTACCACCACATATCTCTGTCAATATATAAATCCACTCGCAAACGTTTCACGTTTCACTGCTTTGTGCTGATTTTGCAACCGAGCAAAATCATCCGACAACATGGCACTTTGACTGGCTGGTTTGCCCAGCTCAATGAATCTTAAGTATGTTATATAGGGTGGAATGTGATCTATTGTCGGGACAA
Source organism: Sardina pilchardus (assembly GCF_963854185.1). Lineage (NCBI taxonomy): Eukaryota > Metazoa > Chordata > Actinopteri > Clupeiformes > Clupeidae > Sardina > Sardina pilchardus. Next base: position 12,510,914 of record NC_084997.1, read on the forward strand.
ATTGAAGATGACAGCTTTAAGCCCCTTAAAGATCACATCACATGTTTCCCCCCCTCAAAAACATGTGTGTATTCATTAAGCATTAAAATACACATAGCGATCCAGCCACGGCCATTCTGGAGTGTTGTTCTATATTGCCTAGTCAGACATTCTGCTGGACATGATGTGCCCGACTTGGGTTAGTTACCTCATAAAAAATTCCCTCCGTGTTGGCAGAAATCACTATAAGGTCCATTGTACGGTCCACCCTCACAGGAAAAATGACCCTGCTGCTGGCGTGCTATTTATAGTCGAGCCCACCCACTGTATATGAAATGTCAAGAAATTACATTTTCCACACAATTGGATTTCACCAAGATAGCAAATATTGACATCAGCTACAGTGTATATACTGGTTTTATACCCCCTCCAGCAGGTTATTGCTTATTTGAGAAGGGGCATCTTTACTGGCTGGACAATTCGTCAAGCTGGCTCCAAGCGCATTATATGACAGACGGGAGACTTTCTGTTTTCTTTTGTTCTGTGAAGTTGCAGTGAGTGCTATCTGTGGGCATCTTGGAGTGTTCCACAGCTTTACACCTTTCGCCCAGACGGACTGTAACTGTGACGGGGGGATGGGGGTGGGGGGGGGGTTGTCTGGGAGGGGAGACGTGTTCTCATGAAACACAGCTGACCTTTGCAGGTGTCGGGTTGGAGGCAGGTGGTGCGGCGACACGTACAGTACAGGTGACATTACCCCACCACTCCGGTCTATCCTCCTGCGTCTCTCTGAGATATATATAAATAAATAAAAACAAAAAAACAAGAAAGGCTCTGGACAAGACAATGCCATTTGAATTCCCACTGAATCCATTCCCACCAAGTCAACAGGCAAAAACATGTTCGCCCCTGCTGTCTGCCTGTGTCTGCCCCGTGTCACTTCAGACACTTGAGAAACACGCAGAGGGAGGGGAAAAAAAAACATGGTGCATCATCCCTCTGGACCAACTGCCACGGCTCCACTGATTGTTCAGATGATTCTGTGGAAAGTAGACAATACAGTCTGAGCCTGCCTATCTCGCCCCGTTACATAAAAGCGAATAGGGGCTCTCATTTGCATATTTGCTCGTGTTACATAAATCACCCTGCTGCAACATTATTTTAGTAGGTTGGCTCCAGGAGCCTTCTTAGAAGACTTTTTAGCCTGGAGACTCACCGACCACCTCGTTTCAAACGCCCACGTGCAGCGCTGAAGACTCTGCCAGAAGAGCGCTAGATAGAAAACAAATGACTTCGCTGGAAAACAAAGAGGCTCTTAACGAAGCTAGGATGTTTACCCATCTAATCTCCACTAGTGTTCATACTCACTGTCTTAAGATTATGTGAGTCATCTCTGTCTGATAGGAAGAAAACTTCTATCTGTCGTGTCTTGGGGGGTTATTTTTGTGGGACGTGATTTAGCGACTTATTCAGCCATTTATTCATTCCGCGCCCCCACCATTGCAAAACGTTGTCACAGTGCTGCCTCCCTCTCGGTTTCGTTTGTTGTTTTGTTTTCCTCCAAGGTCAAACCAAACATGAGAAAGTGATGCAATAACCCTGACAAAACACCACATAGGACTGTCAAGTTGCTAAATTAAAGCTTAATTAACGTTTCCGTTTTCCGAGAGTGAGATTTTATTACTCGACGGCGACGACTCCCTGGGTAATTTCACCATCATTATTATAAAATTCCGGCGAGGTCTCTGTGGCTCCGACTGCAAGAGGAGCAGATGTATTAGAGGCCATAAACTTTAAAACCAGGCTTTAATTTGTGTTGGATTCTGTCAGTGTCTTGTATGAAATATTGACCTTCTGTGAGATTCTTTGCACCTTTGCTTAACAGGCGGTATTTAGAGGCTTTTAAATGTCCAACGAGTGTCAAAATGACCTTTGACTAACGAGGCAATCCGGCCCAAGCTGCAAGCTGTGCTCTGATTTTGAATGAAATAACAAAAGCACATCCGACACATGTGATCAGAAATCTAATGGCATTCAAAGACTCAGAGTGAGATAGAATAGAACGTGATAGAATAGAATAGAACAGAGAACACAGAGAGTATAGAGATGAAACAGAGCAATCTCTCCTGAGCGCAGTGTTCCATTTCTACCAAATGAGGGTTAAACGGCTGAAATCTTGCTGGAGCTGTGGCGTAATGGGTGTGAATTGCAGAGTCCCCTGTGTTTTGGTCTGCCCGGAGACAGCCTGGCAGAGCTCAGCTCTCTGTCCCCTCTGATCCCTCTTATCGATTCAGCTGTCAGCGAATTACAGTATCACCGACCTGTCTTCAGGTGTGTTCCCTGCAAAATAAAATAGAGACACAGGCAAAGCAACACACAAACACACCACAGAGAGAGAGAGAAAAAGAGAGAGAGACAGAGAGGGAAATACCAGGTTATATCAAATTGTTTTTCTGAAAAAACAAAAAATATTTTGTTACTCCAGGTGGATGTAATGTTGGCGAGGCTGTTTGCAAGGACACATACAGTACACACATGACAAAAGCCAAACAGAGCCATTGGGAGAAGCGCAACACACTCAGGAGCTAGGGTTAATAATGGTGGATTTGGTCAATTTGGTGGATTTTGTCCATGTTCATAGAAAACAGAGACAACATCTCAGAGTATATTGTAGTGTTTACTGCTAACATAATGAAATCTCAAAACATGGTGACGTTGGTAATGGCCACCAGTGTGGAGGGCCGTAATGGAACTCTGGCATGAGACCCCGCTGTCCTCTTGGCTCCCCAAGCACGGCCACTACAACAGATGAGCGGGTTGTCATCATGAAATATTCAAAGTGGTGACGGTTTAATTTCAGAACTTGGACTAAAGGTTTTTATCTTAATGGTGAAGAGTAAAAACTTAATTGCTTCTGGAAACAGTCATCTATGTTGCATTAGCTCAGATTTAATAACAGACCACTTTGATATCATTCATGTGATAAAGTGTTTGGCACCCGAGTGTAATTGACTATGCTTATTTGAAACTCACCCTGAATATTAAAGTCAAAGGCTCCTGGTTTGAAAGAATTTCAGAGACCACGTTTTGGTTCAGAAAAGTAACATAGTTTGAACTTTTCATACAGATGGCGAAATGAATGCGGATAATAATAACTTTGTGACCACCTGAAGCTTAATCATTAGTGGATTTCTATGTATGAACACCAAGCACTTTAATTAGAAATCATCATAATTCTAAATATTGCAATATAGCATAATAATATTGCAGCGTCTTGTCTTTGACTGAATTTCAAGCGATCTAATTTCTCCCAACAGTATACACAACACATGTAACCAACATAACCCTCCCAATTCTTCTTCACCCTGGCATGGTATTTGAATACCTCCTCTGTATACCCACATAAATTCAATTTAATTACATGCCACTGTTTTCTACCCCTTCAGCAAAATCACATTGATTGAATTTAATTACTGCACACATACATAAATATATATAGCATGATAATCGCAGACGCCAGCGTTAATAACACTAGGCTTAGCCACATTAGAGTTGATTCACGTCTGAAATTAAAGGAATTAGGCTGATTTGTTGCCAGGGCGCCCGGGCCCGTTCTGGTGATGCAGACTCCTGTCAGCAGGGCCACCGGCTATTTTTAATTAAGCACAAAAATAAAGGCTCTGAACTGAACAGAGGAGGGAGAACGTGCGAGAGGAGAGAAATCGGGGGCGCCTCGAGTCACTGAAAGTGGTTCCTTCATAACAACTTGCCCTTGACCGTGAGGTTGTCAGTTGCAACGCAGAGAAGGAGTTCCAAGGGCAACTGATTCACGCACAGAGATGGTTTATTTATTAATTTGCTGGTGTTTTGTTAAAGTCTCTCGGTTGTTACTTAAAAAAAAAAAAAAACATCATGGGTGTTTTGTGGCACAGAGATGTGTTGTGGGGTGAAGAGGAGAGCAGAGCAAGGTCATGCATTCAGTTTGCTTTGTCAATACATTGGGTGTGCATTGGGTGCACCAATAATGCTTACCGGTAGATACACTGAACCCTTCCATCAGATTGTGCCTTTTACCCCCTGATTAATTTTGTGCCTCTTTAGCCAGGCATAATGTTTGCATTCACTACAGTGTTTCAGATCATTGAACAGCTACTGTATGAGGCACACCGAAATACTAAATAGTGAACACGGAGGGCAAAGGGAAATTGTGCAATACAATAAACAATGCTGGCACAGACAGAGCCTTTGTCTAACTGTGCTGATTAAAGCATTCATGGATTTGCTTGAAAGATTCCTTTCAATTGCAAATAAATGTCAAGGCTGTTTACAGACATATGGGTTTCTAAATGTTGAATCACACAGCAAGTCTCTCTTTGCATATCTATTTCTTTTGCATATCATTGCTGGCAAGTGTTCTTCAGAGGAGATAATATAGTATGGCCTCCAACAAGGGCAAAATCAATATTTAGAAACTGAACTGTACACCAGCATCTATACATTGAGGAACTGTTTTTATGAATAGATTAAATACCAATTGAAACATCCAATTTGTAAATAAATAAATAAAATAAAAATACTCACGAAATGAACATGTTAAAAAATCGATTGCCTTTTCTGATGTGGTGATTTGTGTGTCTCATGGTATGGAGGGTGGTGGAATTCAGGCTAATTAGCATTAGCTAGGCTAATTAGCAAACCTCATGAGAAATTCACACTCTTCCTCCTGAGTCTGACCATCTCACGACATCAAAGTTCAAAGCCCAGGCGGCCAGGCCCAGTAAACCATCACACATAACCACCATGCTGAACACATGCAAATCACAGTGCCCCTCTCTCTCTCCTCGCCGCCAATCCTCCCCTACCTGCTATTTGAATAATAGAAAGCCAATTGGTTTGGAGAAAATTCATTATTCTATTAACCTTTCCCCCTTTTAAAACGGTGAGGGAGATTGAGGAATTTCCCTTCTCTTTCCGCAGCCTGTCCTCTTCTTTGTGGCTGTGCACATTGGTCCTGGAGCCACCATTGTTCACCATTGTCTGCTCAGAGGTGGAGGGCAGGCGAGAGCACTTAATGAGGGATCGGGCCCTTATCTCCCTCCGCCGCCAAACAGCTGCCACTGGAATGGAGGCGCCGGCGTACAGACGCGTGTCTCAAATGAAGGCCCCTGGCGCAGACGGGCAAAGGCATCGAGCTTAATGTCCCATAATAGAGCAAATCCCATTTTAATGGAGATATTTCAAGGGAATGACAACATATCCTTTTGTTGCCGCCCATATTGGCGGGGGGAAAATGAGAGAAGTCTGCAGCTCCTGGAGCCACTTCTGTTCTGCAATTACATTAGGGCGACATAAAAGAAACGTCGCACGATTGCACGGGTATGCAAGTCCCCTGGACGATTTTCAGGGGTGGATGTTGTTGTTGATGGTTTCTAATAATGGCTTTGTAAGAAGCCACCAGTGGCTTAGCTACCCATGTTTACTATCTGTGTACAATCTGTACCTCTGATGTATGAAAAGTGCTTTCCACACTGTGAACTAAAGTTATTACTGGTGCATGTAAGTGTGAAAAGCGTAGCTAGGTAATCCTGTGAGGTTTTCGGTTTCAAGACGCATGATCTCACAGTTATTTTGATCCACTCAGGAAGCATTGAATCTACAGCGAGACAGACTTCTACCTTTTTACTGCCAAGCGGCATGGCGCATGTCACATTAAGGTGACAGCTATCCTGTCAGTCTATGGAAGCTGTATCATGAGTAGAGGAGAATTGACTGGGCCCAAATTGCAGTATCTGATTGAATCTTATTATCTGTGCATGACTCAAGAGTTCCTCTGCAGCTTCTCTTTCTAATGGCCTTTGTTCTGCTATCTTCATTTGCACCTGACAGCCCCACAGATAAAAATGTAAAGCATTTGACGAAGAAAAAAAGATTACAGATCAATCTACTGCAGAGTTCATTCTTGGCTGTCTTGGTGGTGGTGGTGGTTGGTGTTTGGGTGGGGCGGCGCGGAGTGTGATGCAGGGGTGTGCGTTCTGTTTCCTAAGAACACACTCTACCGCCACCGGCGGCCGAAGCGTTTAGTGGAGTTTAATTAATTGTGGAAAGAGCTGAGCACTCATGCCCTCCGGGGGGCCAACCACTCTCTGCAGGAGAATGGCCCGCAATCAGGGCCACTCAGATAAAAGTAATTATGTGGAATTATCCGAAAATCAATGACGGGAAAATAAACCGTGTATTTTAGGAAGTATGGCGGGGGGAACCTGCAGCGCCTCGGTCCGTTTGGGTCGGTTCTGCTGTTGCACTCCTGGGACATGAGATAAGGGGGAAACATTACTAAAACCCCGCACGGCTGTGTCTAAACCTGCCATTGTGACTCTGTGCAGTAATTCATGGCAAAAAAAGGGGGGGGGGGGGGGGGGCGGAGTAGCGATGTGTTACTCTGGGCTTTTATATTCCTGTCTGATCTCCCCTGACAGTGTTTACTTTTCCCGATGACAGCAAAGACAGTGTGACAGATGAATTCACTTCTGCAGGCCTCCGATATAAAAATGGGGGGGATCAAGTAAATGGCAGTCAAAGGACATCACCTACTGCGTTGAGCTCTAATCACCGGGGAGTTCTAAGCACAAATCCGGCATTATCGCGGCGCTTTGCCAAAGGAGAGCTGCCCTGTCACGGCGTAATCTCTGCATTTTTTTTTTAGAGAGACAGGCGAAGACACGTACGAATCTGAACAGGGAGCTCAAGCACTGGCTGGACCTAAACAGCACATTTAGAGAGATTTGGGGGGAAAGTTAGAGTCGCACTTCCTGGGGTACTTGGCTGAGCCAAGAGAGTCGTTTGTCTCTTTAAACCCTTTCAGAGCATTCGCAATGAGATTTCTCTTTAAATCAGTATATTTTTAATACACCATTTCATAGTATTCACCATGAGTTGTCTCTTTAAACCAGTATATTTCAAATACACCTTTTCGAAAGTATTCACAATGAGTGATCAGGACATTCTACGTATACCTCTTTTATACATCCTCTGCAGTATCTGCCATAAGTTTGGGTGCACAGCGTAAAATGGCCAGTGAGCCTCCTATATCAATCTCCCATAAGCTATTGATACCCAGGTTAACTCCTAGCCCCAGGCCCCTTGCCTTGGGACTCCCTCTTTCTTGACCTACTTCCTCCCCAGCCACCGCTTTTCCTCCTTGACTTCCTGTTGGGAATACATGGGGGCGTTCACATGGACTCACTGTGTGATCCCTGCATTTGTATGGAATCTCAGCAAACCCCCTGTGACACTGCAAATCGCTGTCAGGCAATCGAACAACTCAGGCCAAAGACCTGACCGAACATACCCTCTCTCGGGTATGCTACACACTTTCCTGGATTGCAACTTTAATGTGAATGAGAGTGCTTTAAACTATTAAGGGCAAGGTTACGAGTCTTCAAACACATCATAAAAGACATCATAAAAGTTAGCACTGGCCCATCATTTCCCCAAATTTTCTGTTAATTGTTCCTCATCTCTGCAGGGAACAAAATAAGTGGCTGAATTTAACCAAGATCCACTGACTTAAACTTTATTAATAGTCATGTTGCCTAATTAGGAAAGTTTCCAGCTAATGGCATGGCAACCGCTGCTTAATAGGACTTTCAAATCATTCGATTAAACCTGCTAACATAAAGTACCTAACCTTTAATCAATATAGCTATTGGAAAAAATCATTATTAAAATGATTGTCTCATTGTCATCAACATCTGAAACCACAGGCACACCTGAAAGTCTCGAATTATCCTTCAGGAGGAAACTAACAGCAGTATGGGAACAGAACTCGGGGTCAATTCCTGAAGCATATGATGCAAAAGGTCAGATTTCATCAAATTTATCATACATTTTTTAAATTTCATATAAAATGGTATTCATGGTTTCACCCTTGTAAACACAAAACCTATCGCCACAAAGTGACAGATACTCAGTGGTATAATCATGCGAATCCAACAGGATTCAAGGCAACTTCACTGTAATGAATTCTGATGCTCCTTTACATCCTTCTCAGTATTTAATGTGCCAGTAGTGTAAAAAACAACCTTGAAAACACCCCTGAAGAGGACTGAGAATGACGCGAAGGTCACATCACCCACGGAGATGCTGCTGGATGTCATGCAGAGATGGACATTGGACAGTAATCATACGCTTACCAGTGTCTTTCCTTCATAACTACGCGTTTCAAATCATTAGGCCAGTCTCTGTATGCCCTCTCAGTGACTTCCACTGACGTTGATTGACGTTATATGGTACCATTGCAGGTGGCATCGGCCAATTAAAATGGCGCGACTGAAATGGAATGACTAATTGCGTGAACGGTGACTGAAAGCTTCTTCTGTGGTCCATAGGCTGTGCTGCCTTGTGTGGAAAAAAACAAGTATTCAGCACAATAAGATTATAGATAGAACAAATGATTATCTGATTATATGCACAGCTGATTGGCTTGGTAAATGCTTAGATGTTTTGCACTTTGTCTGTACAGCAGCAGTTATAGCCTACATATGTGAACCTGGAGCCTGAGTGCTTGGCAGGCATATGAGGCAATGGCAATGGCACCTGCAAGCCAGGTTGGCACAAATACTGCAGAGCACTGCATGCCACCTACAGAGGAAGTGATGGCAGTGATTTGAAGGGAAGTACTAGTGTGCGGGAACCCAGGTTCTGCACTAAAATTCTACATTAAAGATGTTCCGCTACTATGTTTAATGGACACGTAAATGCTAAGGGACATGCGTGGGGGAGGGGTGGAGGTTTAAAAGCCCTCCGGGGCCCTTTGTGAAGTGATGAGGATGCCGGGCGGCTATTTCCATTTCATATGACATTTTATCACTTTCATTCTCTCCTGCTTATTGCTCTTTGTGCCAAAGTGTCTGAATTGCATGCACAAGCTCAAACCCGATTTCACACATTACAATTTTGTGCCATTACATATCGGCTCAAACCAGAGATATCTGCGTGGTTGGACATTCATTTGTAGAACAGCCACTAATTTTCCACTATAATGGATCCCCTATGGCATTGTTAGCAGTGCAAAGCTGCTGCACCATCATGGCTGCTGCCACGTTTTCTAATATGAGCCATTCCGTCGCACAGTGCTGGATTCTCAATTATCTCTCCTTGACCTCGCAATCAAATTGCCGCCGATTCGTCCATTTTTCCATTTCTAATGGATGATGGAGAGCCAATCGCGAGGGGCTCAAGACAACACATTTCTTTCATTTTCTCCGCCTCAAAATCATTTCAAAGGTGAGATCAGTCTTACATTTCGTCCATGCCACACCGCAGTCATCTTAATCGGCAAGAATCAAATATCCTCCCCCACTGAAAAACTCATTTCACCTACACATGTATCGGTCACACCATGTTCCGACAGCATTATTAGTTTTTAGGACACATAAACAGTGGCCATCTATCTGCGGTGAGAGGTCTATAACAACCCCAATCGTAATTGCGTTCACCATCTGTCATGTGTCTGTCATATACGTATATGAACATTTGCACTGTCATAATTTGTAACACACACACACCATGTGTATAGAGAGAGTATTATAACACAGAGTTGTGTCACGGAGAAATGAGCCATCAGCTCCAAATTCAAAATGTCATTTACAAATGGACCTATTAAGACAGAACAGTATAGAACATTTTCATTAAAGGCCATAAAGATCTGAGATCAACTTGAAACAATTACGTCGTTTCACCCCGGCAGTCTCTCTTCTATCGCTATTTGAATAGGCAAGGTTATTAGAATTTGTAATTGCATTGGGCACATTATACCAAGTTAATGCAGTTCAATAGGTACTGTAATTGTTTGCTTCCAGGCAACGGAAGGAAACCAAACACTTGAGACAGATCGTCTGAGGGAGAAATTAGAGAGCGAGAGAGAGAGAGAGAAAGAAAGAGAGAGAGAGAGAGAGAGAGAGAGAGAGAGAGTTCAATGCATAATATTTTGCTGAACTTGGACTTGCAGAAAGCATGTTTAGGTAATGTACCATTGGCCCATACACACATACATACACACTCAAACACACACATACACAATGTGTCTATTTGTAGCGATCACACAGACGGCTTCCATTATGGAAATGTCTCCTCGGAATGGCATGTTTTCTCGCCGTCCATGGTTTGAGGCGCCATGAGGCGCTCTGGGGAGGAAAACATTCCCCACTCACTGACCATAAAACCCCAGCTGTCTCTCCAGCTCCCAGGCACACTGCATTCCAATTCACCAATCACAGCCTTCTCTCCCCAAGGTACCGCTCCCCTTTTGGGGATTCAGATGGCTCCCCATATCGCGGTAAAGGGGTATATCTGATATATTTATGTATTCGGTTATTTATTTATTTGCGCTTTATTGGATGCCATGCCCCAGGTGTCTGAACTCCCCAACAAGCGTCTGCTTACGGAAACATCATCAGTTGAACAGCGCCTGCGAGCAGCTCCTGATGCAAATTCAAACGAACAAATAAATAAATAAACAACCCTTTTGGACATAAAGAACCCAGGTGACCTCAAAACAGCATATTATGTCTGGAGGTTGGTGACCATTTTTTTTTTTTTCGAGGGAAAGGTGTGTTTGTTGAACTAGATAACAACTCCACCTTCCCCATCCCCACCCCCCTTCGCCTCTCTGCTCTGAGATCATGCCTGCTGTATTTTTTTCCCACCCCTGAGCCATCTCGGATGCAGTTACCGAGAGTGACTTTAATTTAAACATTCTGACATTTCAGGCCCTGAACTGCTTTGATCATTGTCTGATTTGCTCATCCTTTATGTCAGCTGCGGCATATTTTTAGGCCCAGAGATAAAAGGGAATCTTTCCGACATTCGAGCCTTCAGGTGGAAATGGCCTCAAGTTGTTTCGTGCATTACCGAGAGGATATCACGGCGCTGCCCACTCGTTCTCAAGTCATGATGGAGAGGTGTCTCAGTTTATTTTACACCTTGTGTTCATATTTCTTATCGTAGTAATCCACCTTTAAGTGTCTAGCGTATTTTGGCTCAGTAGTCAAGTGTGTTAAACATTCATACAGTTAGCTTCGGTGTGGTGCGATTTACAGTGTTATTAAAAAAAAGAAACACTTTGTGTGGATGGGATAGGTTTTCCAGGGTTGGTTTGAATCAAACAGAACCTCAGCGACTCAGATCATCCAAGTGTTACATTCATTGGGTTTAACAAACAGTTGTTTAAAGGGGGAGCATTTGCTTTCATGTGATCTCTGTGGAAATTACCACCTAGTATCTCTACAAAAGAATGTCTGTTACATTTATCGGTGAAATGTACAAGCTTTGTTTACATTTGAATAAAGAATTTGTCACCAATTTAATAAAAGAAGTGGACAGAAAGCATGCTGCTGCACAGATGCTACTGTTGTGCAAGTGACCTAACCAAAAATGGCGCTGACTTGATTTTCAGCGCCCAAACAACATGTACATAGCCTATTTACTGTATATGTGCCTGCCATGTATTCTTCAATTTGTTCGTAACACAGCATGTTGCTATAAGTGTGGAGGAACAGAATGTTTGAGTGGCGCTTGAGTGAAGCCTCGGCAGTCATAACGAGAGCTAACTAAACTCTGCAGTTGCATTTGGAGACGCAGCGATGAGCGTTGGGTAACGCAGGTCTATAGCATATACTAAAGGCCTCGTCTCATTGTGCTGAGTGCCTCGTGAAACAAACCCCTTTTGTCCTAATGACTGGGCGCTCGCCGAGGGCCTCCACACCCACTTTATATTCACCACTTTAAAGGCAGCATCTGCTCCGCCTGACAGCGCCGCGGTTCTAATGACGCTCCTCTCCGATGGTCCTCTCCTCAAACGAGCCCTGGGCTCTTTGCATTTCGTGGAGCCGGGGCGGCTCGGTTTCATTTGGATTTGAAAGGCTAATGGCTTCCCTATACTGCCGTCAATGTTTCTTTTTCACGCCTGTTCTTCTTTCGACGGGTCGAGCTCCAGCAGCATAATTTTCTATGATTAAAATGATGAGGGGGACCTTAGATTAACCTGTATTGACTCCTTGCATGGTGATGCACTGGCATTTCAAGGGGATGCGTATATCATGGGTGGCAAGTTCTCCATAGCAGAGAGAGCAACAATGAGGTATTAAGCGGTCACCACTCCATATTCAACTCTAAACTCGATTTTCAATTATTTTTTTGCCAATAAACTCAAAGTACTAAGCTGTTTGGTACATAATTAAATTTCAGACCCATTAAGACTTTCTCTAATTGCAAATTAAGATGTTGGTTACAGATTGTACTAATTATACTCCCCTGCACAAAGCAAGTTATGAGTTCACCGTGATGCTTTTGGTTGAATTCAATTAACCAATTTAGTTGTTTAGAGGTCGTTAAAAAATCATTGAAATAAACCAGCTAAATGGTGTAATTGAATACTAGAGCCGTGTTTCCCAAACTTTCTCTTGTGGCATACTATTTACTATGAGGACATCTCACAGGACACCACCATCACATGAAGCATACAAACCTCACAACATCACAAATCTGTTGCTGTTTATTGATCCCTGACCCATCATGTTTGCTAGCAATGTGTGAACCCATAGTTGAGGCATTATTGTAGCCTACCGTCTGTCTGTTGCCCCATTGTTGGCCCCAAAGGGGGTGGGTCAGGTTCATGGTCAGGCATCCTTTTCAAGTATTTGTTTAGTTTTTGTCAATTCCTCTCAGCTATGCAGAATGACAAAGTGGAAAATGTTTTGTTACTTCTGAATGCAGCTAAACTGTGCAGTGTTAACGTGTGAGATGTGTCTGGCTGTTTGTTACCACAACATTCCTTAATCAATATGAATCATATAAATGAAGATGGATGAATGAACAAAAACAGCAGATTAAATACAATAAGGTTTGTAAGCAGTTTTGTGAGATGTGATTTAAATAGCCTAACATTTCAGACAAACTGTTAATGATTACTAGGGCAAAGAAAGAAAAAAACTTAAACAAGGATTCCTACTGTGGCACACCTGTACAGCCCTCACGGCACATAGTTTGGGAAACACTGCTCTGGAGAACTGTATGTTTCACAACACAGGGAATATAATGTTACTCAAATCTTGATGTTAGTCATTTAACTGAGTTGAGATATATTTTTCAAAGACACCTCTGCTCTGATTCTTTGTCCCTTATGAGACACCATCTTAACTGATCAGACCAAGTGCCAGCTTTCATCCACTTACACACTATCGAAATGAGATATTTATTTCCGTTCCTTTTATATTCACTCAATATATTAAACATAAACTCTTAATATCCAGTGCGTCCTGGTGGGTGATGCAGACATCTAGTTTACCCCTTTCATTCAACTGCATTACTCAAACCCAATACATCACAAGGGGTCACATTCATATCCCCCAAGTTTACCTTTACTATCAGCGCAATAACATAATCATTTAAATGTCACCCCCAGACCACAGAGGCCATGTCATATCTGGCCTTTTGCCCCTATTAACTTAAACAATTCCTTTTGGTAATAAAAGAAAAGACATTGCCCTTTCTGCCACGGCAATTTATTGGCGTTGCATTTGCAGTGCCACCACATTATGGTGGATAGCCTTCCCCCTCACCTAAGCTGGGGGGATTTGACGAGGTTATATATTTACTGTCAGATATTATTAAAAGCCGGACATGTGGTCAGTCGAGATAGGGAGCATATGTTTGTCTCACAGAACGCTGCCTTCCTAAGGTTGACGATTGGGGTTGACAACAACAAGGGTAAATTGTCCTTCCTTGTCATTTTCTTTTCATTTCTTTGGTCACAGATAATGCACAAATGCTGACTTCAAAGAGCCCTGTCCAATAGGCTTATTTATACTTTTTTTGCTTTTTTTTATAGATTATAGTCGACTGAAGTCAGTTTTTATTTTCTTCGCATTCATTTTTCTTTTTTCATCCCGCACTAACCTTGCAGATAGGGAGTTATTTCGCAACGAGAGATGACACAGTCAAAATGGCATTTTTTTTCTCTTGATATTATCTACTGTCATGCAGACTGAAAATATACACATGGTGGATTCACTGTTAAGTCACCCACAGTGATGTTTTAAGGCAAGGGGTTTGAGGAAATATCAGGATTTTGGCGGCTATTTTGAACAATTGCGATCTGCAATAGATAACGTAATGGAGTGCGACACCTTAAGAAAACCCTCTGTGTAATCATATTTATGGGGAAGCATTGTGCTGCGTTATTGATGTTCAAATTCCTGTCATCAGACTGCACAGAGGTGATTTGTTTTTTAGGTGTAGTCAAGGAAGAAAAGAGATACAATTTACACAGAAGAATACGGAAATAGGCTTTGTCACTGCTTTGTCAGCACTGAATCTGTTCCAGGTGTTACAAACAGAAGGCCAAGGCATACAATAGCTGTCAATAACAGGGACTAGGTGTGGGCGAGGGAGTTTGTGACTATCTGACAAAGGTATTTTAATGCCTTTCTGTAACGTTCAAACCTGGACAAAAACAAATATCAGACTAAGACAGTGGGAACTTATAAGCATACAACCATGCCCCATACAGTAATGCCCCCCCGCCCTCCCCCAATTAACCAAGGATTATACATTGATTTTGGAAAATATCTTCGGCTAAAAGGTTAAAACACTGGGATGGGCTATACATGGAAATACATTTCTTTGTTTCATTGTTCTTTCTGATTAAAGCACAATCTGATTCAGATTTATTGGCTTTCTGATTTATTGGACACTATACGGTTAATACACAGGTGCAGTCAATGCATGTTTTTTATCCTTTATTTTTATTTGCAGACAATACTGTGTCCTTACTTGACTGTCAAAATGTTTATCCGTTATATTGCTTATTTTCCACTTAAGTCCATGTCTTCTATTTTATTATTAGTGAATAAATAAGCGGGTGAAAAATATTTCATCTGCTATTCTACATCACTTTTCTCCTTATATATTTTCAGGAGCTGTGAAACCTGATCATAGGACCCATAAAAATGCCCTCCAGCACAAGCATTTAGTGAGGTCTCAGTAGACTACTAAACACAAATGTACCCATTTTCTCTGAGGGTGGATGGCAAAAGTTGTTCTGCTCCAAGATCATTACAAAGACAGCGATCCCGAGTATTGTGCATTTGTGTAACCGAAGACTGGGGTGTCTAGTCACTGGCTTGCCTGAGCTTGAGTGCACAGCTCTGTGGGACCCAATTCTCCAGAACTGACATTTGAGCAATGATGACAATTAAGAAGAAGAGGGCCATTGGGCATCACTTAATTTCTTGGTATTAATTTGCTCCCCAGTAACTAGCTCCCGGAAAATGACACTCGTAATGGATGGAGGGAGCATATCCCATTTTGTACCTTGTTCCATTTCCCCCCCTTCCAAATAGAGATTTTGTTTGCCCAAGTTGACATCAAATGATTATTTCTGCAATTAACTTTATGCACGGCCCACAGCACCTGAGGTATGGTGCCATGGTCATTTATATTCACTCGCTCTGATGATCCACTCCCTAAGCTTGTGCCCTTTCACAAACAAGTGCATCATGGACAAGATGAATAGAAATATTATGTCATGAAATATGATTTTAAAATAATTCAATTCTGTGTTCTCTCTCTCGCTCTCCCCCTCTCTCTTTGTAAGATCGATATCATCATTTTATCACTTTTCTCTGATATAGTACATCATGACAGTCATGATTCTTACAAACGACCGACAATAATTTGGTAATCATTTCTCCAATATTAAGTTGCTTTGCTTACTTTTCCCACATTTTCCCCCTGCGGTGCGCATCTTGATGCTTCGTTGTTTTCCATCTCGAGGTCACCCTCTCCATACGATCTGAAATCCTTTTTTTCT
Organism: Sardina pilchardus; assembly: GCF_963854185.1. Taxonomy (NCBI): domain Eukaryota; kingdom Metazoa; phylum Chordata; class Actinopteri; order Clupeiformes; family Clupeidae; genus Sardina; species Sardina pilchardus. The sequence goes on from NC_084997.1 coordinate 12,526,764, forward strand.
CTCCTACGGGGTGGGGGGAGAAAACAATTTGTTTTGGTGGGGGGTTATGGGCGCCACGAGCGAAGCCGTGACAGAGATCAATGGATGGGCTCGGGGTCGGCGGCTGTGGCCTGCATTGCCCGGTCGTACGGAGGAACAGTGTGGGGCCCTTTCATTGTGGCTTGAACCCCCACCGGTTGTAACATGAGGATTCCGGCGCCGGCGGTGTTGGAGGGGGAAGAGGAGAGGAGCGGAGCGAGGGGGAGCCACCGCGCTCTCATTTCCGACAGAGCCCACGAGGAGAAATGGATTTCTCCCCGACGCGCCAACGATCATCCTCTGCTTAGCTCCAGCTGAGCCTCATGCCGTACCTGGAGTCAGCTCTGGAAAACGGGGAGACGGACATGCTGGCATGAAAATATTGGCACCAAAAAATTGTGTTTTTGCTTTGGTTCGGTTCTTATGCCCTTTTATCATTTACACTATTCTTATGTGCAACACTTTCAATCTTATTAATTGCCTTTTCCTTGTACAGTATGTCTCTATGGAATAGGTGTTTGTTTTTCTGCCCAGTTGTGGCAAGCATGTTTTGCATGAAATCCACATGCATATGCATCAGTGTAAAGGTGATCCTTTCACCGAGCTAACAGCAGGTTCTGTTGACCTCAAAGTCCTTCAGCGATGCTATCCAAACTCTACGCCCCCCTGACCTCCTCCTCAATCCCTCCCACACAGCGCTGTTAAAACAAACTTTGAATGCAATTCTTATTTGGATATAGATCTGATTCATCCTCAAGCTCAAGAGCAGGTGCATATGTGATACTGTTCATTTTTTAGATTGGAGGGAAAAAAAGGGAAAAAATGGTGGTTCAACAAAAGATGTTTACCCTCAGGATAATTACCTAGTAGATTTTGTTCGTGGTTGTGACTGAGATTTCTCCCAAGAGATTCTGTAGGGGCATTATCAACTACACCCATCATAATCAAGGGGACAGGCCCAGAATAAAGGTGGCTGAAACAGAGTGCATCTTTACACAGTTAAATCCACATCACAGCAGCTCTCTGAGATCATATTACACATTACATGCTACCTGCAGGTTACATGCATGAAATTCCTGCAGAGGTCTAGAAAAAAGGATACTGAACAGACACAACCTCAATAATTTGTGCATCCTGGAGGACAGAGAAGTATGGTCGCCATCTACTAAAGCATACTACTACCATGAATAAGGTTGAATAAAATGTCAGATCCAAGTAGGCCTGCTACATGCCAAATCCATAATCACCAATTCAGAACATCAGTCATTCAACCTGCTGGTATCACCAACGAATTGACTTAAACCTGCATAAAAATCATAATGGGGAAAAGAAAAACTACAAAAAAGTGTCCTCAATTGAACCTGACTTTACAAAGGCCCTTACAGATAACAGCAGCCTAAACTATAAAGATAATGAGCTGTTTTGACATGTCTGAGTGGCCTGAATGGAAGCAGCAGCAGCAGCGGGTCAAAGGCAATCACTATACCCTCCGGTTCGCTCTTGATTTCCACTTCCCTCATTGGTGTGGCCCGGCAGCAGGTCTGCTTCCTGTCATAGTGCAGGTTAACGGCCCTGTTGCGTCATCCTTAATTCACTTTGTAAGGTGTTATCACTCACTACAAACTGCCAGAGCCGCTGGTAATTGGATGACGATATTCAGCATGCCGGTCCGGCAAGACCATTCCGGGCAAGGTAACATTTTGGACAGAGGCATCTTGGGCCATCTCAGATGTTTGATCATTAAGCCGGTGGAGACAGTGACCATATTCCCTGGCCTTATCCCAGGGACACTTGCGTCCGTGTTTGTCTTGTCATTTAGTGTCAGATGAGGACCAGAGGTCTGACATCCTTTAATATGTTTGTTCACGCCTGGGTGAGATGTCTGTGTTGGAGGACGGAGGGGCATGGGGTATGCTGGAGGTGACCCGAGGCCATCTGACAAGTGTGGAGCTGTCGACTTAATTTGATCTAATGAGACAGTTTTGCGTTTTGTATTGAGGCGGTATTGGGTTTTTACCTGACAAAAAATGGTCTTGGGCTGTTTGGTTTAGAAGCCTCTGCACACTCAATTTACCTCTTAAATAATGTGAAATTTACAAGGAATTATGTCTACCACAGACAAGTACATTTAAAGACAGGGTGTGGATTTATGGACTATCATCTGATGTCAATAAAATGCTTGAATAGGCTAACATAATAAAAAAAGAATCACCATATCTTCCCGCGTCTCAGGATTCAACCGCATCTTTTCCATGAGGAGAGGGGACACCCTAGAACTTGAAGAGGAAGGGGAAAAAAGAATTCCTCGAAACATCCATTTGTTTTGATAATGTGCTCATTATTCCACCCGACAAAATCCACTTGTCTGCACCAAGCAACCCATCTAAGTGATCTGACAGCTATCAAATGATTCAGATATAAAATGTCACCATTAGAGGCGGCTCAGCCACACAGCTCATGATCAGCCTTGTCATTAAAATTAATCATGGCATCCCCCGATTGCATGTCGTTTTTAATCACACTTTGTTATCTTGCTCAACCATGAAATGCATCTTTATTTTTTGCAACCAGGGAAGGAGGAAGGAAAAAAAAAAAAAAAAAAAAACTGCGGCCCTGTGCCAATCCAAGACATCCGGCGGTCTTACAGTATTGCTCTGCCCGCCTTGCCATGATGCAATCTTTCTTCAAGAGTATTCGACTGTACTGTGCACTCACTGTAACCACACAAGAACATGTCTTCTAACGCTATAGCACTGTTTGAGTTCCCGTCTGTGCTTGTGTGCTGAATGAATCTGAAAGTATCCCTTTTTAGAATATGCAAGTCCTACGTCCTTTGATCTCCACATGGGTTTTCAAGACCAGCCCACAGAAGACTTGTTATGAAGAAACAGCATCACTAATTCTGACATAATTTCGGAGCGGCTAGGAAAGCGGGTTAGTACTTAATTTATCCCAGTATTTGTACTGTGTGTGAATAAGGAGAATGAGATGAAATGTACTCTACCTCAGAAAACCCCCCACACCCAGACCTTCTCCATATTAATTAATGGTGGGTGGCTGTTTGACACTTCTACTCCATAAACTTTTTTCGTGCCAACTTTATGACATGAAAGCGCAGCTAAGTCTGAAACATCAAAAATGTTCAGAGGCTTTGAAAAGCTTGAGACACCAGGCCTACAGCACCCAATTTTCTAGGTTTGGTGTGTGGGGTGGGATGGGGGGGGGGGCTGGCTGTGGGTGGGTGGGATGAGATGGCTAAGGTTAAGAAGGTGGGCCGGGAGGCTTGTATCGATAATGTGATAGCTGTTGACATGACAAGTTAGGACGGACTTGGTGACATTACCTTGTGGGCACCCTCCCCCATCCCCATCTAATTACGCACTTAGGCTTGTGATGTCACGTAACCCCCTTGCTGACCACGCTCGGGAATGGGGGGGCTGTCACCTTAACGACTCGAAGATACAGACGTTGAGGCGAATTGATGGCCAGCCCACGGGACATGCATTAACTAGAGCCAGTTAATGAATGGGGGGACACTGCGAGGCCTCCTCGGCCACGCCATGCATCACCCCGATGACAGACACTGAAAGGTACCATTTTTTTCCCCGACCTCTCCTTCTCTCCTCCCCCGGCTCCTCCTTGAGTAATACCTGCGCCATTCGGAGGAGTCCTGGCTCGGCCTTTTGTTTCTCGCCTGAATGCGCCGTTTGGTCCACGGCGGCGGCATATATAATGCCATATCTGAGTCTATTATGTCTGCCGTGTCTGTAAGAGCTTCGCTTTGGAAATCAAAGAAGAACACTCTGCACGCTCCGTGGTGTGCGTGTTCGTGAGATGAAGTCCGAATGGCCTGCATGAAAGCATCCTCTTTGGCTCCACTCCACTCGCGAGTTGACCTCACTAATTGCTGATCAGCTGTTACTCATTGATTATAAAGCACTCTTGAAAAAAAAAGGGTATTTCCCTCGAGGCTACACTCCAGTGGCCCCTGACTGAAGGGGAAAAAAGTGGCCATTAGCGTTATTAGTGCTTTTGATTTAATTCCAGCATGTTCTTCATTAAAGCCATTGATTGAGGGAAAGATTGATGCGTGGAGCGGCACGCAACCACCCCCTCCTGATCACTGCCACCACCACCGCCACCACCACCACCACCACCACCGCCGCCACCCCATGCCATGGTCACCCAGACCCCAGCAGGGTGCCTTTGCACGCGTGCAGAATCAGCCTCCTCTCGAGTCGACGCAAGGCTGCACTTCAAGCTCCAGCCAGGGGTTCGATGGACATGGAGGGAATGCTAATGGCTTGACGCAACACACAGAGCCGCGTATCACTCGACGAAACGTTCGCTTATTTTTTTTTTTTTACGCTTGGCCCCTTAAGTCAAACACTCTACATCTCCCACTGTGCATATGCCCCGGTGCAGGAAAAAAAAATGTTACGCATCATGATGCATTTTACTGTGGGTAGAAAGAAAGATCTCAAAGAACAACCTCCCACTGAGTGTGATAACTAAACATTTATTTAACCCTATTCTCAGCAAACATGCTCTACATTGACTAGTGAGAATAAATTGTTATGGAAGACTGTCACAGTCCCTAAAGAGCAAGGTTTCATATGTACAGCATACAAACTGCTGAGCTCTTAAAATATTGGGATATTATAGAATATACAGAACATCTGTTCTGTGAGTTAAGACATACTAAATCACAAACTGATAATGCATTCAGTATTTTCTTCACATTATTTTATAACCTGTATTCAACATTTTGATAGGGAAGGGAAGCCACCGATATCACACTACGATACGTTTTTATAAATGTTTACCTGGGACTTCAAAAGACAGTCAATATCGACTTGTCCACTGCTGCTGGTACATAGCCTTTCAGCTAACAGGCTAAAATAATGTGTGGTGTTGTAAGAGCCTAAACAGCGCACTGGTGAATTAATCCCAGTAGGAGTTCAATGCCTACTCTATTACCTCAGTGCACTGACCTGGATCTCATATGGCACACCGATCTAAAACAACCACAGGAGTCAGAAAAAACAGGACCCAAGGTCAAAGGTCAAAGTGTGTGGACTAAAGCTTAGCCTGGTGCTTACAGTACATGTCAGAGTTATCTTGCAAAGGTTTTGAATCACATAACTTGTAACTGAACTAGTTGTATAGTGCTGAATTAGCATACTAATTTGATATTCATGAGGGTGGCACTGGCGTGGACCATGTGATATGGATTAAATCCACAGACCACATAGCGCAATGTATAATCCCATCATGCTGTAGCCAAGTCCAAAGCATATCCTTACAGAGAACCAGTTCAGACTTGCAGAAATGTTTCCACTTCAAAACTACCGTAGTTTCTCGGCTTAGTGGGTGACAGGTATCCATCATATTATCAATAAACCAATTATACAACAGATTTATTCATGATTTGATCTGTTTTGAGGCCTGACATTTTCAGCTAATTGGCCACTGTCAACAGGGAAAACAATCGTGGTTTGCCGTAGGGATACCGAAACCCCATAACAACAAATCATTCCTTGCCCTGCAGAGAGAAAAAAGTGCGGGTGTGTTGGACGGCATTTCAAAATGTTTCAGATGGAACACTGAGGCATTAGAACATGTTGGGTCTATTGAAGCAGAACACTGTACAATCAAACCTGGAGTTCCCTAAAGCCTTCGAGTTCCATGTATCTTATTGGCTTGAGTTTGAGTGGTTGGTGAGTTATATTGTTTTGCCGCATTTCTTTGGAAGCGTGATGTCTTGAAGATTTATATTCCCACCCCACCCTCCACCCCCATCGGAAATGGTGCTGAGATGTGGCTGGAATTGATACATTTCTTTTGCATGCATGACATATCGCATGGAAAACACTTTGGGTGGTATATCATTCTGCACACATTCATGCACACAAAAACATAAACACCAGTACTCCCTCTCTCTCTCTCTCTCAAACTACATACACACACACACACACACAAATAGAGAATATTTTCCATTTTGTAACTGTTTGGGGAGGCAGGCGGGTGTGCATAAGAGATGTGCCTGCTCTACTTAAATGGTAATCCATAGTGTTTAGGCCCCAGGTGAGCCCGGAGACAGGGTCCTCAGCCAGCAGCCCAAAACTGGCTGAAGGGTTATCTAACCTGCTGTTCAATCTGGTGCATATCACAGATGAAACAAAGCATGCCACACCACTGTATTTAAGTAGTCCATCATCCTGGGAGAGGCTATATTCCCAGGCATACAGACTTGACAGTTTCAATGAGGTCTGAGAATAGTGAAAAAGCAGTTTTTCCTCAGCTTTCCGCTTTCAAGCCCCAGTTATATCACATGCCTGTTCTGCTGCTAGTGAGCAAGGGAAATGTGCCAGTTTTTGTTTATGTTCAACTCAACAAAAATGTTAGCTTTTTTGGCTATTTTTGGACCATTGCTCGAATCACTCTGTCTCATTGTGTTAGTAAACAAAGCGTTATGATGAATTACCCAGGTTTGTAATGCCATAGTATTAGTGGAGATAGCCACTAGAGCATTTTTGCATCATTATTTACAACCATGTATCATTCTAAGGTCACGCATCTAAACCAATTTATGTCTGCACCCTTCTCCAAAATGCTGCTTGTCATGATCCGAGGAAGAGTTATCATGTAACTGTCAGTGCTAGTCAGGGTTCCCACCTCAGGTCTGTCCAGCTGTGTGAGTAGCCTGCACTCCCGGTCAGCTTGCATACAGGTTTGTCGCTGGTCTCACATCAGCCTGCGGTACATCCCCTGCAACAGTGTCTAATGCCATGTCACCGTAACTGCGCGCTATCAGCAGCCTTTGAAGATTTATAGATAGCCGAATGCCGGCTGGAACTTTTTCCGTCAAAGGCGCTTTTGAAAGGGACCTGCTAACGCCTTGATTTCCATCTCTCAGCCCACGTGCGCAGGCATGGTAATTTATTTCACCTCTATCCCCCACTGTCGCTAAAAAAAACTCTCCCCTGTCCCCCCTCCCTCCCTCTCTCCCTCTCTCTCTCTCTCTCTCTCTCTCTCTCTCTCTCTCTCTCGCTCTCTCTCTCTCTTTTCTTCTTCTGGCCAGAGACTGTTTGGTCCTCCTCTCAGTGGGTTGTAAATGAATGTGCTACTGCACCTGGGCTCCACAGGTGGTGAACAACACTAATGACAGCTCGCGTCACCGACATCATTTCAGCGCCGCCGCCTTCCCTGCGTGGCTGTCAGGTGTGCGCAGAGGGCAAAGAGACGCCGTCATGCGGAACACGCCGCGCGCGCCACACCGCGCCGCGCCACACGGCAGCAGGGCTCGCCGGGAAACTTTGCCCAACTCACTCACTAACACAAATTCAATACCGAGAGGACGAACCATGCTAATGTTCTGTGGCTTAAGCCAAACAGGTCTATTCCATTCAGTGGGCAGATGTTGGATTATGTGCTGGCTAGTACGGGCTCTTTCTTAGATACTCTCTCATATGTTCTCATTCAGGTACTCTCTTGTATAGAGGGGCTTTTTTTTTTTTTTACTTTTTACATAGAGATTAATTCTTGAGGATATGTCTACTTAACATCTGTGAAGGTTCTGCTGAGCTTAGCTGCTGAAAATTGCATTACAGATACTACATAAAACTCACAAGATGACTACTATGGAGAATATTAATGCCGATTACACCTGATGAAAGAAGAAATTCAATACAACGTACACTGTATATTACTATTTATTATTTTTCCATACAGTATCTATGTCTATCTTTGTTTTAGAAGCATAATCAGGTAGCTGGCATATACATTAAATCACATAGGGATACATTTAGGGCATTTACGCGTGGGTTGTGAGTTGACATATTAATTATCCTTCCTTATGGACTACACAAGAGAATGAGAGAAGACAGAGGGATATGGAGAATATGTTGTGTTGTGTCGAGGTTATGCAATGTCATTATAATGGGAATATAGTAAGCCTTCTCAGCAGGATTCTGAGAGTAATTGGATTCATGTCATTAACGCCATTTTTCATTTGCTTGTGTGTGTGTGTGTGTGTGTGTGTGTGTGTGCGCGCGCGTGTGTGTGTAAGAGAGAGTGACACTTTCGCTCTCGCTTTCAGAACAACCTGTCTAGGTTTTGTGTACTCCCGAGATAGACATGAATGGCACTGTTGGAAGGCGTCGTGGCACTCATATGACTGTTGCTGAAATACTATTAGGTGTCAGTTTCATCACAATGTAAAAATTCCATATACTGTAAAGACATTGGACCGGTGAGCTGTGTTGGTGCACTGTTTATATCTGAACAAGCCACTATCTCTCAATCGGGGTCTGCATGCAAATTCTCCCTATACGCCACGTTTTGCTGTCTTTCTCGCTGCGGAGAGAGAGACAAAAATCTTGCTTTCTCGCTCAATGATATTATCACACAGAGTCGAAAATTAGCACCCTGCCTTTAGTAAACTTTATCTATAATTAAGAAAGCACATTGTGTCAAAAAGACCCAAAATGTGAAGCTTATTCATTTTTTAAATAAATGCTGGTTGTCTGATCATAATACGCGTGCAATGAAGATGTCGCCGCTGAATGCATTACATTATGCATCTCAGTCAAAATACAGGCAAACTCTTCTCCTAAAATTAAATCTATTTTTATCTCGTATGTCAGTAGAAGCACAGTTAAGCTCAGCACCAGAATCACATCACGGTCATGCTGAACAAATAACAGCACCACCCTGATGAGTATTTTTAGCAATACATTGTTATCTGGCTAGATAAAATGCTGTAATCTTTTGCCAATAGCCATAATGGCACAATTAATTCTGCAGCGATGGAATGATCGGTGTCTCACTTAGTCCTACTTCTTGGGTGATCCTAATTCTTGGAGAAATATTGATTTTTAACTCAGTGCAATTCATAAACGTATTGTCATTGTTAACAGTGCCTAAAAGCTCACACACTAACTTGCATGGATGTTTATAGATCAGATGGAAACTAAGTTCAGGGTTGAGCTTGTCTCCTCTTTGTGGCTGCAACTCTAGGACCCTTACTAATGGAGTTTTTACATGACGCGGAATGTTTCTGGAGGGGCTATTTTCACTTCAGTGATTTTTCAGCTGGAATGAGAGTTTTCTGACTGGAGTGCTAATCTGAGCATGCGCGTCTCTTTTGTTTGTGCAACGACGATTAATATTAATTACACACACACAACCTAATGGGAATTTTTATCTGGTCACTCAAATCAATCAAATTTGCACAATACGAAATTGTGAATATTTGATGAAGTTATCTGCCACACACAGCTGTTGTAGTCACATATGGCATCTGGAAATAATTGGAAACCTCAATTTTCATGATTTCGCATTATCTATGCTGTTTCTCAATCACCCTGAATTTGATGGTTTACATTCCATTGCTGCTGGCTCTCAGCATGAATGATACAATGAAATCTTTTCAAGCTCCCCAAAGAGGAAATTCCAGTAATTTCTTCCAGCGATTTGCTGTCGCATTTCAGGCTCATCTAAACTAATTCACTCGTTGGGTACGTATCCTTTTAGTGAGTGTCTCACAATGAGCAGTCAGACAAAGAAAAACAATTACGGAGATGTATTCAGATATTAGATGCCAAACCAGTACCCCATCATTATGCAATCCGCAAGTGGGTTTGTCACAAAATTGGTAGTTTTAGACATCATTTGGGATTCAAAAATGACTGTGAATGACTTTCCTGTCAACACATTGTTCATTTGACAGCTCAGCTCATCAGGTGGGATGTGAGTCGGCTCTTTTGGTCTTGATAGGGTTATGAATTTCATTGCTGTGTAACAGTGCCTCCCATATCACTCCCAATGGCTATATTTTCAAGCACACATAATACTCTAGTGCTCTTACAAGAGCTTGTAAAATGTGTAAACAACTTCAGTATTCCCACCCTTTGAATCAAAAAGGCACATGGTTTCAACCATAAAATGCGTTCAATTGCAAAATGGCATGGGATTTTTTTTTCTTCCGCAAATGATTCTGTTGTAGTCTATTAACAACCATTGTTGTAACTGCAATTTTAAATATAGTACATAGTACACAGTTTTACTTCTGAAACAGTCTGAAATAAGCTTAATCTTTTTTTTGTTTTGTTTAAAATCTTCTTTTTTCCCCATACTTCCCATGGGGCCCAAGTCATAATTCTTTTTCCTGTTCAATGAGGTAGAGCAACCCTTGTGTTCTGCGTGATATGTTCTGACAGAGTCGATCTTATTTGAGCTCCTTCATTCTGCCCTGAGAGTCTCGGGGGGGTTGACTCTCTATGGTCCTCACAAACACTGCAGAGCATTCAATTAAAGAATAAGGTTGAAGTAAAGGGAAATAAATGGCTTTCATATTTAGCCTGGCGATGGACTAGTGAGCACCGCCGTAAAAAGTGCTCAAGCTTTTCATGAGAACATTTGGCATGTGATATCACTGACTATATTTTATTCAGATGGTGAAAATGCTGGCCAACACAGTATTTCATTTTACCAATAACCCAAGCTGCCAGTCTACCCTCAGGACAACGAACATTAATGATGAGCCTGAAACAAAATGGCTCCCCACAGAACTCCAGACAAGTAAAGTCTGTAAAACACTGAGACACTATACTGTATTTCAATAGCAACTCAATTGAAGTGCTCCTGAAATGTTAAATACTCCTGAAAATAAATAGGTAAGTTACTCTATCCAATATCCAGTGTGGTCTTTTAGCTGTTACTCAGTCTTTAGCAGCTATGCTGAGGCTAGGTCTTCGTTAGCCACTTGCTAATCTTCATTCCAGATTAACGTCCTTCAGCAGTTTTCCCCAAACCAGCGTGTGAGGACACACCAACCCCACCTGACCTTGCTCCAAATTCAATTTTGTCAGCGTGCCATCGGACAGGTCCGCCGTGGACGCCTCTCTCTCTCTGAGCCGAGGATCCGTGTGAGACAATGGCGACATCAGTCTGGGGACGTCCATGAGGGCCCTTATTGATGGCGTTGTCATGGCACGGGCGAGAGCAGCTTAATCTCTTTCAATTAATAAGCCCCGCCTGAAGCTACATGCGATGCCCCAGCGTCCCTGCGCTGTGTCTCACACACACTCTCTCTTTCTCTCTCTCTCTTGTTCACACACACATACACACACACACACACACACACACACACCTCAGTCTGCAAAAAGCCTCTCACCTCCCCAACACTAATGAGTCCCCTCTGCATCACTAGCTTCAGGCCTATCACCGCTCTCTCTCTCTCTCTCTCTCTCTCTCTCTCACCACTCGCTCCAGCATTACACACGATGATGGAAACTCACCCTCGCTCCATTAATAAAAATGGGACAGTGGCTGGTGACATTTGCTTTAAAAATAACCCTGAAAAGAAGTAAATAAAACTCAGCGAGAGCTTTGTAGCCTCTCAAGTTGGTGAGGTTTTAAATCACGACTTAAAAGAAAGCTTCTTGACCAGAGGCTGGCAGATGGCTTTGGTGATAATGATTCAGTGCTGGACCACTGACAAGGTTTCAATGGCGGTGGCAGTACCGTCGACTTAAATAGAAGTCTGTATGCCTATTGGTTCTTTAGATTGCATGGGACACATGTTACCAGAACAAAAGGTGTGGGGTTCATGATATATCTTATATGGACCTGATGAAAAATCACATTGGCCCAGCATGTTCTCTTACCTTATATGCACCTAAATACTTTAATCAACCTGTTCCGCTCTTATCTCTTTGCTTTTCAGTTTGTTTGCTTGTTTTTTTAACATTATTTATGTTTGAGTGACACCATCTGCGGTGAGAAGAAAGTCTGGTTAAATCTTTTTTTTTTGTAACACTGACACTGTACACTGAGGAGAGCTATTGCTCTTATCAAATATTATTTAATACAGCCATGAGCCATTCGTGTTTTATCACTCTCGATTTTAATCATCATTTGTTAGAGGAACTGCCTTTTTCATGTGAAATCAGAGCTGCCGTCTGCTCTTGCATCCAGAATATTCTCTTGACACCAAAGCGTTACTTCAGTGTCACATGCCATCCTCTAGTAATGTTTAATCTTTAGAATGAATTAACATCCATATTGGTAGCTTACATTTGTTTCCCCTGCCCAACTTGTGATGACCAGTCAGATGCAATCTCCCGTGATGTCCTAGGCTGCTCACTCCAATTTGTGGCTCGCCTCGGCTTCAAATTAGGGAACGTAAAACAGGATTGATCGGACAGCTGTCAGGCTTCGCAGTCCAGGAAACCTCATCACAGGCCTAGCCGCCACACTGCTCTGTGATTGGCTTTTTTTCACTTGGAAACACAGCTTTGGTCAAGCCAAACAGACAAGATATGCCCAGGAGAACAGGGAACTCAGCTCTGGCACCACAGATGGTGCTTAGGATACATATTAAAGGTAGCGGTAACTCATACAGATTAATATATATTTTTAGCTGAAATATAAAAAAAATGAGGGGGTGGGGGGGGCAATTGAATTTGGAATTCACTTTTACAGAGGGCAAGAAATATACGATTCTTCAGAGGTAGTGGCAAGGAAAATGGTGGCAAGCTCACCTTGAGTCAGGTTTTGAAGTTGCTGTAATAGCTTTACAGTTCTGAGCTAGTTTATGCTATTTCTTTTATTTCTGAGATTACATTCAGAATAGCTACTTCACCCAAAGTAACGTTCTTAGCCCAATTAACTCATAACCGGCTAATGTAGGCCTAACCTATCCTGAAAATCCAGAGTTCTAGCGAGAATACAATTTGAATTGTGTCTGCAAGATACTCTGGCCATGAGCAATGATACACATTTCGTTTTGATACACATTCGTTTTGCACCAATATCGGTGCAACCAATCAAATTGGCGTAGGTGGGACAAAGGCGAGCTGAACTGATGACGAGAGCGCTACAACTTTCGGTTTAGGTCGTAGTTATCCAATTGCGTCGAAGTCCAGAATCAGTCATTGGTCAACATTGGTCGTAGTGTTATCCAATTGCGTGCAGTGAGATTTTCAAACGCATGTTTGGTGCCGCCCCTCGAGTTGGGCCATTTTCATTATTCGTGGCCAGACCCTCAATCTGAAAGATTCCAGGGTCTGGTTTACTACCAGGCTAGGCCTAACCTATTTCTAGGCAAACATTGAATGACTGATACTGACATTTGCCAATTTACTATCTGGACTGCCATTCTCACTTCTTACTCCTATCAAAACTTTTTGGTTCATTCATTATGACATTATGCAAGCATAATGGTTAATGTTTCGTTAACATTATTAGCTGATATTCTTGTCATTGAATTCAGAAAGATAGCTGATACATGTGGTGATACCTACAGTACAGTAGTGTTCATAGACGGGACATGTTGACATATTTTTCTAGATGAATATTTTCTCAGTTGTCCCCCCACCAAAGAATGAGTGGTAGTTACCTCTCTCAGATACAGAGTTGTTTATGTGGTCTTGCATGATTGACGTTATTATTACTCCTCTTTTGGCTTTCAGCGGACACAGCGCCAGGAGTCTCCTTAAGCGTATGTCCATATTCATCCTCCTTCGCATTTTTAAACAATTTCGTCCACAAAAATAGCCCGGAAAAGCTGTCAAGAACACGTGAATCAAACAGATGGCGATGTGGCTAATTAAAGACCTGAAAACATTTCAAACGGAGGAGAGAATGTCATGACACAATCCCAAAACTCTTATCTGTTTTCCCTGTCTACATACAAACACCAAAACACATTTTTTATGTGCATGTGGCAGTAAGTCCATAAAACGCATTGAAAAATTGTACTAAAAAATACTCGACTATGTGGACATAGCTTTAGCCTCTGCCCTCCTAAGGCATCATGTCCAATCTGAGCTCTGTCGTCACTGTTACCATGGAGCTGGACTTGACATCTGTGGGAGTGCTGTGGGTGACGTGCCATAGGGTGCATCCCCTAGGGCACTGGTAATTGGCATGTGTAAATCTGGGTGGCACAAAAGAACAGAGAAATCTATACTGTTCGGTGAACAACTACGTACAATGAAACTCACTTGTTTTCTTTTTTCTACCATCACCAACTTTCTTGACTTTTTCTTGTGGATTAATTGACTCAGTGTACCGTTAAACTTGATAAGCTCTGTCAGACTTTTGATTTGGCCCAAGTCAATTGTTAATGATTGACTGTTGCACTTGGCACCATTGAGCTTTGCATTGCTAGCCGTGCACACATCTTCAATATGCCCCAACACGACTGTCAATAACCTAGAAGCTGTGGTCTAACCCAAGCACTCGAGCATCACAAGAGGTCAAAACTTCTTCTTAAACTTCTTCTTCACTCTCATCCTTCCCTGAACTGTCTGTGCCTCGAAACAGTGATTTTTTGATGGTAAAATCTTACACAATTTAGCTGAATTCCGGCAATAAACTGCATTTGCCACTCCACTCAACTTCCACTCACAAAAACCTCGGGGATAGAAATCCTTAATGCCATTTCTATTTCTGCCGCTTGGATCCCCCCCCCCCCCCCCCTCCCCCACACCCTCCTTTAATCCTTCCCTTTTGTCATGGCACTGAACAACTGTAACACATAATTCATTTCCAATTCCTTAATAGCCTTTCTTAAAATACGAACCCCCCGAATCCTCTCTTGTTCTCGCGTTGTCAGCTCGGAGGATGATAACATGAGCACAGGACGGGCAAGGCCACAGCGGCAGAACAGCATGTGCTAATTAGTATGTTAGAAAGTCGCTCGCCTTCCAGAGAAAATGTCATCAAGGGTGCGGAAATTCACTCGACTGTTACTTTCCGCCCATTTCTTTCCATTTCTTTCTGTCAGCGATAGGAATCTGCACGGGCGTCTCTCCCCCAACAGCCTCCCCGATGTTGGTAAATGTGCTGATTGCAGTGGGCTGCTGTACCCATGAGAACTGCTTAACTTTTGAGTTTAATCACTGGCAGGAAATTACAGTATGGCAAGATTGAGGTTCACTTCATATTCGTCTCTATACAACTTCCAATTTGCACTTCTCTTAATTATGGGGCATCTCTCATAAGAAAAACAACTGCAATGTGTTACCTTTTAACTAACACTCCGGCACATCAATAACTGATCGCAATCCCTCCCTGACAAGAACAGAACATATTTTGCCTGTTAAGATATCAACAGGATGGTCTCATTATTTGCAGCATAGTAGAGGTCTTCACTAACACTTACTAGGACGTTGATGTTTAAAGATGGGAGTTTTAAAGAGATGGGCGTTAAGTGAGAATATTTTGTCAGATGCTCTACATCTGGAGAGGAGGGAGAAAGTCTCTCTTTTTTAGTTCCGTTTGGATCAGAAATGCGCCCTCCTTCTGAAGCCAAACATATTTTATGAGAATTATAGATATTATGGATCGCAAAATTGGATTTATTATTCCACCCATCTGTTAGTAATTGTGTGGCTGCATGCTTCAAACGCTGTGGTGTTGCTGAGACATCTTGCAATGAATAAATGAATATTCTTCTCCACAGAGTGAGAGAGAATCACTCTTCCCTTTTTTATCACAACAAATATTAAGTCCAAACAACTGAATTTGACTTCTTGACCTTAGGGACTCGGGAATGGTATGTTCTGTCCGAGTGGCTGCCTAAGTATTAACTAAAGTGATGTAAAATAACCTCAGAAAAAAAGTAAAATGTGTTTTTTGAGTAAATGATAAACCTGCTCTAAGCAAAAAAAAAAGCTTTGTAAATGACCTTATAAAGCAAAGTTTACAATCAAGTTCTTAAAATTGAAAGGCAAGAGTCTGAGCACAAAGCTACTTGCTTCAAGACAGTTTTAAAGTAGTTATAAACAGAGAAATATGTCCAACAAAAGGATGCATCGATCCAGGGTTGCACAAACCCATGGCTGTATAAAGAGCAGTTGGGCAAATAAACTGTGAGCCATCCCAGCTGATGCCATCATAGTCGTGCACTGCCCTAGGCTTGTGCTGGCCTTTTCTGTTGGGGGCATCCTCTGGTCACCTGTCATAATTAGTTAGTGCTGTATTCAGCTTTATGATATCATTTAGTAATGTGTAAGTGATATTAAACTGGGGGACTGATAGTACCCCCCCGTGCCTTCAGCTCATTATGACATATGATGCAATGACATCCTTTCTTGTGTACAGTGCGGAAATGAAGACACAAGTTGGTGAGAAAGTGATGGGGATGAGAACAAAATGGATTAGTTTACCTTCCATGGACATCCTTATGTACTGAGGTTGATTACATTTATTACAGGGTATGCAAATGCACTGTAAGCATTGTTTTTAAAAGATAAGACGTATTTACATTTCATTGCAAAAATGTATTTAAATTACATTGAAAATGCATTTAAATACAAAATTCTGTGCTGATAAATGTACTTGATCTCAAGCTTCATGCCATATATTCAGTGTGTGCACACATATGTTCAGACATATAAACAAACAGAAATTCAGGACTTTCCTGCAGTGCGTTGGAGTAAGTTATGAATAAACCAAATGCACAGAGACAGCTGAGGACAAAGGGTTGTAAAACTTAATAAACACCATTTTTCACAGTGTGACAGCTGTCCATCTGCTTGCAGGAAAAAGGAGAACAACGAAAGCAACGAATGCATTTTCTTTGCATATGTTTGTCACACGTCAATCTGATGACGAGAGAACGCTGCTTATGGCAGATGTCATGTTCACAACTAGCATACAGTATAGCCACCTTCTCTGGAGTGCTGCAGCACTCAAACTCCCTTTAATGGCGCTCGTCTCTGGCTGCTTTTGCCATGAGAGTCTTAATTAATGTAGCGTGAGTACTCCTGCAGTGACTTGATGCCTCGGTGCTCACTTACCCCCACACCCCCCCCAAACACCCCCACTCCCCCAAAACCCTCCACGCGCTGTACTTTAATACCATATTTACTGGAAGCCCATCAACACAGAGTCGTATTCATCCATCAGCATTAAAATGCTCTCTAAAAAAAGGCAGCCCAAGGACCATTAGCTATCAATATGGCACCACAAAGGAGTAAGATGAAAGCTTGTGCAATGGGCTGTGCTCGCAGTGACCTCACTAGACTGGAAGAAGTTTTGCCTCTAAGCCCACATAATATATGTCACTTTATTGGAAATCATGGCGTCAAGCAGTTGACTGGGTGGGCTTTGATGGCTCAGGACACTTCACTTGGGCGCCGAATGGAAGCGTGGTTAAGGCGGGCTGCCGGAATTGACTTGTCAATCAACGCTGGCAATGTCAGTGATGTGCTTTGATCGGCATGCAGTGCATTAAATACAAAGCGTTGCCTTTTCATAACAAAGTAGTGTGCGTCGACAGGAAACTCAGAGATGGATTGTTTAACATTACGAATGTACATGGGGCCAGCCCTCGTTCAATTCGGCCTTTTTGAACTTTTGGCATTTTGGCACAGACAGCGGGGTCAGCAGAGAAAAGCTAATGCACTTGGGTTGCCTCACAACTTCAAACGTAATGAACAAATTTAATTGAGGTGATGCTTTTCGTCTGAACTCCTATAGGTAAGCTTATTAAACCGTAATCCGCGAGTAACACACTCTGTGGGTGACCTGATAATTGAGCTCAAGTGATAATCAGGTTAGACATGGTTCTCCGTGGGGGCAGTTCAACAGCACTGTTCAGGCTGGTGGGAGGCGGCGGAACTGCCTGCTCCCCCGTGTGTACTAAAGCGTCACACCGTTTAACAACACAACGAGATAATGAAAAAGTGAAAATCTCAATTGTGTGTGTGCGTGTGCGTGTGTGCGTGTGCGTGTGCGTGTGTGTGTGCGTGTGTGTGTGTCTGTGTCTCACTCTCTCTCTGCATTTATATTTGGTATGTGGGTGTGTGTGTGTGTGTGTGTGTGTGTGTGTGTGGAGGTCCTGGTAATGACAGTAGCGAATCACAAGTACCTGTTAATTATTGAACTTGTAATACATGAGTAATGTTAACGTCGCACTTTGTTGCTTGCCACCATTCGTCTCGTCCTTGTTTGTGTCCTCGGGTGAATGAGGAGAATGTTACAGTGTCAAGACATGTTTGTGTATAAGAATAATGTCCATTAACATAATAACATAATAACGTCCATTAACATTTTCTGAATTGCAGATTGGCCAGATAAGATACTCTAATGAAGGCTTTAGCAATTAGGAGAATGGATTGGGCACCAATAATGCTGTTTACATGGCTGCCTCCTTTAATGAAATTGTTGTCCTAGAGGCTGAAATCACTGCCTCTCCTTAATCATTGCGAGTAAAATGAAAGCACAGATGTTGACCTACTAGAATCTTCCACAAACCAGTGAATTACATGGGATTCAATCAGCCAAAATGGCTTAACCTGATGACCTGACTCGATTTTTTGCAGAGACAACGTCTCACCACAGTCAAGAGAGGGCACGTCATTTAAAAAATGAATTTGATGACCACGTGGGGACATTGACCTGATGTTAAACTTGCAAAATAATTCCAATTATTCTGATGTTGAGCAATACATAAATACTGAACGGCCGCACCTGCTACGCACACTAATTTGCGTGATGCTGTTAGCATCACATCAGTCGGTCAGAGGCAGAGCTGTTGATCCTTCAGCAAAGCAAAGTGTCAGTATGTTGCTTTTAGAGCAAAACATGTGGAGGGTCTGTCGGCACAGCGGCACAGGGCACCCCGCGTGGTCATTCCTGCTAATAGTCTAGGTAACTCGGTTTGAGCCGCATCCATATTCAATGACGCTGTTAATCTTTGGCATGGCCACAGCCATATTTCAGCAGTGGCCTCCTCCGCCACGGGGATCTAATCCCATTGAGCATCTGCTTGGTGCGGGAGATTGATGAGTGCAGGGGGAGGCCTAGCTCTGCCCCTCTGCCGCTCTGCCCGCCTGCCGCTCGCCTCGCCCCGCGGCCAGGGCTGCCTGTTCCGCTCAGTGCAGCCGCTGTTAGCCGCGCTTCCTGGAACGCCGCCAAGGGCCGCATGGCGAGGGCATCAGGGGTGCTCTGCAGGCTCCCCTTTGGATGTAAAAAGAAATGGCCACGACTAAAAAAAAACCCTGCAAACTCCGTACAGCTTTGAATCTATGCAAAAATCGCCGTAAGACACATTAACGCATACATATATATTTTTTAAATGGTCATGGCCTTAGAGCTTTGAATCTATGCAAAGGCATCGTAAGACACATTAACGCATACTTTTGAAAAAAAAAAAGGAAATGGTCATGGCCTTATAGCTTTGATGCAAAAACGTCGTAAGACACATTAACGCATATTTTTTTCCCCCACCCTCCCTTTCTGAGAAGTAATCAGACACGGCCGAGCGAAACATCCGCCGATTCAAATCTGATGAAGAGCTGAAATGCACTCGTTAATCCATTGCGGAGTACATTTCCGCCGCCGAGGCTCCGCGAGTGTGATACAGCTGAGAGATGCACAATTACGAGAAAGAAGCGCGATTACAAATGATTTCCCTCGTTCTTTGTGACTATCTGGCGGCACGAACGTGACCAACTACCTAACTAATGAACGAGTGAGCGAACAAGCAACCGAGTGAGAAAGAGAGAGAGAGAGAGAGTGTGTGAGAGGGAAAGAGAGAGAGGGAGGGAGAGAGAGAGACGACGACGGGACACAATTCAAGAAGATTAACACCGCTTAGGTTTCAGCGCCACAATGAGGCTCTCTCTGTCTTTGGCGGGGGTTGCCATTGTCGAGCCTAAATCATGTGTTATCAGGGCCACACAGGCCCTTCTGAGCGCGCGCGGTGTCGTCAGCAACCTGTTGTCTGCACTCATGCATTGGGCTGGCCTCGGTGTCTACGGCCTGACCTCCATCAGGCACAACCCCAAGGCCTTTTGTTCTAAGGCAGAGAGCACGTGTTCCCTTTGCTCTGTACCTGTTCCACTTTTGAAGTCGCGCAGCCACAGCAATCCTTCTTGGCAGTGACTGCGGTGGCACACACGCAACAATGTACCTACGCACGCACTCACGCACACACACACACACACACATACACACACACACAAAAAACAAACACACACAAACACACACACAAGCGCACACACACTTAACATCTCCTCACACACCATGGTTCAATGTATTCACAAGTTTTCTATGCAAGATTCAATGCTAATGGGGAGTCTGAATAACATGCTGTGCAGGCTAAAAGAAAAGAGCATATTTGAATGCCCTGATAGTCAGAATACTTGACATTTGAAGAAAGGGGGGAAAATTGTGTTTGCACAATTGGAAAAAAGTTCTGAAAGGGAGGTGGAAGGGAGTCAAGGCTGTACTTTTCTTAAAACCCTTACCATAGAGAAAAAATTTGCACTTCTTGACAGGAGAGTATGTATTAAGGAAACGCTTGAAATCCATCCACAAAGGGGGGAAATGACTTTTGTACTAACACTATTTGATGGTGTGTGAAGGTAACATTCCCTCACACACATGCCTGAACTGCAAAGTGCTTTAAATTTCTATGCCTGATGAAAGAAACTAAGGAGCAAAAACACTACAACGAGCACTTTTATTAATATTTAACAACAAGCTTAGAAAGCATTTAGATTTTAGCTTGCTGCTAGCGTCGAAGCCTTGCCACAATCACATTAACAAGATGGCACCCATGACAGTGATACTTAAATGTAACTTTAATTCTCTCGGTGACTGCTACTCTTATAATCATATGAAGTCAGCTAATTAACACTGAAACTGTAATTAACCTATGCAGAGAATGATCCAATTCATTATTCTCCATTCCTCTTCTGATTGTCACATCATGAGAATCATAAATGGTATACAGCCTTGCACAAACACAAGATACAGCCTAAAATGGGACAAACAAAAACAGAGTTTGTCATCGAATAGATGAGGTGTTTTTTGAGCTCTGTCGATCCAGTGCAATGGCAGCCTGCAATTACTGTTAATTATATCCCTGGAATCCTTGCTGTGCACAATTAGAATGGGTTCAGAGTCTAATTTGGATTCCGCAATCAGAATTTTGATCAAGTCTGACATAGTGTCTGCAATTAAGACTGCTGATTTCAAATACAGGAAAGGGGTACAGAAAACCTACAGCAGAGATATTGCCATTGCTTCTGGGCTTACAATCAAGACAATACCCCCATGCACTGCTTCACTCAGGCCAAACTAATATTTACTTAACGGTGCATGGTCTTGTCAACAGAGCATGGGAAGTGACCATCACATGTGCGTTTGTTTGTGCAGTATGTGTGTAGGCTGGACAAGGGCACATGTGTGTGTGTTTGTGTGTATGTGTGTGTGTGTGTGTGTGTGTGTGTGTACGTGTCTGTATGTGTATGTGTATGTGTCTGTGTGTGTGTGTGTGTGTGTGTGTGTACGTGTCTGTATGTGTGTGTGTGTGTGTGTGTGCGTGTGTGTGTGTACGTGTCTGTATGTGTGTACGTGTGTGTGTGTGTGTGTGTGTGTGTGTGTGTGTGTGTGTGTGTGTGTGTGTGTGTGTGTGTGTGTGTGTATGTGCGTGTGTGTGTGTGTACGTGCGTGGTGATCGGGGGAAGGGACCACTGGGGAAATGCAGGGAAATTGTTTTTAGATTACATTTGTGCTGAGGTGGTTCCACTCAAAGGTTCGGGGCTCTCTCCGAGGTGAGAGTGTGGTCACTTTTCATTAGCAGTGAACTTCTTCATGCAGAAACAGCGTTGGGGGGAGGGAGATAGATGGTGTGTGTGTATATATATGTATGTGTGTGTGTGTGTGTGTGTGTGTCGGTGGGAGGGGGCTGGGGGGGGGGGGGGTTTACAGATATTATCCGTTCTCTGATGTGTAAAGTGCAGCCTTTCCACCCACAGAAAACTCATTTATCAGGATGTCTTGAACCTTAACAGATGTGTAATGGGAGGATAACATTTTGTTAGAGCCGAGTAGATGAGGTGGGGCTAAGGGATTACGATGGGGAACAGTAGATGGGTGGGTGGAGGGGTGGTGGTGATGGTGGTGTGGTGTGTGTGTGTGTGTGTGTGTGTGTGTGTGTGTGTGTGTGTGTGTGTGTGTATGGGGAGGGGGTGGGGGGCGTGGGGGGAGGCGGGGTGATCTATGCTCTCCCTGTGCAGGGCTGTTATAGAAATTAATTATTCATTTGCCAATTCTCTGAAGGCGAAAACAATTTATGCTTGTGACAATAATGTATGCAGAGTTACTCTGAACTTAAGAGAACAAAATCAATCTGAAAGAAAACATCTTGTGTTTGATCCCATACTTTTAATGTGTGCTAAATATTTATAAATGACTATTTATCAGACATATAAGTTCATGAATATGGTTAAAATGATCTCTGAGCATTATGAGCACCAAGCTAGCAAGAGAGAGGTACATTAGGCTTAAAATGTGTGCCCAAGCTCATCCCACTACTGTAATAACTGAACATTATGTTTAATTTTTCAAAAAGACTTAAAATATAAGAAAAGTAAAACATTTTACTTTCAGTTTCCTATGCTCTATTTGGTTTGGTCCAAACGGTACGTTATATTGAGACAGTGGCAGTTAAGTTCCCAGCGGAGTAAAGCAGCCCAGAAGCACAACATCCTCTTACCAAACAGAGTGGTAAGTCAAAGCCCAAAACCAGCACGCTAAAAGGCCAATGGGAAGAGATATGGGAGCACCCTCACTGGTGTCTTGTATTAGTATTGCTGACTGGACAGATGAGCTTAACTTCTCCCAACAGTTTAGAGGCAGAAGAAAAAAAACTTTTGTGTAAGCATTGATTGTGTCTGGGAGCAGAGAGAAAATGACATTACTCACTCTCCAGTGAAGGCCAATGAAGGTAAATATTCCTACATCTTCAATATCTAAAAGCATACAATCCGCCTGCTTCAGGACGATAACAACACTCGAGCTGGCAAGCAATATTGATCAAATTCATACTTCTCCTCCTCCTTTCAGTCCTGGGATGATGCTGAATCCCCCCCACCCACCCCTCTCATCATCCCAACCCCCAACCCCACCCCAGGAAGTTTGCCCCGACTGCGCCTCTGCGTCTTTTTCGGGGAAGGTGACTTTGAGAAAAACTGACATTACGTTCCCAGGGTCCAATCACTCTGGCTTCCTCCAGAGGAGGACCAAGCAGCGGCTTCCGGGCTGTTCTGTGAGCCCCACGCAAGCCTGCTGTGCGGTGTGATCACAGCACAGAGGAGGCTCCTGGCCACATGGGGAGGTTGATGGGGTGGGGGGGGGGGGTGTGTGTGTGTATGTGTGTGTGTGTGGAGGGGGGCATCATTTGCTCTGACAGAAGTCTGGATAGCAGCTGGCGCGCTGGCGCGGTGTTGGACAGGCTGAGCAGAATTAACCCACTGCCAGGGACAATCTACCACGTCACTTTGAAGACTGAATCCCAAGCCACGGCTGGCAGACTGGTGCCAACCACTTCAATATTACATGAGGTTTTTTTCCCTGTCTCTGCTTTCTTTTCAACCCCCCCCCCCCCCTCCCCCCCAACACACACACACACACACACACACACACACACACACTGCTCTAATACATTTTCTCCCACCCAGAGCACACACAGCTGTGGCCGCCTCTCCCCAGACACTTGTCCCCTGCGTGGCCCGCCGTTTAACCACGCCATCAGGGACGCCGTGTGGCATTCTGGTGGGTGGGACTCTTTTTTTGCTCTCCACCGCACAGCGCCGGTGTGACATCATCCCCGTTGTGAAGAATTTGCACCTGGGGGGGCTGATCGATACCGAGGCAAGGACAATGTGCCAGGGTACCGGAGCGCCCCGTACGAAAAGTTCCTGGGCTTCGAAGGGCTTCTTGTTTAAAAGCAATTTCGTGGAAATGCAAAGCCAGCCATTACATAGACACAGAGCCTATTGCTGCAGGAACAAGGAACCTTGGTCTCGGTGCACTTGTGGAGGACGGTTTATCGATCCGAGGGTCACGTCAGAGTAAACTCGCTTGTAATGCCTCAAAATAAGTGTATGCTTTACTAAGTCAACACTTTCAGTAGTTTCAGGGGTGGAACTTTAGGATTTATTTCAGAAATGGCTCAGACGTCTGTGGAGTAAATCAATTGCACCCCGGGCAGGTTATTAAATGCGGAGACGAAACCCTTCTGTGATTCGAGACATGATCATTATTTCTGCTGCAAAGAAACAATCATTTCTTCTGGGGTCTCTCCTGCATGAGGCTGGCTATTGCTTCGCTGTAGGATAAATTCCTTTGAAACCCAGGGCACATTTTTATTCTGGAGACCGGTCACCAATTTCTTTTGTGCCGTTGGCCTTTCCTTTTTCTCTCCGTGTTTGGGGGGGGTCTGTGAGACTGCGTATATGAATAGAATTTCAAAGCAATTGACTGGCGAGTGTTACTGTGAGTCATTGGTGTAGTACAGGTTCAAGAAAGCCGGCGTAATAAAAAAAAAAATCACAGGTCCTAACAATGCATTGTATTTTAATAACCTCTGCAGTTATGCGCTATATTTCTGCTATGTACTTCATTCCTATGCATATGAATGGCAGTCGTATAATGTCTGTAATTCCAGAGGACTGTGACCCGCTGATGTAATGTATTTATCCATGTGGGTGACTAGGGAGCTGTGAGAGAGCACCAAGGAGTCAAGGAGAGTTGCGAAAGAATAGCTGTGTACATTGAGCTATTGCCATTACTTATTATCGACATAAACATTAAGCATCCTTAGCTTTGGGACAGTGTAATATACAGGTTTTGATGTACGGGATGGCCTTCACGTTAGACCCTTCAAAGCAGGTGAAATGTGTGTAAAATTGAAATAGATGTCTTCATTCGCTCGTGTTGTGTTCTTTACCGGCAATAGGGGGTGGGGGTTTGCTGTATTACAGTGCTCGTGGGGTGGCTTAAAAATAACAGCCCGGTGGCACACAGTGAGTTTACCCTGTAAGGCTACCTCCGACAAACAAACAAACATCATACATGCTGCACCTTAATTCTTAATCTCCAAAGTCCTCATTAACGTCCAGCAGCACTGACTTAAAACTGCTGCACGGCCAACGACTCTAACTGAAAATAAGGCAACGCATGCATGGCTTGCCTTGTGAATGCCGAAGGGATTGGTTTTCAGGCTGGTGAAATATTAACGAGGGCTTGTGTTTGACACGTTCACTCCCTGGCTGTCGTTCTGCCCTAGCTGCCAAATGCTCGGTGTGTGTGTGTGTGTGTGTGTGTGTGTGTGTGTGTGCTGTGCCTCTTGTGCATCATGTTACGGCTCCGGCCTGCTATCTACACTGAAGCCAGACTTGGGGGAAGCAGCAGGCTGCACTATGTTCCTGGTAATCGGACTTGTGAATATAGTGGAGAAGAAGCCTTTGAATCACTGCGAGATAGCAGACACATCCGTACAGAACCAGCCCCCGAAGAGCCCAAATCAACACACACACACACACACACACTCATACACAACACACACATGCTAAACACAAACATACATACACGCACACGCATGGCACCCCATGCAACACACACACACACACTAAACACAAACATACACACACACACACACACACACACACACACACACACACACACACACACACGTCACTCCAAACAACACATACAAACCCACACCACCAACCACAAATTGAAATGACGGCAGGATCGGTATTAGGTCTGCAAAAACAGCAGGTGCTGAAAAACAGATTCGTCAACTGCAGACCTCCACAAATGGCAGAATGTATTCCCTCCTGCTCTGCCCTGTAGGCCATATAGTGTACACGCCAGGCCTCTGTCTCGGCTCAGGGTTGTAGTAGGCTGATATCAGTGTTGTGTTGTGGGGGAGTGGGGTGAAAAAAACAGGAGACAAGAATAGAAGAGGAAAAGGGCATCAGTTTCAGTTATTTGCCAAACAGGATGTGTCCTGAAAGACCCCCGTGTATAATTAGGTGCTTCCCTGGCCTGTGAGAGAACTCTCCCTGGCGTCCGCACTTCTCGGGGGGGTTAAGAGGCACTAGGCCACCTTTTGGGCCACCTAAATGCCAAACTTAACCTGGAGCACTGAACGGAACGTTGCATTTTAACATTGCATTAATTTTGGGGCAGGCAGCGTTTTTTTTTTCTCCCTTTCACGCTTCTATTTTTTTCTCTCATCACACTGCACCCTGTGCAGCCTTTGAAAACTCACACAAAGGCCCCTGCTTTCAATCCATTATGAATATAAAAGGTTATGGGAGATTGATAAATGGGATATTCTGACTCTTCTGTATCACTTTTCTGAGATAAAGCAAAATGATGACATGAATTATTAACAGCAATTCAATACAGCAGACGTCTGTGTCTGAGAGAGTGTCTGCACCATATGCAGAATGCACTGTTTGATGAGAAGGATAATGGCAACAATTTAATAAAGAAATCACACTGTGTTTTGCTTTGCTGTAAGCGTGTGCCATTCACGCAGTCAGAAATGAATGATCTGTACTTTGATTAAAAAAGGGTTTTGCGGGGTAAAACAGATTCATGGGCTGTGTGTAGTTTGGGATATGCCATGATATAGCATCAGGCAAACTGGTGGTAAATGTTTTACCTATATTCACAACACAAAATAAGGTTATTTTAATAGCTGGTGATGGTATGCCCTTATAGCTATAGAATGTGTAATTTAATTTAACAAGGACATTCAAGCAGCATGTTCAAGCAGCATTAAGAGACCACTGCACATTTTTCTGATGCCATCCTATGGTTGCACTCAAATGAGTTGACTGTTACATCCAAAATTAAGAGACCACTGCAAATTTGAATATGACCCTCAACTCATTTGAATGTCACTCAGCAATCGTAGGATGACAACAGACAAATGTGCAGTGGTCTCTTCGTTTTTTCCAGAGCTGTATATGCCCTCATACCTACTGCCAAGGAGAGAACCCCCACAGTTCTACTGCTAACAGCGTGTGTCAGTTACAGTGAGGGAAAGTACAGCCTCTTTCTCCTCCCCCCATCCCCCACACCCCTGCAGTTTGAAATAAGGAGGTGTGTGTGTGTGTGTGTGTGTGTGTGTGTGTGTGTGTGTGTGTGTGTGGGGCATGTTGAGGATTGGCAGGGATGGTGGTGGTGGTGAGGGTGAGAAGGGCAGTGGATGTCAAAGCTTCTAAAAATACTCGAGTCCAAAAGGAGAGCTATAGGCGCATTTTTCTCCTCCAAATATTAGAAGTGCATTCGGATTCATAATTCATGAGTCCTGAGTCGGTTGGGTGGAGGTGGTGGGGGTTGAGCCTGAGTTGGAGGGGGACATATGGCGCGCTCGGCGTGTGGTGAAATATTAAAAAGTCGTGTCAGCGCCGAGGCCACAGTCCCACCAGGTGGGCAGATCTGCCGGACACAGACGGCTCTCCCTTGACAACAGTCCTCCTCGGCGGACATGCGCCCTCTACGCAGACACCCAAAGACAAAAGCCGAGGAGAACGCCTGCCACGGAATACTTTTCCCTGCATTCCAATATTCTCCGCCATGATGTGTGCCGCCCCTGCCAACGAGACTAGGACCCTTGGCCCCGCCGTGGCAAAGGTGGTGAACAAGGAAGCTGGTAAACTAATTAAAACCAAATGAATATGCTACACTTCTGAATATTCATCTTCAAGCTCATATCTTGGCTTTCTTTCGTCTACTTTCTCGTTTCATTTTCAGTCTTACCACTCCTGGGTTTTCTTAATAGCAGCTGCTGAGGGACCTCTTGCTCGACGTCTTCCATCTTTTCTCGCTCCGGGGGGACACCTGATCAAAGTCATCATATAATCATAATACCCTTGATAAGCTAAATCAAGAGCAGCTAATCAGGAGAAGCGCTAGCGGTTCACTCAGGCGTGGAAGAACGGGGGATAGGAGGGGGAACGTGCTGCTCTGCGGTGCCCTAGGAGCAAGCGTGCGAAAACCACATCATATCATCTGACAAGAGGATGGGTCACCTGGAGTGGC
Organism: Sardina pilchardus; assembly: GCF_963854185.1. Classification (NCBI taxonomy): domain Eukaryota; kingdom Metazoa; phylum Chordata; class Actinopteri; order Clupeiformes; family Clupeidae; genus Sardina; species Sardina pilchardus. The sequence continues at coordinate 12,554,655 of NC_084997.1, forward strand.
ATGACTGATTAGCAGACATTGATTAGCGCGTTCATCGAAGTCTCAAAAGATAGCTTAGAGGCCAACTGTGAATGTAAAATCAGCGTGTCAACGTTAAGTCAGGATGGCAACAGAAGTCAGGATGGCAACAGAGTCACTAGAAACAGAGACCTACGGTTTCCCAATTTAAATCTAGCATACACAGCTGGATCTCAATGTTTTGAGTGTACGCAATTATCAGATCAAAACAAATGTGAGTGGGTCCGTAAACGTCTAATGAAATACTAATTACGGCCACAAATTGAATCGGAAATAGATGATTTGTGTGTCTTGATGATGATTGAGGGCTGCCCATCAGACCGCCCCCACGCCCGTCCTCTGTCCCTGACGCAATCCCGAGGCACTTCAGACGGCAAAGGATGCTGGGTAATTAGATCACATAAACTATGAGAGGGGCCTGGTTGTCTGAGACACAGGGCCTCTGGATTCCATCCCTCATTAGCGGCATGAACGTTCCCCAAAGAACGAGGGAGGTGGAGGAGGGCGAGGGTGGAGGGTGGAGGGGCTGCATAAAGAGGCAGCGGGAATGAGGGGAGAAGGACGCATATGTACCAGCCGGAGCAGCCAAGCCTTGATCAGCCCCTCTATAAAAAGACCTCTTCCTTCTCCTGCCAAAGCTCATGAGCAGCACTCGTGACAGCTTTCCAAATTTTTATGCAGAGCAGCGGCTCAGAAAAGATCCTTAAAGTGGAAAATAGCAGGTGACGTGTCGTGTGCCGAGGCCCTCTCAGATTAACCCCTTAAAAGACTGACCTCCTCAGAAGCCTGGGCGATCGGTCTCCACTGGGGCAGGCTGAGTGGAGGGGCCGGGCTGAAGCAACTGGGTGCAATGATAGATGAACCTGTCTTAGGCAGAGGATCAAAAGCGGCCTGTGTGTGCGAGAGTGAGAGAGAGCGAGAAAAAGAGAGAGAGAGAGAGGGGAGAGAGAGAGAGAGAGAGAGAGAGAGAGAGAGAGAGAGAGATGCTTAGTTAAGATCTCCATCATTACCGGGCCTGGCTCTCTTGACGCTGTGGTTGAAGCTGCCTGGTTCAGCTTCAAAGTGCGGGGGGTAACCACAGGAGGCCAGTAGGAAAAAAAAGAAACCTGGACAAGAGTGGCCTGGACAGTTGTTCAGAGTGCTGGAGATGACTCTCACTGACAGACAGTGCCACTCTGAGGAGTGACATACGCTTTTGGATGGGGCTTCAGGGAGCCATGTATCACAGCTTGCAAGCGCTCAAAGGAGGAAAAGACATCACACGTGTTGGCCAGGCACAAACCTCTTTGGAGGAATTAAATTAACATTTTTTCGCTCTCCCTTCCACCACTCTCAGTTCTGAATATTACAGGGCCGTAAAGTGCCGACCGAGTGACTGGGCCAGCTGTGATTTAAAGCTTTAAACCGTTTCATGAATCTGGGATAGATTTCAGAAAAACTGTTATCACAGTCACGACTGACAAAATTAAGATATCTGCGGGAATTGTAAAAGCCACATGTCACAATGTGTATGGAGCGAAAAATGTAGCTGCACGCAGGATCCCTATAAATGATTCAAAATTCCTGTCAATGCTCGTTTCGGTGAAACACTGCATCAGACTGAGCAAACGTAAGAAAGTTTGAACTCTGATTCTATCTCAAACGTTCAACTGTTTATCCCTGTTATAGTACAGAACACACTGTGTGACAGCCGTTTACTGTATGTTTGTCTTGGGAACGCTGAGATAAAAGCATTGTGCTGTGTCTGGTTAAATAACTTTGTTGACAGCGCCTCTCAGTCTAATAAGGACATTTCCCACGGCCACTTGGGTGAGCTGCAAAGTAAATACAGTTTTGAGTGCCAAAATGCAACAGAGGGGTGCTCAGCATCCAAAGAGTTTACGGAGACGCCGACATTTTGTCACCGAGAGCCAAGGCCAAAGTGCTATATTTTGGGCGGCAGCTGTTGATTTCATGGGTCCTTAAGGACTTTAAGATCAGTCATTGTGTACAGGGTTAGATACACTTTCACAGATCTGTAAGGGTATTATACGATGGCGTGGCAAAAGAGCAAACCTTGTTCATTTTACAGGTGTGCCAGAGGGTGTTTGTATTTTGATTATGGGCTTCTGGAGTACACTGCATGAGAGCAGCAGAACAGTGTGTGAGAATGTGTGTGTGGCACAGCACACTGGGCCCCCTTGCTTTTCCCTGACTTTGGGCTTCATTCAGCAGGATGGGATGCCAAGAGGTTGGGTTCAACATCCTGTATAGGATTATCATGATAATGGGGGTGCAATGTCCCATAGTTTAAAGGACTGCTTTGTCTCCCATTTGGGTGGCTGGTCTTTTTCAACACGCTGCCTGGAACTCACTACATCTCATTACTTAACACATTTTTGCATTTCTTCCAGCTAACTTTGATACATCCTACGCTGTTTTGACTAAAAAAAAACCTACTGCTGTATAACATCCAAAACGTGTTCCCATAGGGATGTTACAGTCTAAATATATTATCTAGTTCAGTAAGAGAGGTCAATCTGTCATGGCTGTATTACTGTTAACAAACTGCAACAGTAGTAACATACTATAGCATGTACAATCAAAAGGTCGCTTTATAACAGGATAGTATATATGTTATTACACAAGTAATTAGCTATTTATATGTTTGATATTTTCTAACTATTTTCAATATTTATTCATAATGATGTTATAGGTGTTATTAAATAATGAATTCATCATATTGATTTATTTAGTTATTCCAGTGTATCACCACTATTCCAACTACCATCATCTTTACAAAATCTCAGACCATTCTCAGACTGCTAGACAGAATCAGTAGCCTGGCTATCACCAGACCAAGCTCAATCTTTTAAGATTGAACATTAGTTTGGGGAGTCTGCTCTGTATTTTCTACTGCACAAGAGGTGTGATCAACAGTCGTATCTCAAATGACTCTGTACGCAATCGGATAGTCCTTCAACCAATCAGACCACCAATCCAGGTGTGCCAGGTGGATAAGCCAGTTTGCGATTGGCCCCCACAGATTTGTAACGGAAGGAGGATAGAAACATCTGAAGGTTTCCAGCCTGAGCTGCAGGGAGAAATCAAATCGCCAGTAGATTTACCCAGTCTACAGGATCAGGGCAGTCCACTTCAGAGTTTAAGCTTTAACTCCACTCCCTATCGCAGTTATATTGAAATGCGAACTCTTGTGGATGACGGATTAGGACTCCAGGAGCGCAAACACTCCCTGTAGCTTTGTGAATAATTTGGCCACCTGGAGGGTTGTCAGTCTGTATCTTGCCTAATAAGCTGAGCGAGGGCATGACTCAGCATCCCGGGGGCTGGTAATCCCCTCAGGATAACTTCATCAACACGCTCCTGGTGCCATAACGCATAATAGCACAGCCTTGTCTGCACCTTACACACACTTTGGGGTGTTCTTTCTCAATAGCATTACTAAGTTAAGGAATTTAACAGGCGGAGATTTTGGGAGTTTTTTTTCTAGAAGACTGTACACATCCCACACGCGTAAGATATTGTAAAGCATGGATTGACAGGCAACAAAAAAACAGATTTCTGAGAGTATTTGAGAGAAAGAAAACCAACCAATGCAGTACACATTCAATAGGGTGCTTTGCTTTTAACATCACCCCTTAGAAAAATGTAGGACTCAGCAAACCATTAAATGCATGGCATGAGTTCTCCTGAAGCCGCTCCAAAATGTTATTGGCCCAGTTCAGTCACTGTTTTTGTTGGTGTTGCTGCTGATGTTTTTTTTCTGTGCAGTGAAATATGCATCTCAGCTCTGTTTACCTTATTATATTTGCGGCGGTGTGCTTTTGAATGATCTCCGCGATGAAGCTTGCCCCCCACACACACACCACCAATCATCCTTACCTCCACCTCCCCCCCCTCCCCCCCCCCCCCACACACACACACACACACACACCAACACCCTTCCCTTCAGATCCATCTGTGCAGAGAAAGAGTTCTTGACTCTTACTTGCGGAGCTCTGAGACAGGAGCGGTGTGTAATGTTGTTTTCACTAATCATTTGTTATCTGTCATGGCATCACAGGGATGGGTTTTGCTCCGTCTCTTTTGAATACCAAGGCTGGAGATTATTCAAGTGTCAATCACCTGCAGCCTCCAACCCGTGCAGGGGGGGGGGGGGGGGGGGGCATACATCATATCACACTTACAGTAGAACACAAAGTAACACCCAATGGAGCTGGAGCTCTATATGATACAAGATATTGATGTTGTTGTGGAAAACACCTAACTGACATTTAAATGTATTGACACACAGCAAGTGGAGTAGAGTTCAGTAGCTGTATATGACACGATACACTGTGTTTCTGGTAATTGGAAAAGCTATTCTACAAATTGCTTTTGAGTCAAAAAATGTATTATACTGTAGCTGGGTAATGTAAATGTTATATTCAGTGAGATATGGCCCAAAAGGATGGCTAACATTCTGAGATGTGTGATGCTATAAGGGAATCTTATGAGTAATTCAGCTTGTTATGAATACCAACTTGCTTTATTGAGGTATGAAATTGGTTTCAAATTTGCAAAATGGAGAGAGGTAGTCAGAAAAAAAGAGAGAAAGAGAGAGAGAGAGAGAGAGAGAGAGAGATGGCCCAGAGTGCTGTAATGCCATCACACATTCTGTGCCTCTAAGGGCGTAGACCTTTGAAAATTCCACTACGAGATATTGTCACCCCAGATGGCATGAGTGTTCAAGTGACTTGGATCGGGCTCAAGGTCTGAGCACTGAGAAAAATACTTATCTCACAGGAGCACTGTGATCACTATATCGACTTACCCACAGATAGCCAAGCCTCGGTCTTCGGCAACAGACAGCTGATCTGTTCAGCCCTGAAAATACATGTTTCATTATTAGAATAAATATTTATGTTCATGACATTGTACAAACACCAGTTCTGTATAATTAAAACTCTACTCAAACTCATATATGCATATGCCAGAGTAATACAAAACGGAACATTTCTTGCTTCAGCCACATTGTATTTTTACATTTCCAAAGCCTGTCCCAAATCTTCAACCATAAATAGCAGCATGAGATTGAACATTTCACAGCTCTGACATATTTTACCAGCGTACGTTATTTTTCGCCATAGTGTAGCGTCCTAATTTCTCGCGAGCGTGATTTATGCAGATCGTTTATAGCAGGAAAGAACATCATTGTTCTTAGACTGGAATGATTTGCATAACAATTACAATGGTGCCATTAATTAACCCCCCTAAACACTGCACCATGCTCACTGTGAGCGCAATCATTTAAAAGTGCTAATCACGAATGTGAACACATTCACGTCCTGTTTGCGCAAATGTGTGTGGATGTTTTTTCCCCCCCTGTACAATGTGCTGAGTTTATTCCAAGTATAAAAACTGAATGAGAAGGCATTTTCAAAAGTCAGTTGTGCTTACTCTTAATAACACTTCAAGTATAGGCTCTGAATACATAATCAACAACGTCCTGGGTTCGACTGTTAAGGACTTGCCTGAGATACCCTCTCTGAGGCAAGATTAGGACATAGCAAAAAAAAGCTGTTAAGAAAAATTGATGATCGCTTGCATGTAGGCCTTAAGAAGAAAAATGCAAGCTGTGAAGTTTCCAAGCCTTGATGCTATGCTTTATTAATGTTTAGAGAGGGGAGGGGTGGGCGAGTGCAAGAGAGCAGTGCCCTGGAGAGACGGAGGAGGCAAGGAGGCATGACGGACCGGGCGCTGCGTCTCTGATGACAGAGAGGCAGCTCCTGTCATCAGGACTTCACAGGAGAGCGCTGCCACATTAGCCAGCATGTCATAACTGCTTCGTCATGCGTCGGAATAATGTGGCCGCTATTACAGGGCCCGGACCTCGGCCCCCCTGCTGCGACCGGGGGCCCCGGCAGCAAAGAGGCATGTCATTGGAAATTAGAGCAAGGGGCACACACACACACACACACACACACACACACACACACACACACACACACGTGTCACCACCAGATTCTTCAGCTTGCCCATTTTGTGGGTTTCCTCCTTATGCCAACAGGTTGCAAAATGCCACGCTAGTGCTCTTTGAAACCAGCACACCAATAAATGACTTTGTTCATAACATCAAACTTGCCCTCAACACTGCCGGAAAACAACATTCTATAAAACAGCTGTAAAACAATGTCGTGGCGAACAAAGCTAATACACGAGGAACACTCCACTGACATTCAGCAGCATCAATATTATGACCACTCGCAGCTTAAGTGAAAAAGACTGACTAACAACAACACCTGTCACAGTCTGGGATGTACTCGACACTGACAGTGAGCGAACAGGCTGTTCTCCAAGTTGAAGGCATGTGTCAGACATGGGCAGGTTTAAAGGCCTGTCAGCAGATGAATCTGGGTTGGAGCCGCCTCTGAAAAACAACAAGGCTTGTGACGGGTCCGAGTGCTCATGCCAACCATAGATAGTCAGCTGATAAAAGGCCCTGCGCTGGGCACACGAGAACAAGAACCAGCAGCGGTGGTTGAAAGGTCACCTGATCTGACAAGTCATGCTGTTTCTCACAGCATATATGGAAACGGCCGAGTATGTGGCCAGCGTTTACCAGGGAATGCGAGCGGGTGGAAGATAAACAAGTGGAAGATAAGCCAGTTTGATGTTTAGAAATGCTATGCCATTTCATGTGTCACATTTGACACATGCCACCTCCCTAAACAATATTGAAAAACAGGTACTAGCCCTGCATAGCAACTGTACTCCCCAATGGCAACAGTGTTTTTGGTCTTTTTCAGCAGGACTATGTACCCTGCCACACGGCAGTCATTAATTCAGGACTGACTCAAAAGAACCTGATGAAGAGTTCAAGATGTCACTCTTGCCTGCACATTTCCAAAATGATTAATATGATTGAGTATCTGTGGGGTGTGATACAACAACAACAAGTCCAACTGCTCGGGTCCAGGGCTCAAAAGGAGCTGCTGCTAACGTGCCCATGCCAGGTCCCACAGGGCACCCTCAGAGGTTTCGTAGAGTCCATTTCCCGGCAGGTCAGAGCTGTGTTTTCGGTGGCCTGTGGAGGACCGACAGCATATTAGCCAGGTGGTCATCATGTTTTGGCTCAGTGGCGTGTACGCCACCACACACCACAACACAAACATTGGCCTTCACCAGGGCTCGCCTCTTTCAAACCGTCCACTATCGTTGGCTTATTTGTGCACATGTGAAGAGAGAGAGAAAGAGAGAGAGAGAGAAAGAGAGAGAGAGAGAGAAAGAGAGGGAGAGAGAGGGAAAAATAAGTGTGTGTATAGATGTGATTATTCATACTCCCGACTCTGTGTGTGTGTGTGTGTGTAGTTACGTAACCGCTATGACCAAATGGCAGGAAGAGAGGAGGAGGGGTGTGTGAGTGTGTGTGTGTGTGTGTGTGTGTATGTGTGTGTGTGTGTGTGTGTGTGTGTGTGTGTGTGTGTGTGTGCGTGTGTGTGTGTGCCGAACGTGCTTTCTGGGCCTGGCTGCACTGGCAGTGGACCCATGGCCTGGCCGTCTGGACACGACACAGGAATTACAAGAATCCGCTGCGAGAGGCGGGGGGATGGAAATCACAGGAAGTGACACGGCAAACACACGCCCATACACCCTTTGGCCACAGTCTGGGGCGTGGGGTGGGACATGCGCACTGAGCATTTTGTTTGTGCGTTTTTTTTTCGCACAAGGAGGAGACTTCGGGGCTAATTGAAAATCTAACATATCCCCAAGCTCCTGTTCTTTGCGTAAGTCGCGCGCATACGTGTGTGTGTGTGTGTGTGTGTGTGTGTGTGTGTGTGTGTGTGTGTGTGTGTGTGTGTGTGTGTGTGTGTGTGTGTGTGTGTGTGTGTGTGCGTGTGTGTGTGTGTGTGTGTGTGTGTGTCTGTGTCTGTGTCTGTGTCTGTGTTTTTGCGTGCACACGTGTGTGTGTGTACCCTTGGTGCCAGTCAGGAGCTGCGGAGCGCTGCTCCTTTGTTTGCCTGGGCATTCATTATCATTTGTGCGATTGCGCCTGGTGACAAGTGCCGGGTGCTAATGTCAAAGCTGTCAAAAGCCCCCAGGAGCACTAGATCTGCGTCCAGACGCGTGCGCACATGACAGGTCAAGGCACAGAGGGTTCAAGGGTAGCCGTGCGTGCTCTACTAGCGAAACAAAGCCCTGGAAAGGTCAGCAGTCAAGGCCTCGTTTTCCAATAGCCACACACATTCAAGTGGAACATATTGTAAATACTGTAGGCTACTGCTGAACCAGGTGAACGTTTCAGCAATAAAATGCAAAGAATATTTCTATCTATGTGTGTCTTCCTTGTTTGTTTTTTTTCCCCAGCTCACTTTATTCCCTGCTGTTCGGGGTGGTAGTGCCTCTTCTGACTGACAGCTGGCTGAAAGACGAGGAGCCCTTGGGCCAGTCAGAAGCACCTCATGAACAGGGGGTTTACGGCAGCGTAGGAAGAGAAACACGGCCTTCTGGGAGATGCTGCTTCTCATCTCTGAAGGATTCGGGGCTTTGCCGGCTGTCGCTTTTGTTTCTCATGGC
>NC_084997.1:12565728-12635728 GCF_963854185.1 Sardina pilchardus
GTTTTCATTTTCTGAATGTCAAGCATCTCGGCGTGCGAATTGCCTTGGACATTTCCATATTTGAAATTCTATCAATCCGTCCGTCTGTCCCCAGAATGCACCAAGGACATATAGCGCTGATACTCTCTGAGGTTTTAATTAATAATTCTCTCTGGTTTTCACACGAGAGGGAAGCGCTAATACAGTTCAGGGACACAGATTATGCATGGAATTGCTCGCTGCAACAATAATTTGGGTTGTATTCAATTTTCACCCCCCCACCCCCCTTTTCTCTTTCTCCCTGCCTGTTTGTCTCTTTCTTTCTTTCAATCTTTCCCCCCTCCTCTCCCTTTTTCTGCTGTCATTCAACCAAAGAACTTAATTGAAAACCAGGAGCTACATCCTCACTCTCATCACTGCAACACTCAGCACAACCTCTGATGAAACTGTGGATCAGTGGGGAATTAAATACGTCAATTAGAATAAAGATACAGAGCCTGGTGTGTTAAAGTGAATCCACCAGGTTACCAGGCGGTCCCAACAGAGCGTGTATTCATGATGTGTGCCTGAGCAATATCAACCAATCATGCACAGTAAGGGAAAAACGCATCTCGGCACCGCCAACTGTACTCCTGCATGGACAATAAATGTTACTACTGTAAAGCACTACAAGCTGGTTTTATGGAGTGCACTTGCCTTACATATGCTTATGATAATAGTATGTATGAGGCCTTCACGGGCAATCATATCTATGTTAAAAAGCGCTTCCTCAGTCTCAGGACAGTCTGCTTCAGTAATATTTTTCCATAATATAAGCATAATTTTGAATTACCAATACATGTTTTGCTACCTTAGAACATGATAATGTACTTGTTATTATGCATTTGCAGCACTGCGAGCTATGTCTACATTCGTTGTCATTTAGTGTTATGATGGCAATCTCAACAGAGGGAAATGATACAATTATGGCTATACATTTACATACCTATGATTACTTCTAGGCAGATACTAGATACAAGCCATTACAAAATGAGGAGAAGGTTCTCACTGTCTAGGAAGCAGCTTTGAACTCACCTCACTCTCTCTCTCTTTCCCGTACGCTCTGGAGTAGATGGCACTGCTTAACACATGCATTTTCTACGGATGAAAGGAAGGCAGAGTTAACCAAAGCACCTAAATGTTTACACTTTGGCTAATATGGACATATATGCATTGTTAGATCCATTAGATTCTCCATAATTCAATCCTTCAGTCGTCCATTTTACAGAAGCCATGTGCACCGATACTATGGTCAAATTCATTCAGATTTACTCCCTCCCTTTGATGACCATAACGTCTGAATATGTGTCCTCATCTTTCAGACTTTAGATATTTTGATTTGGGTCAAAAATACATTAAAGGAATTATCCAGAGTAAAATGCACTTTAGATCAATTTACGGATGATTGGGAGTACATACGTTGAGTTGACATCAAACCATGTCATTCGGATGTGTTTTGAGAGAGTTCGATTTTACCGTTTTTAGCCTAAACTTGATAGCCTGGAAGTGACCCGGGCATGTCCTTTCGCCGCTACAAAATGCTATTTTTATACCTCTTCTACTGTTCCAAACAACATTACACTTGTGGTAGTGAGTTGAGGGTCCCTAAAGCCAAACCGAAGTATGCCGAGGTCTTTATGTGGTCGGATAGAGAGTCCAGAAGGAATTTCTTCAAGGCAGTACCTTTCCGGAAATGTCGCTTCTGCAGTGGGGAAACATTTCAGCAAAATTTTAGCAACACATCCGAATCACATGATTTGATGTCAACTCAACGTATGTACTCCCAATAATCCGTAAATTGATCTAAAGTGCATTTTACTCTGGATAATTCCTTTAATATGACTCACTCACTCACTCACTCTCTGTCTCTCTCTATGTCTATCTCTCTCTCTCTCTCTGCACAAAGTTCGCCTAAATAACACTCAACATAGTCTCTCGGAGCGCGATGAAATTAATGGTTTGTAATTTATTTGCTACTGGATAATCTATTTTTTGTACAAGTAGGCAAATATTCATACTGTTTTAAATAACCAATTTTGTAGTATTAGCCATCTTTGCTGAGCAATAGTTTTGTATGAAAGGAAGTAAAGGCCTGACTCATGTAGACGCCTGTCTCAAATATAAGCTTGTTGATGTCAGCAATTGAAGCAAATAAAAGCCCAGGCTATGAATCAAGCTTTTATAGAATACACATGTATTTTAGAGCAGGGTTCTCAAATAGGTAGCTCACAAGCTACCCGTAGCTCCCCACCTGTTTCTTAGCAGCTCTCCAAAAGGTTTGAGGAAGATGTTCATAAATCTGATAACCCAGTCACTTGGGAAACATGATAGAACTACTATGAAATCAAATTCACATCTACAAAGAGAGAAGGTAAATGAGATCAAAGGAACCTTTAAAAGCATGCAAATATTGTTCAGCGGTTTTGGGTGGAGATCAGCTATGTGAATACATGGCATGCTACTACTAACATAAAAGGTTGGAGACACGTTTTAGAGAATGTGTGTGTGTGTGTCCTCCACCAGTAAGCATATATAGATATATATACTGTATATGTGTGTGTGCTTACTGCTGGAGGACTCTATGGTACCTAATTGACCCGTGTTGTAGAAATTGATGGCCACTTTCTGTCTTGTTCTGTTGAATCATCTCCTGGCGCCTGAGCCCTGGGAAGAGCTACGCCTGCGTTGCCTTGTCTAGGAAGTGGAGGCAATTTAAATTGTGATAAAAACCAAAACCCTGATGACAGACAGGAGCGCGTGGGTGAGATGTACGGACTGGGAGAGGTATTTTGAGGAGCTTGTACATTTCAGATAGCTTCTGAAATTCGTTTTTTTTTTTTGGTGCTCTTCGGACTAGGAGGGGGACATACTGAGAGGCACATGATGTGCATGAATGCACTCTATTACCGCTATAACAACAGTTGATAGCAGGACAGAAAGCAAAGCGAAAAGGAAAACAACAAAAAAAACAACAACAACAACAAAGAGGTGTGCATGTGTGCTTGTGTGTGTGTATGAATGTGTGTGTATATGTGTGTGTGACAGAGGGGGCCATTAAGGCTAGCACACTCAAATGCACCACAGGTTTCCTGCTTGCGAAATTATGAGAGACGCCTGAAGATAGGAGAGGGATAAACATATCTACAAAGTGTCCCTCGATTTGGATGAAAAAGCCTCTTAATGGCTGCTTTTAAGATTCAATTGTGCGCTGAACAGAGCCTAATGATGTGGTTTCCGCGCAGCCAAAGGCTAAGGGTAATCAGATCCCACCCTAATGTACTTTTTCATATAGGTAAATAAATAAATAAAGTGCGGCGGATAATGACTCCGACTGCATTTCACTCGGCAGAGCGACTGAATAAATCTTGACTTCTGTTCTGGCGCACGTGCTCTTGGGAGCTGCAGTGAGTGTGGGTTAAAACAACAGCTCTTCAAAACCAGGAGGTTTCATAATCTCCATTTTGTAGTAGGCTACTGCTTTAATCTTTACCAATGAAATCCTAAACGGGAAATTACTCAATACGTGTGACTAGGCCCACTTAATAGGAAAATATCCCACCACCCCCAATAGAGCTGAAGTCTTGAACGACTAAGCCACCTGATAAAATGCAAATTAAATATTAGCCCATTTCTTTCATGTCCCATTAGTCTAATGCAAAACTTTCTGCACTTCATATTCTCTGGTGGTTTTAAGCCCAAATGGTAGATTTATTTCACTTTTAAAAACTTTTAAATGATAAGTAGTCCGGTTTTTACTGCTGCAAGGAGACCCACCACAGCACTTGTAAGCTCACATTATGAGACATTAAATTCTCCCCGTCAAGAGCGCGCTAAATCTCGCCTGTTTAATCATCACAGCCTCCCTCCGTCAAAGATGAGACCGAGAGGCTGCAGACGTCTTTGCTACACTCCCCAGAACACAACAAGCATGGTCTTACGGTTGAGACCGTGCACGACGCAGACGCCATGCAACGAGCCCCGGCTGCATCTCTGAGCGGAGCTGTCAGGACCCAGAGCCTGCTGCTTCTCGGCATCACAGAGGCAAATCCACAAAGCGCGCCGCTGACAGCCGCACCTCACATTGATCCAAGCAGATTAAATATGAGCAAGGCCCTTTTCCAGTTGACAATTGACAGAATTTCTATCACAAAAGCTTGCATTTTTTTTTGATCATCCGTGTTTTTTTTCCCTCCGAGTGCTCGTGCTGATGTTCATTTAAAATCACAGCACTTCTCTAATTAGACCCATTTGGGGTTTGCTCCCTGCTTGTGACATCCAGCATGTTGCCTGTTAGAAAACCCTTTCTTCTTTCTTTCTTTCTTCTTCTTCCTCCTCTTCTGTTTCTTCTGCTCTCTTTCTTTATGATATATCAAATCAGCAAGGACCTAAGCTATACATAAATCATCTTCCCACTTGGACTAGGCCTCCTTTCTAATTCATGGTGCCAAGCTTGAGCATCATGAGATATCTGTCGTCGACTGAAAGCTCCACTAAGAATCCATGCAACACCTTTCTCACAAAAAACAAGCCATTTGTTATGAATCATTAACCATAAAAATCTACTTCAGCGACATGATTGAAATACCTGCCTCCTTTTGCACCTGTCTTGCCTCCCGTCTTCACCATCATGAAAGCTATTGCCTGAGCAATCTCACTCTTGTGCCGCGCTGCATATTCCCCATAATACCATTCCTCCCTCTCCACATCGGCTCATTGAGATGCATGTAATCTGTCGGGTAATATTCGTGTTGGGAATAGGGAAGAAACATCCAAAGCAGAACATCTGATTATATTGTAGCCTTCTCGAAATGCAGTGCCAGACATGCTCCATTTCATTCCGCTTCCCACAGAATTGTTCCCTTCCAAAGAGCAGACAATGAGGTAAATTAGATTTGTTTTCCTGCAGATTTTGTTATGCCGCTCTCCCTTGTGCCTACACGCAAGGCTGAGGTTTAAAATTTGAACAAATAATACCTGGAGAAAACAATACATTCTGTCCTGTAAAAAAAACATGCCATGCTTTGGCTAATTATAAAGTCCCTTGTTTTCCACATGATAGTGAGTATTATGCTAGTCACAGCCTCTGCAGAGTTATAACAGCAACTTGTGCTGTCACATGGACATGCAAACACTACAAAGAGGATGATAAAGGATGCTATATCTCCTATGGTTTAATAGTTCCTTAGCACAAATGGCTTAAGCGCTTTTAATGCACTGTTTGAGTCTCTTGCCACTGTGGCGGCTGTGGTCATAGCAGCATGCATGATGTACCCTATACTGCAGAGTTTGCGGGTTAAGTGCTCCATATTGACCGGCATGCTTTGAAATGACTGCGCCCGGGCATCGCAGGGTCCCCGCGTTTTTCGGCGAGAGAGTGGCGCAGGATTGGAGCTGACAACTCCTCTGAAGGATCGCCTCGGGGGAAATTGCGGAAGTGCCACTAGTGGTCTGTTTGATAAATCAGAGGCCTTAAACTAACGCGCCTGACGTCTGCCCGGCAGCCACTGTCAGGGGCGATTCGGCCCGAGATTAAAGAGCGTGATTGCGTGAGCCGAGCCGGTACAAACTTTAATTAGGGCTCCGCCGAGCTCCCGTCGTGGCCCCCGAATCCCAGGACTGTCAGAGATGTCCGGGACGTGACGACTCGATTGTCATGTCTGGAGGCAATACAGTGGTAGGCAGGGTGGTGGGGAGGGGGGGGGGGGGGGGGGGGGGGTTATGTAGAACCTGAATTGGGAGGCTGTCTGAAAATCTCTGCCCCAGATCAGGGCTGGGAAGTGGCAGTTTGATTGCTACTCCAAAGCTTTGACAAGCATGAGAGAGTCAAGCACACTTTTCCTTTTTTAGAGATCCAAGCTAGTGGAGCTAGCCTTGAGACGAAATATGGCACAGAAATGACAACACGTCTGCCCATCACATACACTGGAGGTATGCTGGGATCAATTGTGCAACCTGATAATGACTTCATATGTTCGGCAGGCTGTCAGTGGCTTCGATTATGAATGCTGAACAACTGCCTGCCCTGCGCGGTGGGCCTCGGCCTTCTTTTAGAGGGGCCATTTTTGCCCCCGAGACAAGTCTTTATTGGACAAACCTCAGCGCAATTGGATTAGCCTGACTCGTCAGGGCTCCACACTGATGTTGAGAAATGCCATTCAGACGGAGACCTGCCATTGGCATTCAAATGAACACTCATGAATACCACTATGCATGAAATCAATCCACTTAGAAGGCCAGGCTGCCGCCAAAGTAGTGATCTAATGTTACTCACTCACTCTCAGTAATTATTACCTCTGGAGAACTCCCTAATCGAATATTGATTGAAATCAGCAGACAGAGGAGAAGAAACGAAAGTGGTAAAAAGGATTTGTTTGGATAGTGAGCTCTTGATAATGTGTGATAACGAGACACCATTAATAAATTAGGTTTATTTAGGTCAAATTAATTCTCCAGTTAGCTAACACCTCTGAAGATTCCCAAGAGGCTACAAAGAGATGGCTTCTGGAAAGAGGAAAGGTTTAAAACTCAAAAGTATTTGATTTTGGCAACTTGTAATCATTTTGGTATTGATTGCATTATGTGTTAAATCAGAGCATTTTGTTTGCAATGTGCTGCGTAAGCAACTCTTTAGAATGCTAAACTGCAGCGTAGCAACTCGTTGCACAATGCCAAACGGGTGGACCCTGCTATGTCTCCATTACTTATTCAAAGCCATGCACCACACTCTATGGCCATCATGGGCCAAAATGGATTTCTGCCAGCGCATCTTAATTGTAGTTAACCACAGTGTAGCAGGATATCACCCATGTGTCCCCATCTTCCCTCCCATTACGTCTGCTTACTGAATGAAGCCTGAGCCACCAAATGCCTTATATTTTTGCCAAAAACAACTAAATAACTTAACGTACTGAAAGAGGGTAGACCTCGCCAATGCCTTAGGCCCATATCTCACAAAGGTAGTGGAAGTAAAACTAAATTCATCAATGCACCCCGTCAAATATCAATATGCTCCAAAATGTAATGGGTTCTGCCTTGATTAGAACTTTCATGAGCATTGGGCCAGTATTGCAGTGTGGCTGTGTCAATTTCATAATGTTTGCAACTTTTATAAGATCTTGACATGGCTGGTACTCTCATTTACAGATTTTGGGTTTTTGTTCTCAGATTCTAGGTTTTGATTTTCAATACATTAGGCATGAAAAAATGTATGCCATAGTTGTGAGCCACTAGCCCACTACACATTATGCAGAAAGTCAGAATACTTTTATAGGTGGCTTAGTGCTAAACGGCTATAGGAATCGTATAGTGTTCAAGGACAATATTGATAATTATGATAATTTTATAGGAATACTATAAATATTACGGAGTATTAAAGTATTTTTGGGACATAGGCTATGTAGGCCTACTACACAGGGACTAATAGCAGGCAAGAAATAGCCTAAAAGGTATTAGGACTGGATAAAATAGCATTTTGTCCATGATGTCTCTGGCTGTTCCTGTCAGTTGTGACTTTGAGCCCTTAAGTTGTAGTTTACCAGGGCGCTGTTGCGCATGAGTGATGTAGGTTGTCTTCTCGTAGGCTCTGAGAGGCAAGTTTCATAATTTCGATGTAAAACAGATAATTTCGATTTTAACCCTCAGACATCGACATAATTTTAGTTATAAAGTACTTGAGCTTGTAGTGGCCAATTTAGAGAGCGAAATATGAAGCCGCCGACTTCCAAATCATCGTCCAACAAAACGGTTCGTGGTGCTAGCGCTAGCTCACTGGAGGAAACTGACTGCACCGACGGTGGTCAGCTAACAGCTAGTATGCTAACTAAGGCGCTGAACTCTCTAAAAGTTGATATTTGCACCAAAATAGAACTGGCCGTTGGTGAGGTGCAGGCTGACATAGCTGCTGTCAGAGAGGAACTGACTTCCTCTGTTACCACCTTGCAAAAAACTGTTGAGGAGCAAGAGGGCCGTCTGAAAGATCTGGAGACGTCAGCAACCACTACCAGCGACTCTATGTCTGCCCTCGAGAACACGGTAACTATGCTCCAAAGCCAAGTTAAGGATCTACAATTTAAGTGTGAAGATCTGGAGAGTAGGTCCCGGAGGAATAATATTAGGCTGGTGGGCATTGCAGAGGACCAAGAAGGGGTGTCACCCACTGAATTTGTCTCTCGTGTGCTGCAGGATGTGCTTAAATTGAGCGAGAAACCCTTACTCGACAGGGCTCACAGAACTTTGCAAGCCAAACCAAAGCACGGCCAACCTCCGAGACCGTTTGTCATCAGAGTACACTACTTTCAGGCCCGCGAACTCATTCTGCGCCAGGCACGTCAACTGGAGTCTCTCTCTTTCAACGGCCGACCAATTTACATCTTCCCTGACCTGACCGCAGCTGAGGCCAAGAGGAGGGCTGCTTTCGGGGACGTGAGGAAACGGCTGCGTGATGTCAAGGGGGCTCGTTTTGGATTTCGTCTGCCAGCGAAGTTTCGTGTCACTCTACCTGGGGAAAAGGAGCGAGTATTCAGCGACCCTAAGCTGGCGATGAACTATGTGGTCTCAAAGCTTCCCGATGCTGACCTACGTGAAGAGCCGGAGGAGGCGGCTGCTGACGATTGAACTTGTATTTGGACGGTAACAAATTTATCTCTGAATTGATTGAGCCAGGGGCGGTTCTAGGGGCGGGGCCACAGGGGCCCTGGCCCCTACTGAAATCTGATTGGCCCCCGAAGTGCCCCTGTTCCATTAATCGCCGATGAAAGAGCAACCGGAGTCTTTTTAACGCACACATTAAAAACGCACACATTTTATTTGTTACATTGCTCCGCTATTATTAGTCACAGCGAGATGAGACTTATATTGCAGGAAAGAGCAGAACCGGGGCTTTCCAACGATACTAGACACTTGTCTGTACGATCAAGTATGAAAATAAAATAAAATCATGAAGTTAAATCAAAGTATATCATATTTACAGTCTGCTCTGCGTTCACCGGCGCATCCAGAACTCTCGCTTGAATTACTCGCGGACCACGCATCGCACAGACATGACACGCATATCAAATGAAAGAGGAGAAGCAGAGCTTTGCATTGATACCAAATACATCGATCATTTCGTATTATAAAATCAGACGAAGTTACAAACAAATAATAATGTCATATAGCTAAATGGCTACCTTTACTCTCGTTTGATTTCCTCGTGAAACCGCTATCAAAAAGATATGGCACGCATGTCAGATGAAAGAGGAGAGCTAGAGCTATCCACAGATACCAAATACAACCTTCTAGGCCATAAATCAGACGAAGTGACAGCAAAATAATAACTTCATTTAGCTCCACTTACCTCGTGTTTTTGTGTGGCATAATAGCCTATGTTCATAATCCAATGTTATCATGTGTTTCTCTTTGACAAGTCACGTTCATAACACGGTTTTGAGATCCTAGCAAACTCCTGTATGGTATCCAATTCAAGACTCATATTGCATCCAAATTTGTTTGTCAAATAAACACTTTTTGCCTTTACTGTGTTCATTGCAATGCAGTAAAACAAATATTATAGAGAATCATCATCTGTGCACGTCATGTGTGCTATCGCAAACAAGTCATGTCAGATCAGCTAGTGTCACAAATATGGAGAGATCAGCTAGTGTCACAAATATGGAGAGAAAGTCATTTTTTTTCATCACTAAATAAAAATTGCCATTTATTTCTGGAAGGCACACACCACATATTTCTGTAAATTGCTCAGCCCCAAAGTATACCTCCATCATGGTTCTTATATTGCCATTTTCAGGACAGTCAGGCCTACACAACCATGCAAGTCATGTTGAGCTGTCAGCTTGCTGTGGTGAGATAGCCTACACGTCAAAATGTAAGAATTTGTATAGTACGCTTTTCAAATTTGTATTATTTAAAAATCTAAATCAAATCAATGCAAGTATTTATACATGATATTGTGGCAGATCTGGACTGTGCTGAAAAAAGCAATATGTAGCATGTGTGAATGGCACTTACAATGACCAGAATAAATGCTTCTAACTAGAGGTAGTGAAAATGCCCTTAAAACAGCTTAGGGCTCATATTAAACGAGTGGCTGCTCTGCTCAGTTGCAGCAAATAAATAAGTAGCCTATAAGGGTAAGAGTAGCCTATGTGTATCAGATCAAGAGAGTGCTGGATAGGATAGAAAAAAGTGACCACACTCCTTGAGTTTGTTGCTTTTCTGGAGTCTTTCAAAGAGATGTTCCATGAGCTTTTCAGGCTTGCTGTAATGTGTGTGTGTGTGTGTGTGTGTGTGGGGGGGGTGTCTATTGTTGTATGCAGTGTACCCTTTATGCATAGTAGCCTATAGATAAGAGTATAAGGGTAAGAGTATGTGTATCAGATCAAGAGAGTGCTGGATAGGATAGAAAAAAGTGACCACGCTCCTTGAGTTTGTTGCTTTTCTGGAGTCTTTCAAAGAGATGTTCCATGAGCTTTTCAGGCTTGGCAGTATTGCTGTAGTAATGTGTGTGTGTGTGTGTGCGTGTGTGTGTGTGTGTGTGTGTGCGTGTGTGTGCGTGTGTGTGTGTGTGTGTGTGTGTGTGTGTGTGTGTGTGGTCTATGCATTGTTGTATGCAGTGTACCCTTTATGCATAGTATAAATAAGAGTATAAGGGTAAGAGTATGTGCGTGTGGTGTGTTGCATTCAATGAGTTCTATGCATTGTGTCCTTTACGCACAGTATAAATAAATGAGAAAACTTGAACTGAATAAATTATTTTCTGTGCTTGGATGTACCCTGTACTCGGCCCCTGAATGTAACATCTGGCCCCTTAATGGCCCCTGTTACAGAAAAATCCTAGAACCGCCACTGGATTGAGCGCTGGCGTTGGTTTTTGCTGTTAAGCTCAGTTGAATTTTCGGTCACTTTGTTGGCTATACTTGATAACATTTCTCAATTCCAAGTCTTACTTAAAGGAAAATGAGGGTTCTTATAGTTTTTAAAAAATATATATATAGTATATATATTATATATCTGTTTAATTTGCCAGATATTTGCCTCAGTTTGTTTGTTTTTTTTGCTGGTAGGCTATTCTAGGCTCCTGGTATAACTGATCAACCTAATGTTTATCTTTGTTATGGGGATGATTACACCGAGTTCGGGGAGGTGTACAAGTGGGGTGGGGCTATGTGTTTTTTATGTTATGTCTGTCTGGGCTTATGTTACACTGCAATGCTGTTTCTCACCTAACTGTACCACTGTTACACTTTCTTTATGTTTAAAATATGGCTAATAGCTCAGTTAGAGTTGTAGCAAGTAGGCCTATTACTTTTGTTAGCTGGAATGTGAGAGGCTTGGGAAAGCCCACAAAACTCAATAAGGTTCTTTCTCATTTGGATAATTTAGGGGCTCAAATTGCATTTCTCCAAGAGACACATTTGAACACCTCTGACCATGCTAAAATACGTAGGAGATGGGTTTCTCAGTCATTTAATTCATTATTTAATAGTAGAGCCAGAGGTGTTGCTATCTTAATTCATCATTCAGTACCTTTTGTTTCATCCAATGTCGTAGCTGACCGAAATGGGCGCTATGTCATTGTTACAGGGACATTATATGAGACTCCACTGATACTGGCAAATGTTTACGCCCCCAACCATGATGATGAACAGTTTTTTATTAAGTTTTTCTCCTCCCTGCCGAATGTTGACTCTCATTTTGTAATTATAGCTGGAGATTTCAATTGTTGCCTTCAGTCTCTTGATACCTCTACCAGAAAGAAATATGCAATGTCAAAATCTGCAAAAGTTATAAATACACACCTTCATAATTACGGTCTGGCAGACAAATGGAGACGCCTGAACCCCAATGTTCAGGGTTATTCATTTTTTTCCCCTGTCCATCACACATATACACGTATAGACTATTTTCTTGTTGACAATAAGTTACTTCCATTTGTTCAAGGTTGTAGCTATCATGCTAGACTTATCTCAGATCATTCTCCCCTCTTAATGGACGTTAAGTTCACTCACAAATCAACATCTCGCCCACCTTGGAGATTTAATACATCGCTCCTTTCTGACTGTAATTTTGTTGAGTATATATCACAACAAATTGATTTTTTCATTGACACAAATGCAACTGGTGAGACAAACCATAGCATATTATGGGAAGCATTTAAAGCCTACATGAGAGGCCAACTAATATCCCGGGTAGCATACGATATGCAGCTGCGATCTTTTACTGTCACCAGTCTCATGCATCGCATTCAGAATTTAGAGAACCAATACATTCAGTCTCCTTCTCCTGCTTTGTACAAGGAGAAACTCCTCCTCAAAACAGAATTTGAAAATCTCAGTACAACTCATGCAGAAGAAATGATCTTGAAATCCAGGCACAAATATTATGAATATGGCGATAAGCCTAGCCGTCTCTTAGCACACCAGCTTCGTCAGTCAGCTGCTTCTCGGGTTATTGCAGAAATTAACACAAGTAGTGGCCTTACTAGGGATCCCCAAGAAATTAATAATGCTTTCAGGAATTTCTATATATCACTCTACACTTCAGAACAGCAACCTACCACTGATGATCTGTCTAATTTTTTTTCTGGCCTTCCCATACCAGAACTTTCAGAGGATATAGCTGAAAATCTTGAAAGACCAATTACTGCAGCGGAAGTGGGGGAGGCCATTATGGCTATGCAGAGTGGTAAAAGTCCTGGGCCTGACGGATTCCCAATTGAGTTTTTTAAAAGATTTTCTGCAAAGATTATTCCTCTACTTATTAACATGTTCTCAGAGTCTTTTGCTTCAGGCATCCTACCCAAAACCTTACGATCTGCCCAAATTTCTCTAATCCTGAAGAAGAATAAGGACCCTCTCTGCTGTGGTTCCTATCGCCCAATCTCATTACTTAATGTTGACGAAAAGATCTTAGCTAAAGTACTTGCCCGTCGCCTTGAAAAAGTTCTACCCGACATCATATCAGCTGATCAAACAGGTTTCATCAGAAACAGATTTTCTTTTTTTAATGTGAGGCGTTTATTCAACATCATATACCACCCATCTGATTCCCCTATTCCAGAACTTCTAGTATCCTTAGATGCGGAAAAGGCTTTTGATAGGGTGGAATGGAGTTATCTTTTTTACACTCTTGAAAAATTTGGTTTTGGTCAGACATTTATTTCCTGGGTTAAATTACTATACACTTCTCCACTCTCTTCAGTTCGTACTAATATCACATTCTCCGAATATTTTCAGATAGGCCGTGGCACAAGACAGGGTTGTCCATTATCACCCTTGCTCTTTGCCTTAGCCATTGAGCCATTATCACTTGCTCTGAGACACACTCTACTTGTGAAAGGTATCATGAGAGAAGGTCAGGAGCAAAAAGTTTCATTATATGCAGATGATTTACTTTTATACATCTCAGACCCGGCCCAATCTCTCCCACATGTGCTTTGCATTTTAGATACATTTCATAATCTCTCAGGGTATAAACTCAATTTACAGAAGAGTGAACTGTTTCCAATCAATGAGGCAGCCCGTCGATACTCATCTAGCTCTCTGCCTTTCAAGGTTTCAAATTCATTTACATATCTAGGTGTCAGTGTTGTGGATAAATTTTCCAATCTTTTTTCTGCTAATTTCTCACCTCTTTTCAAACAGACTGAACTCAACCTTAAGCATTGGGGGTCCCTTCCTCTCTCTGTTGCAGGCCGTATTAATTCCATCCGAATGAACATTCTCCCCAAATTCACATATCTATTTCAATGCATACCTGTATTCATTCCCAAATCATTCTTTCACAAACTTAATTCTGTCATCTCATCTTTTGTATGGGATAACAAAGCTCCCCGCATAGCTAGAAGTACTTTACTCCGTCCTAAACATCTTGGTGGCATGGCAGCCCCAGATTTTCTTGCCTACTACTGGGCTTCTAATATACGCCCAATTGTACATTGGCTGTATGAGGATCCCGGTGCTGATGCTCCATCATGGTATATTTTAGAGTCTTTATCTTGTTTACCCTCCTCTTTGTCGGCCATGGTCTATTCCTCCACCTCTGAATCCCCAACAGCCTTTACTAAAAATAAGATTGTGAGATCAACTTTAAGGATCTGGTCTCAGATGCGTCGCCATTTTGGATGGACATGTCTCTCTTTAAAGGCTCCTATCCACTCTAATCATGCTTTTACACCTTCCTTATTAGACACATCATTTCTCAATTGGCGGAAGTCAGGTATTGAATCTTTCTATGACCTCTACTCTGATGGTGTTTTTTCCTCATTTGACCAGCTCTGTAAACAATTTAACCTCCCCAAAAGTAACTTCTTCCGTTACCTTCAGGTCAGAGACTTTTTGCGTAAAACACTACCAGTGTTTCCAACACTACCTCCATGCAACCCATTTGAGGGGCTTATAGAACACAATGCATCATTTAGGGGCATAATTTCAATAATATATAATAAGTTTACACAGGAGCGCCACTCTATGCTTCCTTCTTTAAAGGCCGATTGGGAATTTGATCTGGGTGAAAACATTGCTGAGGATATGTGGCTCTCAATCCTGCAAAGAGTACATGGTTCATCGATTTGTGCTAGACACAGCCTAATGCAATGTAAGATTGTACACCGCTCGCATTGGACCAACCTTAAACTCTCCAGACATTTTCCAAATATAAGTCCAATCTGTAACCGATGTCATTCATGCCCTGCTACTCATGCCCATATGTTTTGGGCTTGCAGCAAACTAGCGAACTTTTGGATTTTGATTTTTGAAGTGCTCTCAGACTGCATAGGTATGGGTATAACCATCAATCCTTGCCCATTCATGGCTATTTTTGGTGCCTCCCCGGGCAATCTTGGTTTGTCTGCAGCACAGTCTGATTGCATTGCTTTTGTAACTTTCATCGCCAGACGTTTAATCCTTCTTAAATGGAAAGACCCTCATCCTCCCACTTTTACACACTGGGTTGAGGATGTGTTGTACTTTCTTAAATTAGAAAAGATAAAACACTCATTAAGGGGCTCTGTAAAAAGGTTTTTTGATTTGTGGAACCCATTTATCAGCTATGTCAAAGAGAAAATCCAGCTACCTGCAGTGTAAATTGTCTTACCTCATGCCTATTGCCTAAATGTATACCTTATTTCTGTGGTAACAGTCATTTTATGTAGCCATTGCCTGTGTCCTAGTCCTGTGTTGTTGTGTTGGTTTGTTGTTATGTTTGGGGGGGGGGGGGGGGGGTTGTGTTTTATGTTGTCTATGTTACTTTGTACATGTTATGTTGATTTTGTATATGTGCTGATTCTCTGAAAATCTCAATAAAAAAATGTAAAAAAAAAAAAAAAAAAAAAAAAAAAAAAAGTTGTAGTTTACCAGATCAAATTGCAAGCTTACCAACACTATGTGCAGAAAGAATCCAATGTTGTGGATGGTGTATTGTCACGATATCACCTGCCTTCAGTTGTTCTTCACCAACATGCAGGATAGCAGTTCAAACGCCCTGGCAATGATTAAGTATATATGAGCAACCTTACTAACGTTACTAGTATGACAGTGGCGTTGACTGTATACAGTACATACCTGTCATCTCAGATCAACTACAGCATTACAGTCCCCTAAGTCAAATGTCATGGTTGGTAGATAGATAGCCTGCTTTGCTAAACTAGCTGCTACCCAAGTTAATTAGCTAACTTAGCCTAGGCTACTGTAAACAGCTGCAACTCTTCAGCTAGCTTTCGTTTTATAGACTTTCATTGGAAACATAGTCTAAATCTTAGTTGGTCTTCAAAATAAATTAGTGATTAAATTAATAATTATGTATTACTTTTAAATAAATACATTGATTAGTTTAACATTAGAACATACCGTAGCCTAATAGTGCAAGTTTGTTCATCATGGTGCGATGGTAGTCCCGAACCCATACCGGGACATGTGACCTCTGTAGCAGCAGCATTCGCCCAATCACGTGAAGACACCTGAAAACGTTATTAGACCTTCTCAATTTCCATAAGCAGGGAATTAAATTGACAAAATACAACAGCAAATCCAAGGGAACATTTCATTTGATAGATGTTAATAATGATATTACTAACCTTAGTCAGGATATTTTTCAGACCATTGACAGATGCATCTATTCTGATTTGTCTGACTGAACTAGGACAGGCAAAGCATTTACTGGGAAGTTTACATGGAAACTTCACAAACTAAGGAGAGATGGATGAACATATTTCATATGACTGATATAAGCTGATTGATGGATATCGGGATAGCAGAATGATGTATGAAGAATAATTTAGTCCAGCTGTTGACATAGGAGAGTTATATGGTGCATGAACATACACCGAAGGCTATAAAATCCTGTAAAACATTGATAGGCTATGGCTATATATACTGTATTACTCATAAAGGGATAACATATTATATTGCCTTGTTCATATTGACTTTTCATTTAACTATCAATGGTCATTTTGAGTCTGTGGCCTACAGCAGCATTTTGAGAGAAGAAATTAACAAGAACTACTGCTCTCACCCTGCCTCCAAGGGAAGCCATGTTTTTCATTTGGTCAGGCCGGGTTTTATTGCTGTTACCTGAGCTGGCCGCTCAGATAGAGCCCTTGTTTTGTTAAATAAAAATGTATTAGTCTCTTTTGGGGCGTTTCATTGTCAAAATGATAAAAAGGAAAACCTCATATTTGTCTCTATATAAACAGGCTGAAAATGCTAGATGCATTTGTTCCCATTTTCTTAATTTGTATTCTTATGGTTGCTAAACAATGCATTAGTTAAGACTGACAAGGCAGCTCAGGACAAATTTATATATTTTTCGTGCCAGCTTTTATCACATTCTCCGAGCCGTAATGGGGGCTTTGGCCTCATAATTCTTCAACCAAACCTGTGCATCGCCTCAGGTGAGCACTGACATCAATGAACGCGGCCAGAGCGTCCCTGGGCTAAACCTCCAAGACAACAAATTAAGCTGGCCAGAAAGAGGGAGGGGAAAAGGTGTCGTGCCGCAGAGAACGTCTGTGTGGTGTTGTTGGGTTCTTTTCTCCCCGCCAGGGCGGTGATAATGTGGATATGGCCAAGCTGAGGCCACTACGCTCCAGTTTTTTTCTGCCTTTTCCTTCTCTTTTTTTTATACTGATGGGAAACGCGTCCCAAGCCATCTGCTTCCCGGCCCACTCCAGGGATGCCTGTCAGACTCAATGTGCTCAGCGAGCAGAAAGGGAGACGACGTGGCACCTCTCCCCGTAACTCAGCTCTTCCACAAATGCAGCAGACAAAAAAGCACACACATACACACACACACACACACACAATACAAAAAAAACAAAAACAAAACAATTATTTAAAAAATGGGTGTTGGACCATTACCACTATGCCCCAAATCAGCCGGCCTCAAATCATGGCGAATGGGCACTTCTGGCTGCCATACACTTGGCTGCCCACCTCGCCTTGGCCGGGGGCCATTATATTACCCAGGAGCCAGGGAGCTGAACAGCCATGCCACTCTGAGCTGGCTCTGGCATCGCAGACATTGGCATGGGCATGCAGCCTGTCCAAGCCACACAGACACACACACACAGACACAAACATACACGATCCCATCAGCCACTGTCACCTGTTTGTGCTCCCCTAATCAGTCAGGCCAGCACAACAAAACGCCTGCTTTTGATATCTTACTGGCCAGTCATCTGGGCGTCAGAGAGATCTCTATCCAACTCAAATGGACCAGGACCTGTTGTCATGCAAAAGTAATCAGAAGCCCTAGGCAACAGCACTGGTCTTACTCTGTGCTGCTTTTCTCAAATAGCCTACCCAGAGTGCTTGGCATGCATCACAAGGGAACTCAGCTAACTGTCACCTATATCATATGGCCTGGCAGTCATTGCGGGCCAGCACATTCAATACATATGGACGATCTGATAGGCCCATTCAATACATATGGACTGTCTGATAGGCCAGCACACTGAACACATATGGACTATCTGGTACGGCTTCACTGAATCATGAGTCATGGACAGCAAAAAAAATCATTTCATTTTATGTCGCAGGAGAGCAGAGGCACTGTCTTTGCATTACCGCAGGCCATAGTGGCATCTGGGGAACCGGTAATGAGACAGTGCTCTCCATGGACTTATTACAGTGATTGTTGCTCCATTAGGTTAACATACACACACACGCACACACACACACACACACACACACACACACACACACACACACACACACACACACACACACACACACACACACACACACACACACACATA
The DNA here is from genome assembly GCF_963854185.1 of Sardina pilchardus. NCBI lineage: Eukaryota > Metazoa > Chordata > Actinopteri > Clupeiformes > Clupeidae > Sardina > Sardina pilchardus. The sequence goes on from NC_084997.1 coordinate 12,583,997, forward strand.
CACACAGATGTGTCTATATAAAACTGATAATGAATCACATCATCTTTAAAAGCATCCCATTTTGAGAAAAACAGGCATCTCTTTCATTAGCGCACGCCAATTCGAGAGCCATGTGCCTCCTAAAATCTGCTGTAACAGTCTACATAAGTGAAGCAGGCAGAGAGAGGGAGAGGCGTAGAGAGAGGCTCTGAGAGGGCCCTGCACAGCTGTCATACCCGGGAGGACCCAGGTTTGCAAACCCCATTAAGTGTTTGTGAGGTAATAACCGCCTGGAAGCGGCTCCCCTGCCCGGCATAGCTGAGCGGCAGGAGCTACATCAGCTCATTTGCTGAAACACTGCCCGCTTAACACTACTTGTGATCCGTCCGTCGTCTCTGCATGACACACACACACACACACACACACACACACACACACACACACACACACACACACACACACACACACGACTGTGCTAAAACCAACACATGGCTGGTTGTGTGTGCTATGTGTTTTGGTTGCCAGCACTGCTGCTCCAACTGCTGTTTGGGGGTCCTCATCCAAGAGGCGTGTGTGGAGCCTGGAGAGCATCCCCTGTAAGTTTTCCCTGTTTAACTGACAGCCCTCAGCTATTTATGTGTGTGCTTCTCTCTGTCCTCCCTGGGGAGGGATTGCATTAAGTATGAGGATGTAGTGAAGCACCAGCAGTCCATATTCTTCACAAGCTTTCTCACCGCTTTGGGCCATAGCAGGTTATTACAGCCATCCTTTTTTTTTTTTTTTTTGACTGCTGAGAGTGATTGACAGTCAGTGGGGAGGATCGGGCCTATCTGTTATTAAATATCCCATCGGATGCTGGAAATGGGGTAATGACAGACTGATCGCACAGGGGTATGAAGACTGAAATTGACAGTCTCGGCCCAGATGCACAGATGTGTTTGGTTGGAGGAAAACAGCCCTACTTGTATGTGTCTGGGTGTTAGAGAGAAGAGGCTGTGATCATCAAACTCAATTCCGGTCCATCAGTGGCTTTCTTGAGACAAATATTTACCCCCCTGTTGGGTCAGTCATTGAGGGGGGGACATCTTTAAAATGACAGACACACTCCATGCTGTATTGATTGTGTTGCTACCATGAGGCGTTTGTGTATATGTGTGTGTGTGTGTGTGTGTGTGTGTGTGTGTGTGTGTGTGTGTGTGTGTTTGAGTGCATGTGTGTGTGTGTGTGTGTGTGTGTGTGTGTGTGTGTGTGTATCTGTATGTGTATGTGTGTGTGTGTGTGTGTCTCTTTGTATTTGTTGGCAGACCTGCAGAGGGTAACCGAGGTCAAATCAACATTAGCTGAACTGATTGACTGCCTGCCCAAGATCAGCTCCTCCTTGTTTAAAAGTGATTCTTGTTGCCGCTGTGTCTGGGCTGGAGAGCAGCACAGCCAGGCGCTAGTGATCATGGCCATTAGCGCACACTGGCCCATATTCGGTCATGAGCTCATTATTCTGCAAGCACATATTGATGCACTCCATAACCATACAACTCAGAGTGATTGTTGTCATGGTTACAATATTTTTGTTCCCTTAGTGTGCAGATGAATTACGTATTGATTAACGCGTCTTCTGTAATTGGATGAAGGGAATAAAGAAATAAAAAAACGTACTGGAATTCAGTCTTGTGACTATAGGCATATTTTAGAAATATGAGACAAGTTAAGTAGTCCAGTTGTAATTTCCCTATGGCTGTTTCATTTGTGATTAACCTTAGGGTATGAAAATTTGATTAACGTCTAATTACACTGTAGCCTGCGAATATCTCTAGTGAGAGCAAATGTGACCTGAAAGTTTGCCGGTAAGACCAATTCAAGTTTTTGAGGGAAGAGGAGTTTCTCTCTCTCTCTCTCTCTCTCTTTCTGTCAATTTTACTGCATTCTGTGATAAGGAAAATGGCATGAAGAATGTGCGACGGTGAGGTTTTCATCGAGTGCGGTGACATGACAACCTTGTCAGGCCCCCACACTGGGCAGGAAGCAAATTTGACATGAGTAATTTAGATATTGGTGGGAGGTCGGGAGAAGTGGTGGAGAGGGGAGGGGAGAGGAGAGGGGAGAAAGAGATAGTAGAGGAGAGGAGAGGAGAGGAGAGAAAGAGCAAAGGCAGGGCAAAGCCTGCCCTCTCCACTCCTCAGAGTAGCATGGCACACTCAAATGGGCAGCAACGGAGTCGAGGGTGAGCCTGGTTCACGCAGTGGGGAGCCCTAATCATCTAATGAGCTGGAGAAAGAATGCCAAGGAGAACGAGCTGGAAAATGCTCTTCCTCTGCTGTCAAAGGCCTCCATGAATCATGAGCTCTCGAATGATTATGCATTTAGTCATGCCTATTGTTGAAACATTTCATTGGTTATTAACGCCTTTGCATGTGATGTTGAAAGACATTATGTAAGGGCAATTTCACTCTTTTGAACCATTATATTACTAATGTATCCATTCATAGTCATATATATTACATATATTCATCCTTTTCTGGACATTAATAAGAATGACGCTTTGAAACTATAAATCTTGCATTGCCTTTGACAAGTATACTTGTTTGTGTAAATACACAGCACGGTGTTCAGAACATTCTCTGTTATTTCATTTAAGGTTGGATTGTGACTGAACATAGCATGAAAGTACCTCTCCTCCGGTGCCAATTCAAGAAAATGACAACGACAGCAGAAGGAGAGACTGGTACAACAAAACCCTTCAATGCAGTGTCAATGTTGTGATATCTCCCGCAGAAAGTCACTTGGTCGTCCTGTCATGAAATTATTTTGATGGAAAGCCCTTTCCTCTCCTGTCATTCCCCATAGTGAGTCACAAAAGACAGAGAGGCGAGTCGTCTTTTGTGCTCTGCACCAACTATGGATATCATTTAAATGCCAACGTGGAACAGTAAAGCTCTGAAATATGAGTCAGAGACAGACTTTTATGACGTCCTGACAGGATGATTAGAACATCTGTAAAGTCCGCTCCTTTTTTTTTCTCTCGCTTGCACTCTCTTCATAGCTTCTGGATGAGTGAGGAAGCTTTGCCTTGCATGCAGATCTGACTGGTGCTGGGAGACTCAAAGTCTTACATGCAGATCATAGAGAAGACTCCTGACGTGTATGCAGAGTGTGTCGCCAAAGACCTCAAGACTATGTAGACATATAAACAAAATGAGTGTTGCACCTGATAGCAGTGCTTACATCTCAGAATAAAGGCCCAACCATATGCTTTGTGATGAGGCTGTTAAGGGAAAAGTGGTAGAGTACCTGCACAGGAAATTTGCATCTGCACATGCACTGCTTTTTATGTCAGTCTCCATATATTTCATAGGACTTTGTTGATAAATATTACAAATGCCTGGCTTGGTTATTTAGTGCTGTATGGAACTCTGCATGCACAAAAGCCTCCAGATAATTTACTACCCCATAAAAACAGCTTGACTGATTTTCTCGAGTATTTACTGCCTGCCTTGAATGAATAGCTCGGCCATTTCATTCAGTTTATGGTTTTATGTTAATGCACAAAAATCAAATTAAGCTCCATTTGTTTATTTATTTGATTGTTTGTTCACTTTGTGATTTGTTGGTCACTGAGTAATGGCTCTTGATATATTACAAGACGCAAGACGTACTTGGCTTCTTCAGAGGGAGGAAGCAAATCACCTTCTTCAGCTGTGGCTCAACTTTCATTTTAGTCAGAATTGCTAACAGTTTGTTTTCCTTGATTGTTGACTCTACCCACTGTTGTGTTGTGTTGTGTTGTGTTATATTGTATTATGTTATGTTATGTTATGTTATGTTATGTTGTGTTGTGTTGTGTTGTGTTGTGTTGTGTTATGTCATATCATGTTCACAACTTTTGGTTCTCTGTTAAATGAAAGTAAAACACAGAATTTAAAACGCCTTCACTGTACTCTCCTTGACAGTGCAGTGCTGAGGCATAGACTCACCTCAACCCTCAGGGCTTCCTCTGCCTCAGAGGCGCTCCAGGCCATGTCCTTCGCCGTCTCTGTCTGTCTCTCAGCCTAGCTCTCTTAATAGCCCCATGAATGCTGGCACTGACTGATATGTGTACAGTAATGGGTAATTAAAAAAGCTTGTAGATAAAGTCAGGCAAGCGCTTAGTCAAACTGAGTCTTAATTCAGTGTGGCTATATAGTTAAGACTGCGGCTGTCGTGTTCTGGGAAAGGAGGGAAAAACATACCATGGAGGCAAAGATTAGGATTGTCAAACAAAAGAAATGTTAAATACTCGGCAAAGTAAACAATTAATTCTCATGCTATTATTATGGAAACTATAATTGAATGTTCAGATATAATCACAATTTATTCATAATTATTGGTCCATGTCAAATAATACATCAGTTGGATAGGTAGCATTTCGCAGTTCCTGTAAATGTTTGAATTTTTTTTTTTTTTAAGACAAGGCGCTCAGATTCAAATATGCTTACAGTATAAACCCAATCTGCTCTGCGGAAACAGTTGGAAGCAGCAAAACCTCTGAGTCACCTCCCTAGACATAACTGTAAACATCCATATAAGCATACTGCCCTCTGGTGGGTGGCCTGTTCTAGGGCTAATTGTACCCTGAATAACAAGAGGTGTGCTGCAATAAATATGTGACAGAACATGTGTTTTCAGTGACAAACTAAGGCATATATTGCAAGATGGATGCTGCAAATAATTAATTGATCGATGAAAAGGTGACCCCCCCCCCCCCCCAATATTTCAGTGCAGTGACTATCTGACTAAATCATCTGCTCTTTGTCAAGCAAAAAAGATTAGCTTTAATAATTGAACCAGTCATAGTCCTGAACACTGTTAAACTATATTTTTGCCCCATTCTTTTTTCTTCTCTTATGTACAGCAGCAGAATCTGCTACTGTTCACTCATAGGATATACTGTTACATTCTAACGTCAACATGCTGAATAAGGGGAATGATAATAAGTTTCCAAGGGACCCACATTGTATACAATCTGTTAGAAAGACTTTCCCTTGAAGTAGTTTCATAGTTTATTCTGACCACATTCAAAGGTGTCAGCAAATACAGTTTGTGCATTATTAGAACACAGTGCACTGCAATTTTATCTCAGGCAAAATAAACACCCTTGAGCCTCTGAACCACAAAAAAAGCATGGTCTTTATTCACTATGTTCTAATATTTAAAAACATTTGCAGTAACATCGAGAGGGCCAAAAAGCTTAACCATTCTACATATCCACAACAGGCGACAGAATCTAATCTCCTAAAGTAGAGTTAACTAAGAGAGGAGTCAACTCTCGCTCTCATTTGCTTAGGATGGAGTTGATATTCCAAGGGAGCCGTGAAGGAACACTCTTGTGTTAATGATGGTTACCTACAGGGTGTCCATTTGTGATTAGATACAATCTGTCACCCTGACACATTTGTCTGATGTTGATATATAAAATCACTTGCTAATGATGGTGCTCAGGGGGCCTTGCATGCGTTTATCACAGTGTAGTAAATCTGCTCAAGCCTAATTGTAGTCATGTAGGCTATGACTGCTGGAGCCAGTATTGAATCAGCAATTATCATTTTCATACAAAACGTATAGGCCTAGGCCTAAACGTTATGCATGCAGCCGCATGTGATAATAATAATTGTCTCCACTGAGAATATCGCAGTATAGAGTTGTTTGGGTTGAAAGATTAGCCTATTTTTGAGACAATGCAAATAGTCTCACCTCATCTTGAAGAAAATACCTGTAGGCCTATGAATCAATGAAGGTATGCACCAAAGAGATGTAATCTGCCAATAAATAAATAAAGAAGAAGAATCAATGAAGTGCGGATATAGCCTATTCCAAGAGCTACAGCCTAGTGGTGATGATGACACGCCAACTCTCCTCTTCTGTTACCCAGCATGCACAGCGGCTTCTGAAAAAAAAAAGCTCTCACCCAACGCTTGAAGCCTGCTACTTGCTAGCTAGCGCAGTCATTTCTTCACGAAAAATAGAGGTGGGGTATTAGAGGATAAACCTGCATATTTTAACCGATATGCCTCCGAAGAAACCCGCTCAGCCTGCAGCTGGTAAGAAAACTCAAGAGAAGAAAAAGGAAAAGATCATTGAAGTGAGTGAAATGTTGAATAGGAAATGCAATAATGGGAATCACTGTTCAACCATGCTGATTTTTCGGCCTACCATACTTGGTTTTCATGATGGTGCTGTAGCTAGCTCCTGGCTATATTTCTAGCCATTTCTATTAGCTTGCCGGCTAGCCATATATATATTACGAGCATACCCATGTGGTTAAAATGACAGATCTAATAGCAAGGCTTGACCAGTAGTGTATAATGGGTTTGGTTATACACATCATTTCAGTCATTAAACTTTGAAGGTCGTGCATGTTAAGGTTACATGATCATGGACAAAAATAAACGACGGACCAAGCTACGTTCCCTTTATCACAATTTGGTTTTGTTAGCTTACGCCTGTTGTCAAGATACCACAATTAGCTGGGCAGCTAGCTAGCTAACGGGCACTGGCTTTGCGTTGCTTTCGATGATCTGGCAGTAGCTAAACTGATAAGATTTTACCAAAGGTTCATTATTAGCCAATGCCAGCTTGTACGTCGCTCTTTTTGAATTGACGAATTAAAAGCTTAACTCAAAAAGATACCAACAGACAACTCCCCAACTAGCCAGCTAATATTTATTCCAGCCATCATTTGGATTGAGAACCTTCAACGTTGTCAGATAGCTTAGCTTACCCAACGATACTCCATTACTGGCGCAAGTTAGCTAACTAGCTATGCCGTCAAACATAACTATGTTGATAACTTCAGACATATTTTTCTTAACAAAATCTGGTGTCGGTTAGTTTACAAGGCATCTGGCAATATATTTTTCATAACAATCCTCCATATATCACAAGGAAGAATAATGTGTCTTCGCACCAGTACCTAATTAATTTTATTCAGTAACAGTTAAGAAAATCTAACAGGCTAAGGCTCAGCTTATGTGTTACAAGTAAGAAAGCATTAGCTTGAGGTCACCATACTGTTTAGCTAGCCATATATCAAAACCTCGATAGCTAAAGTAAATGACCAGATGATGTTTATCATTTGTACACCGTATCTTGTGATGTAATATTCAGGACAAGACTTTTGGCTTGAAGAACAAAAAGGGTGCAAAACAACAGAAGTTTATCAAAACTGTCACACATCAAGTGAAGTATGGACAACAGAATGCTCGGGTAAGTTTGTGTTTTCCCCTCTATTCTAGTTACTTTAAGGCTTTCATTTTGGTTCCCACCTATCACTAAAGCTTCGTTGCCTTTTGATGTTTCCTGTGTTAGGTTGCTGCTGGAGAGGCGGGCAAAAAGAAAGATGACAAGAAGACTGCTATTTCTGAGCTGAATGAACTCTTCAAGCCTGTAGTAGTTCAGCAGAAAGTAGCAAAAGGTAACAAAAGGCCTGACTTTGTAGATAAACATGTTGTACATAAATGAAGACCATTAACAATCACAATTGTTTAGTGTGTTACTGGTCAATTTTGTGAGGCATATATCATAATATGACTTTACCATAGTATATAAAACATAAGCATACCTGGCTTGAATGTTGCAAATCCGTTACCACAGGTTGTAGTCATATTCATAATATGACATTAAGACTGTTGAAACTATTGCATCAACCCCTGTGCCTGCCTGATGACTAATGAGTGTTGTGCTTCTATGCAGGTGTGGACCCCAAATCAGTGCTCTGTGCTTTCTTCAAGCAAGGACAGTGCACTAAAGGGGACAAGTGCAAGTTTTCCCATGATTTGACCATAGAGAGGAAATGTGAAAAGCGTAGCTTGTACGTTGATGAACGAGATGAAGACCTTGAAAAAGGTGAGGCAATCCGGCATTGCTCATCATGGAGCATGACCGTAAAATTGTCAGTTCAGCAGCATGAATCACAAAGGAGTCAACACCATATAGATGATGGATTTTATTCTAGGCACAGATGCTGCTAGTTGTGCTTTTTCTAGATCTATTGTCTGTTTTTCCCTGTTCAGGAAATTATTTATTGCAAATATGCTGTAATGACTTCTTGTTGTTGTGTAGATACCATGGAACACTGGGATGAGAAGAAACTGGAGGAGGTTATCAATAAGAAACACGGAGAGGCAGAGAAGATCAAGCCCAATACCAAGATCGTAAGCCTTTCAGCTGCACAAATGCATGCTTACGTATATACAAATATGCACATGTAGGAACACGCACACACACACTTTGTTATTACAGGCCTCCGGTGTAATTATTTTGGCCGCACACCATGCGCCAATGAGCAATGATGCACGTTACTTTTATCGCAGGAATCGAGGGAAACCAAAAAAAGGAGTGGGCGAGCTAAATTGATGAAGACAGCGCTACAACTTTCGTTTTTCGGTATCCAATTGTGTCGAAGTCTAGATTCAGTCAGAGTAAAGGACATTTCTCGTAGTGTTATCCAATTGCGTACAGTGTGGTTTTCAATTGCATGCTTGGTGCCGCCCCTCGAGTTATCCCATTTTCATTATTCGTGGCAAGACCCTTAATCTGAAAGAATCCAGGGTCTGGTGTACTACCAGGCTAGCGTACTCCTGTCATCCAGATCGTTTAGTGCACAGTGGTAATCCGAGCTTTTTAAAATCTGTCCTAGTCGGCCTTTTCTATTCCTGAGGTCACGACAATGTCAAACGTTTGATGTTATCTTGAGTTCTTTGGTCTTGGCTCGTGCAAATAGTGAGGTGGACAATATCAATAAGTCAGCTTTCTCCAGCACCAGTAGGAAGTGGTGAAGTACAGTAGAGAGTACAGCCGTACAGGATCATTTGTGATTACGTTTGTTATAAATGATTAGTATTCCACCTGACAACAACTCTATAACCCAGTGACCTGCCCAAAACACTAATATGCTAATAACTAATAACACTTCACCTTCACTTGCTCATGCATATGGAGATGTAACATTTGATGTTGTTATATGCATAACACTGGAGATTGGGGATGTCGTGCATTAAACAATGCTGCAGAAGATATGATATGAGTAGGCTACATGGGTCGTTTATACAAGCCTTGTGGAGTTCCTGTTGATATTTTGTGCATGATGGGAATTATTTTGAAAGAAATCTAGTAGCGGTCTCGAAAATAGTGACCCTGGAAGATTCCCATTCCCAGTCAAAATCATAGTCTGTAAGTAGTCTGTAACTATACTGTCTGCAACTTGTCATTACATGTGAGCTGATGCAAGACATCATGAAATAAGCATAGCAGTGGCACATGAAAGCATAGCAGCAGTTTCTTGTGGCAAAATACGCGCTGCGCCAGTGCCATAAGCTGCAGGGAGAAGGTGGCTCAAAAGTCATGGAATTGGACATTTCATTTAGAGTAGGAACCTTGATAGCATGGTCCTTACAAGAGACTTTCGTATTGCTAACCGTCAGTGGATGTAATAATTTGTCTGGATTTGGCTGTATATTTGTGCTATGCTAGCTCTATCTATTCTCTATGTTGCTGGTAAATTGACCAAATTCAGCTGCATTTGGCGGGAGATGAGTGCTAATATCCATCCCTGTTCTCACCCCTAATGTGTAGGATTTGTTGAATCGTTAAACACTATCCTGGATGGATTGCTGTTAATAATATAAGCAAATGAAACTCTTGGTGGTTAAGATTTTTCTTTGTCTATTTTCTTATTTGTAGGTGTGCCGATATTTCCTGGATGCCATAGAGAGCAATAAGTACGGTTGGTTCTGGGTCTGTCCTGGCGGAGGAGACACCTGTATGTACCGCCATGCCCTCCCTGTTGGGTTTGTGCTCAAGAAAGACAAGAAGAAAGAAGAGGAGAAGGAGGAAAAGATTTCACTAGAGGAACTGATTGAAACTGAGGTGAGCTATTCTTTATGAAGATGGTTGGTAAATGTAAATGTTTTTATTTATTTTATAATTTTTTGCATTGCATGTAGAGGTCAACCAATATGGGTTTTTTTCTATGGCCGATGCCGATATTTAGAAGTCAAGGTCGGCTGATGTATTCTGCCAATTTTCTTTTGGGCATCTGCACTTGGACATGTACAGTATGTATCTATATGTGTCAAAGTGCAGATGAAAGTACAAATACACAATTCGAAATGTAACCTATGTTGATAATTGATTGATGTTGTTAATGATTATTATTATTTAATATCTGATTATTTATTTTATTTTAAAGCCTCTAAGGCCATATAGCAGGCCATTATGGGGGGGGGGGGAAATATACCTGAGATGCAACAATAAGCTTAAAACTTAAAAAAAAATGTGATAATTGAGTGTGGGGAAGGGGTGGCATGGTCTCAAAAGCATCCATTTCAGATGGTCCTTCAGGCCATGAGAACTCTTTTCTCATTGTCAGCGTTCCCCTGTGTCTCTTTTTCCTCCAGCGAGCTGCCCTGGGACCAAACGTCACCCGTATCACCCTGGAAACATTCTTGGCCTGGAAGAAGAGGAAACGGCAAGAGAAGATTGAGAGAGCTGAGCAGGACATGGAGAAGAAGAAGGCTGACTTCAAAGCCGGCAGGTCACTGGGGGTGAGTGAGCACAGTAGACCTGTGCACTTAGTGCTCACTACACTCACACACACACACACACACACAGGCCTGTCTAAACAAGGCTGCTGTGTCAGCATCTCTGTGCAGCTCAGCTCAGTTGATGCAGTGAAGACTCCTTTGAGACAAACTTTGCAAAAAAAGCCAGTCACCGTTTGTCCTGGGACCTTTCTCCATGGATTGCAGTAGTTAAGAACAAGCGGCAGCGTCCACAGAATTTGCTGAGGAGGCATATCCTCTCGTAGGTCTAGTGCCTTACGTTGTTTGGGCCCTTACAGCTGCAGGCTCTTGTTTTCTTTTTCTAGATGCACAATGGTTGTCCCCTGTTTACGCTCTTTGTTACTGGAATGAAATTATTGTTTGTTTTAATTATGCGTATTATAATTATTAATTTCCACACTCCCATGTTCCCTTTAATTGCCTGTCAGATCAAATAATTTCATTCCCATGGTAGAGCATCTCTGTCACTCAATCATGTTGAAAAAATGAGCATGGAAGATCAATTTAGTGCACCACCAGTGGTGTTCTTTCCATCAAGATCAAGATGGAATCCATCCAAAGTGTTAAGAAATCATCTCTAGTGTTTACCATCGTCTACCAGTGGGTGGCGGCAGAGCCCCAACACTTTTGGAGTTGTGGTCTTCGATTAGTATTCTGGAGATCAGTATCATGATTTATCATCAATGTAGTGAGCAGTCCCGGAAGAGTTTTACGCAGTTATGTATTATAGAGAGCCCGTTTCCATGTGATGCCGCATTATATTTAATAGATTATGCTTTTTATTGTCACTTGCTTGGACCTTAGCCAGGAAGTTGTCGGCGTGCTGTGTAATACTGATACAATGCTGAAGGGGAGATTTAGAATCGAGCGATGGGAACTAAGATGAGTGGTGATGTCTGTCCCCATTGCAGGTCAGTGGACGTGAAGTCTTCGAGTTCCGGCCTGAGCTGGTCGACGACGATGACGATGAGGCTGATGATACCAAGTACGATACCAACAACGGTGATGACGAGGACGAGGAATATGTCATTCAGGAGGTTAGTCACCTGTGTTGGAGCAATGCCTACCTCTGATCCTACTTGTGAGGCAAAAGTGTATAAGTAACATTCTTTTGTGCCTCTTGTTTGTCTAAAACAGGCTTCTTGTTCAGTGTGGTTAAGTGCATGTTTGTCTCTTGTACATAATTCCATGTGTGACCGTTGAGGTCGCCATGTTGACCGTTTCTCTTGTATGTCTGTTTAAATGCTTCTGTTTGTTTTGTTGTGTGTGTTTTTGTCATTAATTCAGGTGCAAGAGCCCGAGTCGTGCCAGGACATTGACATTGCCCGGTTTGTTCCCCAAGAAGTTGACCATGCTGGCATCACAATTGCAGCAGTGGACCGCTTCAAGGCAAAGACCCAGCAAGCCAGTGAGACAGACGGTGCGTGCCATTTTAACATTATGTGGTGTTGTGTGACGGTACATTCCTAAAGGCCATGTTTTCACTGTCAACAACAGAACAGAACGTTTGAATTAATGCTTTTCATTGTGTAGAGTGATTTTAGTCACAATGAAAACAGAGCAGGGTCATTGACTAGGGATGGCGAAAACTACACATTTTCTTGACCGACCACCGAGGCTCATTAGTCGGTTTTTAAATCCCCAACAGCGCCAAACATGAGTCCTGCAAACCAAGGAGCTTGTAAGTGGAGGACAAATGGTTCCTTCGCTCCGAAAATGGTTTGGGTACAAGGTGATCGTGTTGCAAATAAAGGCGTTTGTCTAGCGTTAGAAGCTCATTTGAAGCTGAAATGGCCGCGGCTCACTTATGAAAATGACAGCTCCGAAGAGACGCAGCTTAGTTTGAGGAAGTGCTAACAATAATAACGAAAGATGATTATTACCTTATCTGTTACCATTGATGACCCTTCCTGAAATGTAGATGTAATGTCTTTCCAAATCTAAGCCCATCTTATGCGGAAAGTTGCCTAGACTGCAACACGATAAAACCAATGGATAAGACGGCGCACTTCCAGATTGCAAAAGACGCACTGGCCACCGCTGTGACCTCGTGCCAAATGTTTTTATTGGTTTATTACGTAGCCTAGCCTACAAGCAGGCGAGTTATGAAAAATTGAGTGTGAGGGATAATTTGTTAACTTCACGCAAAAAAGATCTTCTTGGAATGCTGTAGTAGCGTTTAGTCCACTGTCTTTAGCCTAATTTAAAGATGCCTGTTTTTTTTTTTTATATATATAACCGACTAGCGACAACTTTGGTCGGTTAACGTGGATACGGTCAACCATCGGTCAAACAGTCACCGGTTAACATCCCTATCATTGACATTAGATATAGAGTTGACTAGAGGGAGTGGAGAACTGTTACAAGTGCCACGTGAGTAACCCATCCTCTCGGTCAGTTTTGAGGAAACCTGAAGTAGCTACTGTGTTTTGTGTCGTTGCTGTTGTGGTTTGGTTTCCGCCTTGCTCCTGTTCCGCTTCCGTCGGTCCGCAGGTTATCTCTCTTCCCCAATGTTTGTTTGATTGCTAATGTAGAACTTGTTCTCCTTGTTCCCCACCACCACCACCGCCACCCACAGACAACAAGCTCAGTGAGGCGTCAGGCGGAGCGGAGGCTAACGGTGAGCTCAGCGAGGACCAGACGCTGGAGGACGAGGCGGAGGACGTCCCCGTGGACGAGAACCTCTTCACGGGAGAAGACCTGGATGAGTTGGAGGACGAGCTGAACACACTGGACCTGGAGGAATAAGAACCAAGGCAGGAGCCTGGGGGGTAGGGGTTTGGGGACTGGTCAGCGGCGTTTTCATGAACTAAACAAGGCTTTTGACGTGAACGAAAACAGTGTCTTCACAATCAAACAATAACAACAACAACAACAACCACCACCACCACCACTACAGTCTCCACATTGGAATTTGTGCAGCCTACAATCCTTTTGTCTCCTCAAAAAAAAAAGGAAAAAAACAGTTAAATAAATCCCTGGATTCTTCAACATTTGTTTTTTTGCAAATTGTGCAGAGATAAATGAGATCAGAATAAGTCATTTTATTTTTTTATCATTTGGTCCCCCCGAACAAGCATTGTCAAAACCAATCTGGCCTTATCAGAACAGTCAGGCAAGGTCCCTGGCACATTTTAAAATTTACCATGAATCTGAAATGGAAATAAATTCAAAAATAAAAGATTTATTTTGGGTTGATGATTTGGTAGCAGTTTGTTATAGTAGGTTTTGGCACTCTCTACATCAGTTTGATTTAGACAAACGGTCTGGATTGAAAGTACCAGATCATCCTCCGATCACAGCTAACTTGTATGATCTTTCTGGATTTAAAAGCACTTGGGATTGGGTGTGGTCATTTCCACTCAGTTTTCCGGTTGATTTGAGATGGAAGTGCTTATTGCAATACAAAAAAAAACCTATAGTTTTTTTTTTTATTGATACTTTCATTTCTGAGTTATATCTAAAGTGCATGCCTGTATCAGGATAAGAATGTATATGGTGAACATGTGTTAAGCCGACATTCTAGTGTTGAACTCGCACTTCTTGACGCGACCGGGCAAAAAAAAAGAAAAAGAAACAAGCTCCATCTCTGTCGCTCTGTCAGTTTGTCTGTACAAGCAGTCCCTGTAGTAGAGCATGATCTCATAAGGAACAGTCCATCTCAGAGGAGGAAGCTGGCAAACAGATATCATAAAAAGACAACTTTTGCTGCTCAGGTTTGGCTGCTACGCTGCTGAATGGAAGTATACCTGCGCAAGGCTGTAAGTCGCAGAATAGAGGGAGAGGGAGGCTGGTAAGTTGGATTTGTCTGTGTCTGTCCCCTTGTGTACCGGATTGTTTTATTCACCCTTTCACCAACATGCCAAGATAAATTGTAAATAAAAGGATATCAGATATTGACTGGCTCTTAAATGTGTGTGATCATTTTGTCACAAAGCTCAATATGTTTGTATGGGTGTAGTGTGCACCAACCATTGTGTTATTGAGTAAGTTGCCGCCAAGGTGGCCTATTATGAGTCAAGCCCTGTCACGGGTGAAAGACTTGGGAGGAAAATGTATTTATCCATGGGCAAGGGTTAATTTACTATTTTGAGAAATTCCTCATTCTCAGACTTGTTGAGCTAACCGATGTCTTTCACCCCTTGACTGTTCAGCATGGTTTAGGGGTGTAAGGAGGCTTGCAAGTAGACCTGCCCAAAGGAGACATTAATGACACTGCTACCACATGTTGCATAACCAAAGTAATGACCTGCTAAAAGATATTTGGCATTGTGTCATTACACTGTCATTTCTTATGATCTTAAGGTAGAATAATGTGAATTCCTTTTTTCAAAAACATTGACCACACATTTGAAAAAAAGAAAAAGAAAAACGCACCAAGGCAATTATAACTAAACATGGGCAAATATGTAGACCAACTCCGTGTCAAATAAGGCCACATATTTGATCAAAATTGTAGTTTATCATCCCAGGTCAGCATGTGCAATACTAAAAATGGAGCTGTGGTCATGTTGGGTTTGCCTGATTCTCTGGGTAGAGATGTGTTCTGCCTGTTAATGAATAAAAACATAAAGACTTCAATCAAAAGCAAGCAAAATCATGAGCAAGAACTTAGAAAATGCATGTTTAGAGTTCTGGCTACAGGGCTGTTAAGGCATGAAATGTAATAGACCATCAATTACCCAATTAAAGTTCTAATTTCTAATTAACTACAAAATCAATCCATATTACATGTGATCACTTTGATTACTTTTTGACCAGACCAGAAGCGATGGAAATTCAAACAGTCAACCAATTAAAACCTGCTCTACATTGCCAAATGAATGGAGGGTGTCTGGATGGTTAAAAAATGCAAAGCAACAGTCAATGTTATTGGGCTATTTAGGATTCATCTAAATTAGTGTTGATGGTTTTCATTAGAAAATAAAAACCTAGTCTGCTCGGATGTAACTGCTTTGTAGGCCTAATGAAGATTTGAAATGTATTTGTGAGCTGGGCCTAATGGATTACAACTGACCATTTTGAAGTTTCATCAAGCAACCACAATACATCCATCTTGGGCCTAATAGTAAATGTAATGCTAGAAGATGTTTGGATATGCTGTTGACTCTTATTCAACAATTATGGTGCTTACATTAAGCGTTGCTCCTCTGCACTGCAGTCAGTGTAAGGTTACTTACAACTTCAGGGAATAGGGAATTCACTAACACTGGAGGTTGAGATTGTTCTGACTTTATGTCAGCCAAAATAAACACAACTGGCATGCACGTCTCCTCTTTATGCTGAATCTGTGTAACTAGCCTACAGCCCAAACGTCTCAGGGGATTTACGTAGAGCATTCTTTTAAGTATACTTCACTGCAGCACAAGAGGCTTTGCATCAGAGGCAAGCCAAATATGACCAAAGTATGCCCAAGGTCAGATTCGTCATTCATCATTAGACAAGGGGGGTTATGGCGGGGTACGAGTTTGCTCTCTAAAAAACTTAAAAGGAAACAGACCTACTGTACAGCTGTAATTTTAAGAGGTAGCCTAACACGTTAGAACTGTTGCCAAGCCGTTTTAGGTCAAACGAGCTTGGAGTGTACCATAGCGCAATACTGTGCTCAGTGTGCGCGCATTTGTCATTGTCGATTAGTGGCGCTGTTTCCCCCAAATAAACACTCATTTCATTACTTTTTTTTTAGACAAACACTCGGTGTAGCTGGAAAAACTGCCCTACTTAGACGTCTTTGGGAAGAGAGACATTCCATCATAGCCTACTTCTATGTTCCACGGAAACAAACGATAGACGGCGACACTGAGGAGAGAAAAAAGGCCGTGGGCAAAACGGGTTGCGGAAGTCTGCCTTACGTTGGGGGTTACGTGAAGTTGGTCAGTCCACTTCCTGTACAGTGGGACATCCCGCTGCATCAATCTCCACCGTATCCATGGTGAAACAGTCTCTTTTTGACATATTTTTTAAAACGACTGCGTCGACGCTAAATCGGCTACACAAGGATATGCGACCTTACCTCCGTCTGTTAACGTCCATTATGTGAACGCTGTTCTGAATTCAATGTGGTCGAGACGTTGGTGCGCTACAACTATTTGCCCATGGACATGGAGTGTGGGATCACTGTGAATCGAATGTGTTCGTGAGCAGGAACAAGGACAAGTTACATCTAGGTTACACGTCTGTATTCCTACTCTTTTGTAGCCGATTTCAAGCCAAACATTCGGTAGGATATAGAACAACCTGGAATAATAATAATGGGGGTGTATCGGAATCTATGTTTATCCGTTGCCCTTTTACTGTCCTGTCTCAAACACGGACTTGCATTCAATCTGGATATCGAGAAACCCTCTGTGTTCTCTGGTCCTCGAGGGAGCTACTTCGGATTTTCTGTTGCTTTCTTCAAACCGAGTAATAGACAGTGAGTATGGATTCATTTGTTGATCAGTGCGTCCGCGTCAGGCGCAACAGCAAATTCATCCACTGAACTATCTCGATGGATGATACATTGTTGTCACCATGGGAAAATGCTGTGTCTACGTCCACTGTGGGATGGAGTATTCCAGACGCTTAATTACTTGAATAATTAGGTCATTCTTTCGTTTGTCAAATTAATACTTTTGTAACATGTCCATACAAGGTCCATGTATCTTGGTTTGCAGCTATGGGTAGCCTATTTGTTTAATTGTTTGTCATTTTGTTGCCAGATTAAACGTTCTTATAGGTGCTCCAAGAGCCATCGTGTCAACAATCTCAAACGTGTCCGAGAGAGGGGCAGTCTACAGCTGCCCTTGGCAAACCGGAGATGGTTGTAAACAAATACAGTTCGACAATACTGGTAAGTTCTTGCGCATTGTTTAACATGCCATAGCTGATAGCACATGTTTTGTATGTCAGTAATGAAACTCCTGTTGTTTAAGTTTTATCTTTAACAGCCTGTGAGTGTGAGTGTGAGTGTGAGTGTGAGTGTGAGTGTGAGTGTGAGTGTGAGTGTGAGTGTGAGTGTGAGTGTGAGTGTGAGTGAGTGAGTGAGTGAGTGTGTGTGTGTGTGTGTGTGTGTGTGTGTGTGTGTGTGTGTGTGTGTGTGTGTGTGTGTGTGTGTGTGTAGGCCTATGTGTGTGTGGTGAATGGTGCCTCAGTATGATGGATTCTCTTTTGTGATGCTATGGGTCATGTATAATTTTTGCTCCAAATGATTTCAATGGGTTGGTAAGAGTAGCCGTATGGAGAGAAGGAAAGCGAGCGAGTGAGAGAGACAGACAGACAATGTTTTGTAATCAAGTCAGGGCTCTTCCTGGAATGTTGACACACTGTCACCCCAACTAATGAGTCCAGTATCGAGTTTGTGGAAAGGAAGAGCTGAAAGGACATTTACTAAGATGTCGCACAACAAAGTACTGTTGGAGTTCCAGTTTCATTTTTAGTAGTATTTTTTTATTTTTATACAATAGTCTTTTGTGGAATGAATCATGAATGCTACAAAACAAGGCTTGTAGTCGATAGTCCCTTTGAGCGTGGTATCTTACTGAGCAGCGACGGTAGAACATTGAATTGTGTAATGAGGAAACATTCCTAATGACATAAACAGCCCATGTTAGTGACCTTGTTTTGATTCACTGAACTGATGCCATTTGTCTACAATGAAAAGCAAAGCGTACAAGCTTTCTTTTCAGCTCATTTGAGATCTCATTGATATTCTGGGTCTGTTCACAACAGACTTGGTTTAAACGACATGCTCTGAGCCAGTCCACGTCTCTTACAATGGCAGAGCACAAACTCATTCATGTGGATTATCTCTTGGTATGCTCAAAGTCCTCACCAGGAAAGGGGGTTGTGCTTCCCTCATCCTCCATCAAAGCGCTTAATGATAGTACTCTGTTTGCACTCATATAGTGTGAGGTGTTGTCTTGTCTTTGAAAAAAAAAAAGAAGAACTAGCCTGCAGAATATTTCTCATCTGAGCATGAACATGATATCTAGTATCTTTGATTGACAGGCTTATCAGTGTCTTTTACAGGTGGGTGTGTAAACCTCACCGCCATAAGTTTTCATGTAAACACTATTGTTTGCTCCTCAGAATGGGTGGGTACTGCACCTAACCGCGTTTTTTTTTTTTTTTAACTGTAAGTGATGACTGAGCAACAAAAGGGTTCTTTGTGTCAGCAGATCTGCTGACTGCTGTGCTGGGGCAGACTCAGCCTAGATTAGAGTGGGGCTTGTGGGGGTGTCGAGGTAAACACTGTAATTACTTTGGGTCGAGGAAAAGGAGCTGTTTTCCCTCTCACCGAAGGACGAGCCTAACCAACAACGGCACTTGCACAGAACTGTTGTGGTGTGGCTTTTCTGGGCTATCGGTTTGTCTCGGGCTCAGGAACTGGTTCACTGGTTCAAAGCTCCACGGTTAATTGTGTATGCTCAGAAAGAAAGGGAGAGGGAAAATTCATGTAGGCTTATGTGTTGTTGTGGATAAGTTGGTGGGATGCCAGGTAAGAAGGTCTTTTTTTAGTGAATTGACAGAGAGACTTTATAAGGTCTCTCTCACAAGCAAGTCCTGTCAAGCATTAGCAAGCTGCACTTCTAGTATTTAGAGTGAAAACCTCAAAGAGCTAGAGACCAATAGCAGTGTGCTCAGGGATTGCACTTCCTTTTTTCATACTACATGCTATGCACTACACTTGCTTATAACCTACACACACACAAACACACACACACATGCTCACCACCGAGGGAAATCCCCACCCCAGCAGACGAGACAGACAGCAGCTGGACGGTCCCTTCTGTACCCTGACCCCACCCCTACCCCCCAATCACTTCTCCCCAAAACACACAGATAGCCAATGCCAGGCAGGCTCAGACGTGTGCTAACGCAGTCGAAGTACCCCTTGGGGGGTGTGATTGTATGAGTGTATGAGTGTGAAGCAGGGCTTTGTTCCAAACCTGCTCACCCTGGCTAAGAGGCCACTTACTTATCCGAACACTTTTTCTTTGTTTTGATTTGCTCGCTGATAGGTGAGATAAAGATTTCTGTCTGATTAGACTGATGTCACCATGTCTCTTTAACGTGACCGGTGATTTGGACAGCTCTCTCTGTTTTTACGACGAGGATCTCTGCTCAGCGATATGCTAAATTGGTTTGGTAGTGGTCCATGTGCCATGGTAGCCTGACCTGCGGGTTGGCGTGCAGCTCTCGGTGTGAGCCAAGAAGGGCTGAATGCGATGAGCCTTCCCTTTACGGGATAGGAACAGGGTTTCTCTGCCTTACTTGGTCTGAAGTTTTCCTCCTGGTGGCCAGGAGGAGGGCGGCTTCCTGATGACTCGGAAGTGATAAGTCATCAGAAGTTCTCGGACTGCAGCTGTGAGTCAGAGTAAACCCCCCTCGTTGTTTATTTTCTGTAAGCGATCATGCAGACGTAGATGTAGATTAGCGCTGAATTTAAAGAGGCAGACATTTATGCATCCTGTTGCTGCACACATAAAGATTCTGTTCACACCGCCATCCAAATTGCAATATTACACGTGTAATTGATGTCATATTACTGCTTTTTTACCTTGTCCCAAACGACAGCTCTCGCTTGCTAACAAATTAATCCCTTGACATTGCATGCCACAGAGGTGTGATTGATGCCTTTGTAGAACAAAAGGTGTTCAAATAAGTCGGGATCACACAGGAGCCAATAATAGATTCAGCTGCCTCTTGCCATGGGGATGCATTTCACTTCAAACACAGGCAGGGGTAAGACAAGGGCAACATGCATCACTTCATCTGAGAGAGAGAGACAGAGAGAAAGAGAGAGAGTGAGAGAGAGGATGTTCTAGGGGGATTTGGGCCAGGGAAATGTGTGTTTACTGCTCAACTGTGATGTCTCTCTAATGTCACAGTGTTCAAATGGTTCTCGTGTCCTTTGATTTTGCTCATCCCAACTATCTGTGTCTTTAATCTCTCTTGCAGATGACCGGAAGAATGAAAACAACCAGCAAATGGAGTTCAAGACGAACCAGTGGTTTGGAGCTACAGTGCGTTCAGATGGGGAACATATTTTGGTAAGTCTCTGTTACCACGGCATGCTCTCTGGTCTTAGAGACTCTGGCCTGGAAGAGAGGGGGAAGGTTGTCATCCCTGGCCGTAGTCTCTGTTATTTAGGCCTCTTTCTTTCTTTCTTTTGCTCTTTCCTTCTTTCTTTCTCTCTTTATTCACTTTTCACTCACTCCCTCACTCACTCACTCACTCACTCACTCACTTATCCACCTTTAATCTTTCTTATAGAACCTAAGCACCAAATCAGGCCTGGTGTAGTTGTGATCGTGCTGATTCTGAAAAGCTTGTTGCTGTATGTTTCAGGCCTGTGCCCCCCTGTACCAGTGGAGCACCTATGGGCTTTCGGAGAGGGAGCCTGTCGGGACCTGCTTCCTGAAGAAGGGAGCGAGTGTGGTGGAATACTCCCCTTGTCGCTCAAGTAAGCCTGCCCGCTGAAATAGTTCAAGTTTAGGTCAGGCATCAAAAGAACGGAAGACTTTTGGTGCCAGTCAGATGATTATGTATAATCGTTCTAGAATGGGCTGTCTGCCCCTGAAAGTAGCTAGGAATCAGAGAATCATTTGGTCACCTGACAAGCTAAGTGTGTTCTGTGTTTGCGCTTCTGTAATTCTGCTCAGGCCTATAGTCTATGAATAGTCCTTTAGGAAATAGATGCAGGTGACAAGATATGTTTTTTGCAGTCCCCTGTTCTTAAAACAATGTGAAATCAATAAATAAGAAAGCATGGAAGCTTTACAATCAATATATTTTAAAATCTTACCATTCTTTTCTTTTCATTATTTCCTCCTCAGCTTTCAACTCACCAGAGGGACAAGGTTTTTGTCAAGCTGGGTTCAGTGCAGATTTTGTAAAGGTACAAACAGCTCAGACACAACAAAAAGCACATTTTTTTCAAGCACTTCTAAGGACCTTTTGAAAATAAATTAAATTGGTCTGTGTGGTCAACTTGAAAAGAGACGATATCCATCTGGTGTGTGTACTAACAGTGTAACTGATTATGTCCTTTTTTGCCCACAACAGAATAACAGGGTTGTTGTTGGCGGACCCGGCAGCTTCTATTGGCAAGGTAACTAATGTAATTGCATCAGTTTTAACAAGTTTAATATTTAAGCGCATTAGCTGGCTGGGGAAAGCTAAAGGAGCATGTGGGTGATGGAAGGTGTTTTGTGAAGCTGGGTTTTTTTGACCCAACAGCTGGTGCTCTTGTGTTCAGTTGGGTTTTTCCTCCTCTCCTGTGTAGCGGCTGGATACTGATGTGTAGAGTTTTTCTGGTCATTCAACAAAATGACAAAAATCTGGAGGGCCGTGTCTTTTTGGAAGCGAGTCTGAGAATGTGCTTCAAAAATTATTACCCATGGCAGAGCTCTGCGTCGATAAATAATTCACAGATTCACAGGCTGTCCTCTCTCCACAGTTTTTTTCTCTCTCTCTCTCTCTCTCTTCCCTTAATTCACTCTCTCTGTCTCTCACTGGAAAAATAGCACTAAAAACAATAACTGAAAGTTGACAGCTTGTTCTTAGTTCAGTTCTGACTTAAGAGGTGTTCCCTAGTGAAAGAAAGACTGCCAGTGGTGAACCCTCGAATTGCAGCCTTGGAAGTGTGGTCTTGAGTTTGCAGTGCTAGCTTTGACATCTCAGGAATATGCTAATAGTATGTGTTTGTTCACATGCTGAGTTAACATTTTCCATTGGGTGTGAACTTAACGAGAGAGTGAGCGAGAGGGAGAGAGAGAGAGAGGGAGAGAGAGAGAGGGGGAGGGAGGAGGGAGGAGGGAGGAAGGAGGAAGGGAGGAGAAAGAGAAAAATCAGTTCCCTTAAGTAAATAGGAATGTTTTTCAGTGTGTATAAAGAATGTTTGGCTGTCTGGTGGATAGGAGCTTAGGAGCTGATGCGTGAAGGGTAGTGAATATGCCCTGCTGGGAGTACTGCAGCGCTGCTCAATGCCATGTGTGAGCTTTTTCTGCCTGGCCAGTGGTGGACTCATGCAGCCCGTGTCCCCGACCAGAGCAAGTTCATGAAACATCCACTGAGGGAGAAGGGACACACAGTGCGGCTGTGTTTCCATGCAGAGCACTGACGTCCAAACCTAATGCTTCAGTTTACCATAGCAATTGCGTCATAGTTTAGTTCATGGACTGGTTTGTTTTTGTTTTGTTGGTTCGCGTGTCAGTTGTTACTGCAGTCTCATAGTGGAGGCATTTGGGAATGTTGGTCTTTATTTTGACCTTACTTGCAATTTATGTTGACACAAGCCATTCTGTGTGAAGCAGTGTTTTCCATTATATACAGAGCCTAAGAGATATACAGATTTGAGATTGCACCCTTGTCTGTCGTTTGGTCTGTCTGTTGGTTTAAATTTGTCTTCACACACCCATTCAAAGGTCATAAAATGACATCATACCGTTTCCTTTCTAAGCCAAACAAGTTGTCCTCTTCTAGACCATTTTATATGTTTGTCATAATGAATCATGCACCTTTTGCCTTCTCTGCAGGTCAACTCATCTCTGACGACATATCTGAGATCATAAGCAAATTCAGCAACAACTTCTACACGACATACAGCAATCAGCTAACCACCAAGTCAGCGAGCGCCCAGTATGATGATAGCTATTTAGGTACGGTCCTGTGCTTCTTCTCCTTCATCTTATTTAACAGCCTTGATTGTGTCCTCCACAGTAGCAATCATGCTGTTCTCCTGAGGTTAGGGTGGCTGCCATTAACCGAACAGTGGCTCAGGTTATGAAAAATGACTGGCTCCTTTGATTTAAGGAGCCAGTCTTCAGAATGACTCAGAATAACTTTCCTCTGCGTCCCAGCAAGCTCCTACATGCTGTCTGGTGTACTTAGTGCTTAGTACTTAGTAGGGTGTGGAAAAGGAAAAAAAAATACTCCCTGCAGCCTGCTGATAATTCAGCTTGGGCTTCTTTTATTCCTCTCTCTTATAGGATACTCCGTAGCTGTGGGGGACTTCAATAATGATGGAGACGATGGTAAGAGTTTAACTGTGCTCACCAATGAGCTTTGATTGTTCTCCCTCCTGATTTAATTCATGGCTGTCAGCCTGGGCCTTCTGTACTGTACGTTTCTGTAAGCTATTACTATACAGTACACATCAATGGGAAAGAGCTGCATTGTGGCCAAAAATGTGGCAAAAAAAAAATATGTCTGTGAAGCCTTGTCGTCTGGTGGTGTAAGTGTCTCATGACTGATGAGCTATTCATTATGCCCTGTCTCCACTGAGAGGGTTGTGTGGCTTTAACCTAAATACAGGTGTCTGCCAGTGCTCTATCCCTCCCTCCCCCTCCCCAGTTAATCCTTCAACCGAATGCCAGCGCTGCTCAAAGGAGGCATTCTTTGGTTTAATTTAGCGTCTGTTTTCCTTCATGCAGATTACATTACTGGTGTTCCAAGAGGAGAGAAAGCCCTTGGTTATGTAAGAGCTATACCCTTTTAATGAACCATATATCACAGGCATTTAAATACTATATACATGCTGTGTCTCTGCCGAAAGAGGAAACTGATTTTGTTTATGTTGTGTGTTCACAGGTTAACATATTTAATGGGCAGACTATGGTGTCTATGCTCAACTTCACCGGTGTTCAGGTAAGCTGTGAGAGTTCATCGTTACTAAAGTGTAAGAAACCATATTCCCCTCCCCACAGCCCTGAGATATGTCCAATCAGATACCTTCCGCCTGCATCTCGTGACATGTCTGTGATGCGAAGGCGTCTCCTCTGACGGCGTATCAGAGGTTGCTCCGACATGCATATTTTAACAGAATGTCCCCTGTGGTCGCGGCCTAGATTTGTTTGGTATTTGTTTACAAGCCAGGAGTTCATGTCCTAAATCCACTCCCACATCTGGAAGCTATTGTGAATCGCATCCAGAGGTTTGGAGAAGGGGAGAGAGAGAGAGAGAGGGAGATAGAGAGAGATGGAGAGTTGATGGAGAGAGATGGAGAGAGAGAGAGAGATAGAGATGGAGAGATAGAGAAGTAGCAGCAGAGGAGAATGCTCACTCAGCACAGGATGGAGGCAGAGTGCCCAGACCTCAGACCCACAATCTGATTGGCTTAGAATGCTAGCATAGCACACCGCTAGACTCACTCTCCTGCTCTCTCTCTCGCTCTCGCTTTCTCTCTCTCTCTCTCTCTCTCTCGCTTTCTCTCTCACCCTCTCTCTCTCCCTCTTTGTTGCCAGGATAAGTTTTTTCTTGAAAGATATACAAATAAGATTTCTCTGCTAATTTGTCAGATAATAGTGTTTTCGTAACATGGCGGTTGCTATTATGACACCGGTTTTGCACAAAAACATTGAGGCATCTCGTCGAGGCATCTAGTTGAAAACATCGGGCATCAGCTTGTCCTGATATGGCGGGATTGTGGCTTTCTGGCCATGGCGATTATCCCATTGCATGAGACGAGTCTATTTCTGCAGTTTTCCTCACCACCACCATTTTCATTTATAATTCCTGCTCTGACACACTACACACACACACACACACACAGACAGATATACACATATTCGCACACACACCAGGAAAAATGAGAAATGAACTGTTAACAGGCATATAAATCAGAGCCTCCCCTCCTATCCTGCAGCGAGGCCAGTCCGCCCACAGGAAAATGGAGCTGGGCACATCATGGCCTCGTCAGCCCAGTGAATGGCAGGCTGCTGACCAGAATATGTGTATCCATGTCAGGGGACCAGGGCCCGCCAGCCTCCCGGTTGCATAGTTGGGGATTGATCTCCCACACAACACGCAAACACAAAACACCACACCGTCCATAATGACAAAGAGGGAATAGCGCTCTTGGCTACAGCCGCCGGGCCGCTGTGTGTTGCCTCTGCTCTGTGTCGGTTTATTGTGCTTTTTGGTAGTCTCTCATGGCCATGGTGTTTTTTCCCTCTCTGTTTTATTATCACAGATGGCTGCCTATTTTGGGCATTCGGTAGCAGCAACTGACATTAACAATGACGGGTAAGCAGCAACCTCCACACACACACACACACACACACACACACACACACACACACTGGGAGATTATGAGTAGCACTATTGAGAGTTGTTACTTTAAAGCTGTGTGTGTGAACTGTAGTGTAACAATGTGCAGAGGCTGACATTAACCTTTGGAAATCACCTCAATAATGTCAGAGGGTGTATACAGGCCTGAAAGTCCCTGACTGTTTGTCTTACGTTCTCTTTTTGACTTTCACTATTTCCTTCTTTTTCTTGTATCACTCCTTCTTTCTTTCTGTTTCTATCTCTCCTTTGTTTTGGTCTCTCTCTCTCTCTCGGCGTCCATCCCTCTCCCAGGCTGGTGGATCTGTTTGTGGGAGCCCCTCTCTTCATGGACCGCGGCTCTGACGGGAAGTTGCGGGAGGTCGGCCAGGTGTACGTGTACCTGGGCAAGGGCGCCTTCACCTTCTCCAACCCCCAGAAGCTCACCGGCTCCGAGATCTACGCCCGCTTCGGCAGCTCCATCGCCAGCCTGGGCGACCTGGACCTGGATGGCTTCAATGGTATGACAGTGGCCCTAAAAGCACCACCCTTGTCTTATGGAACTTCGTAAATGTTAATAGGTTTATTATCTATCTACTATCTCTCTATTGAGCACTATCCTGCACCATAGTATTTCTTAAAAGATAGGTTATAGACCCTATTGAGATTGAAGAGGTTCCATTCCTGTACATTTTACCTGTACAGTGGCTTGGCTGGTCATCATTCTTGCAGTATTTTAAAGGCCACCATTGATGATGACATTGAAATGTAGAGAAGTAACTTGGCCTGTTCTTTTTGTACACCTCTTTCTTGAAATTCAAATTGCTTGCAAGTGTAAAGTACAGACAGTGTACTAGCTTACCTTTGCTCTATGTTGCTGTGGATTGAAAGAATCCACTGAATGATTGAATCAAAAGTAATTGTAGGTGCAAATTAGATAAGTCATGTGGGCACTCCACTGGCCTGATCCAGTGGCCATACTCAAGCCACACATGAATGCTCTGGCACCAGGCATAAGTGAGCACTCATGCGCTTAGCAGAGCTGCATAAATGTGTCCCATTTGGGTAAGCATGCCAAATCCCAGCACACGCTATCTCTGCTTACTGCTAAGACCGCATTCCAAAAGAGAACACTGTTTTGGCTAAGTGCACGACGTACCCGGAATTCATCATGTTCAAATAAATTATCAGAGAGGGCAGATTAGCAGCGTGTGCAGCACTTTAAAGTGACTCACGACGTGCCCCAGCAAAGGCAAACATTGCCATCACTTCCTGTGCCGTGGGGTGTTAAATGTAGGATTAGGTGAGCACAGCCCGCTTATTCACCAGGGTTTAGCTGATGTTGGGCCCATTCAGGTTTCAAAACAGCGACTGCTTCTGACTCATATGTTTGAATCAGTAGGTTGGAAAGTTGACATGACACATACTGAGGTTCTGTTCCCTTCTCATTTTGTGTGTGTGTGTGTGTGTGTGTGTGTGTGTGTGTGTGTGTGTGTGTGTGTGTGTGTGTGTGTGTGTGTGTGTGTGTGTGTGTGTGTGTGTGTGTGTGTGTGTGCGTGTGTGTGTGTGTGTGTGTGTGTGCGTGTGCGCGTGTGTGTGCGTGTGCATATGTGTGTGTGTGTGTGTGTGTGTGTGCGTGTGTGTGCATATGTGTGTGTGTGTGTGTGTGTGTGTTTAGATGTGGCCATAGGTGCCCCTTACGGAGGATCTGATCACCAGGGCCTGGTGTACATCCACAACGGCAGGGCGGGAGGGCCGGAGCCCGCTGCTTCCCAGGTGCTGGAGGGCCGCTGGGCCTCCTCCTCCATGCCCCCCAGCTTTGGCTATGCCATGCACGGCGCCACAGACATCGACCTCAACGGATACCCCGGTCAGTAGTCCTAAAGTCGCCACTAAATTGAACCACCGAAATTTGTAGATTTAACTGTGGATTAGTTGAGAAGTGTTGTTTGTACAATTTGCATACAAGCACACTTGTACAGCGCGCACATACTTACACGGAAAAAGGCTCTCGCAAAGTATTTATGCAAACTGTCAGAGGAATATATCAGTGCTTCCAAAAATGTAATACAGCTTGTTTTTTTTTTTTTTGCTAATACAAGTCCTGTTTGTGTGTGTGGGTGAAGAAATGGCTCGGCGTCAAGTCCTCCAAGGAAAGGGAGGGGGTTGGGGGATAATAATTCTTATTTCTAGGCTTCAGCCTCTGTTTGGTTTGGCTCTGTGTGGCCTCCCTGCTGAAACGCTTCATGGCTGTTTTCTCTCTTTCTCTCTCTCTTTCTCTCTCTCTCTCTCTGCACCAACAGACCTGATGGTGGGCGTGTTTGGCGCTGACAAAGCGGTTCTCTACAGGTACAGTACGCTGCGCGTCTCTCGTCTCTCTCGCCTCACTTTGAAGCCACACATGCGTTTGATATACACTCATGTTCTGGGGCCCAATAAAGCCATTAAAAGGTGTGTTAGTTTAATCAAAAAAGGTTTCCCACACGGTTTTATGTGCAATTAGGCTGCCGTTAATACAAAGCACAGTGGCTTGGCTTTTCAAACGACCAACTCAGTGAAATGCTTTGCCCTTACAATCTCCTGACATGCATCATGGATGCCCTGTATTGATTGACACACAAACCCTCGGAGGGTGTGCTAGCATGTGTGGCTTTTATTGTCTGCCCGCTCTGATTGATTTGTTGTAAGCGGACTTGCTTTGAAAGCTCATTTGTTGGTGTACAAGCAAGGCTTTATAGGCTGTGAGGGGGATGGTCAATACGTTTTCACTGTTTTATTCTCTCTCTTCCTCTGTTTATCTCACTCTCTCCGTTATTTCCGGTTTATTCTTTCTTTCTTTCTTTTTTCGTTTTTCTTCTCTTCCCCTCCTCTATCTCTCTCATGTTCGCTGTCTCTTTCTTTCTCTCTCGCTCTCTTTCTCTCTCTCCCCCCTCCTCTGTCTCTCTCATGTTCTCACTCTGTCTCTCTCTTTCTCCCTTCCTCTGTCTCTCTCTCTCTCTCTCTTCCTCTGTCTCTCTCTCTCTCTCTCTCTCTCTCTCTCTCTCTCTCTCTCCTGCTCTCCTGTTCCCTCCACTAGGGCTCGGCCAGTCATCAGTGTGAACGCCACTCTCGACATCAGTCCTCAGATCCTGAACCCTGAGGACCGGAGCTGCAGTCTGCCCAATGCCCCGTCCACCTCAGTGTCCTGGTGAGGCCATCCCACCGCCACACACTGTATCACCACTACACACTGTATCACCACTACACACTGTATCACCACTACACACTGTATCACCGCTACACACTGTATCACCACTACACACTGTATCACCGCTACACACTGTATCACCGCTGCACACTGTATCACCACTACACACTGTATCACCGCTACACACTGTATCACCACTACATACTGTATCACCGTTACACACTGTATCACCACTACATACTGTATCACCGTTACACACTGTATCACCGTTACACACTGTA
The DNA here is from genome assembly GCF_963854185.1 of Sardina pilchardus. Taxonomy (NCBI): domain Eukaryota; kingdom Metazoa; phylum Chordata; class Actinopteri; order Clupeiformes; family Clupeidae; genus Sardina; species Sardina pilchardus. Next base: position 12,613,066 of record NC_084997.1, read on the forward strand.
TCACCGTTACACACTGTATCACCACTACATACTGTATCACAGTTACACATCATCACCCCACATCACAGCCATGCTGTATTTGACCAACATCACAGTTACCGTAATTTCCCGACTATTAGGCTTACACATTGATTTTGCAACATTTCTTCAGCTACAGTATGAGGTTAATACACAGGGGCATTTAATATGGTATTAATATGGAGTTGTTTCTTTAAACTTGCAGAAAACACTGCCCCGCGGCTTATACACAATGCGGCTAATACACAGGAAATTACTGCACACATCATCAGCCCACATTACAGCTCCACATCATCAACCACACATCACAGCTACACATCACAGCTGTATAGTACATCACCAACCCCACATCACATCATCAACCACAGGCTGTCAGGGCAAGCATAAGAATGATAGTTAAAAATAGCACAAAAGCCCGCACGAACATTACCGGCACACAGTCTTAACACAGACCTAGCATGAGTCATCTTCAGACATCCCTCACGTCGACTCTTGAGGTCGGAAGAAGTGTTTTCGTGTTTTTTCGTGTCTTGGTTTCTGTTTTGCTGTGAGAGCCAGCGATAAGGGCCGGCGGGGGTGGCTGCCCATGCAGCCCAGTAAGTCCATCCCCTAGTGTGTGAATGAAGGCTTTGTGCTCTCGGGGTCCCTTATCAGGACTCATCGAGATGGATTTGGCTGTAAAGCAGCACCAATCCTGATCTCTGATAAGGGCATTAGGATTGACTGTTCAACAACAAAAAAAAATAGCTGCTTTGGAATGAAACTAAAAATGAAGAGGTTTGTTGTTGTTGAGTGTTGAATAAGAAATGCTGTGTTCAATGGTGAGTTGCTGGAGGGAATTTCTTCACACTCGAGAGAACGTTCTGTGTGTTTGGAAAATAATGTATCTAATAGATCCACAGTGGTTTTGACAGATCATGTTTCAGGGAGTTCTGCAGAGGTTGTTTTATCTTTTTAACTCACCATTTTATTTCCTCTCTCTTCAGTTTTACAGTGAAGTACTGCCTGAAGGCAAGTGGAAGAGGTGCCCCGTCCGATTTGAGTGAGTATAAAAGAGGATTCCAATCCCTTCGCGGGGTAAATAATCTCCTTTTAAAAATGCATCCAGTTCAGTTGAAAATGGGTCATGTTAACGTGTAACATCACTGAGGTACGTCGCTACGCTTTACCTGCGAATGGAAACGTTTTTCTCCCCTGCTGCCAATTAAGGGCATGTCTAACCGCAGGCTAAACCGTTAGCTCACAGTGTGAGAACAGCACGCTGTGTGGCAAGCAGCCCTCGTAAAGGCTTCGTCCGGCCCTTGCGTTGGGTTTCACACAGGCCTAGTGCCTAATGACTCCCAGATACAAGGCTTTGCTGTCTGCAGCCCCTATACAGAAGATGGACGTGATTCATTTCTCTCTCTCTCTCACTCTCTCTCTCTTCCTCTCTCTCTGTCTCTCTGTTTGAAGTTGCTTGTCTTTTTATTGGAGTTGTGAATGAAAAGGGGACATGCACTCTTGCTTGCTTCCTTCCTTCCTTCCTTTTGTTGGAGGATCATTAGGGAGCCAGTGTTTGGACGCGCAACAGTAGGCTGAGCAGACTGACTAACAGAATCATATCTGATGAGAGGGAGTCCAGGAGGATGTCAGCGGAGAGTTCAGCGGGCCCGAGCTCAAACAAAACTGCTGGAGCTTCTCCATAGGTTTGGGTTCCGGGGTGTTTGGATTGTGGAAGGGATCAATGCTGAGGAGAAGCGTTTTTTCTTTCGGGAGGGGTGCGGGGGGAGGGGGGGGGGTACCATTACATTTGAGTAGGCCCCTCACCCCCCTCTGGTCCCACCCCAAGCACACATACACACACCTCACAAACACACGTACATTTGTGTGACTGAGGAGAGGGGTGGTGTACATAAATGAGAATGAGGTCAAGCAGGGTGTGTGTGTGTGTGTCTGTCTGTGTGTGTGTGTGTGTGTGTGTGTGTGTGTGTGTGTGTGTGTGTGTGTGTGTGTGTGCGCAACAGCTGGGCCTCATCTCCCAGATCCTCCGTGTCACAACCCAACAGCCGTGAGCTAAGCCAGACCAAGAGCGGCCTCTCCAGCGCCAGTGCTCCGCAGGGGGAATTGGGCCGCGTCGCCTCGCGCTGCTGACCTCTGCTCAACGAGCTTCCGCTCGACCTCGTGCCCAGCTTTTTCATGACGTCGGCATTTTTCTCAGCTCCTTCGCTGCGCGGCTTTCATCTCAGTGGAATGAGCGGTCAGGGCCAGAATGCATTCTTGTGTGAGGGGAGTGGATGTGAAACTTAGGGAGTCTCTCACTGACACGCTGCGTTCCACAGAAACCAGAGCACAAATTTGAACCAGAGGCCTATTAGGCCTATTAGCACTGGGTTTGGACACTGGCAAAAGTCTTGCAGACCCTACTCAAGTTCAAATCCTTGAATCCTTGAGTCGTCTGAGTTGGGATTCAGATCTTCTCTGCAGGGAATCACATTTTGCAGTTCACAATTTGACTGTTAATGATTGATATACTGTCTCTTGCACCCCCCCCCCCCCCTCTCGCTTTGTCCAGACTTCCAGGTGGACATCGTCCTGGACAAGCTCAAGCACAAGGGGGCGGTCAAGCGTGTCCTCTTCCTCCACAGCCGCCAGTCCCAGTACTCCAAGAACATGAGCGTGTCCAACGGACGCGCCCCGGGCTGCGAGGAGCTGGTGGCCTACTTGATTGTGAGTATCAGAGCCCCCAAATCCTCTCCAGCAGCCCTTCCCTTGCTAAACACATCTCCGATGGCTCCAGGCCCCCTTTTTTTTCCCCCTGCCTTTCGCTGTTTGTTGTTCTTGGACATGTTATCCGCAGTATGTGAAGATGTTTCGCCGCCCCTCTCTTTTAAATCTACTCTGTGTGCGGAGGGTTGTTTAACTCTTCCCAGGCCCCTTTTTCAACACGGGGCGAACACACGCGTCATGCGCGAGGGGTGGTTGCGTTGTTGTTGCACACAGACAATAAATAAAGCCATGAATAAATCAAACATGTTTTGCACAGCGGTGACATTAAAGTTGTTCTTGGGAGGAAAGAAAAAAACAAGAGAGAGAGAGAGAGAGAGAAAGAGAGGAGGGGGGAGAAAAGCATCCCTCGAAGAAAGAAAAGATGAAAGAAAAACAACTAAAAACCCATAAATGGAAATAGTCCACTGTGTTTGGTGTGAAGGCAGGATTTGGAAATTCCCCAGGCCTGAGGTCAGTCTAAAGCTAACTCCCCCCCCTTCTCCCCCCCTCTCTCTCTCTTTCTCTCTATTCTGCAGGATGACTCAGAGTTCAGGGATAAGATCACGCCCATTGCCGTGTTTATGGAGTACCGGCTGGACTTTAAGACGGCTGCCGACAAGACTGGCCTGCTGCCCATCCTGGACCAGTCCACGCCTGCCAACGTGACCAAACAGGTACTTGCTGCCGCCGTGGCGGTGGGCCCCAGACCTCCGGGTCTTATCGCTCCCCCTGGATGAGGAGGGGATTAAGTGGGGGTATGGTGGATGACTCTGCTGTGTTGTGGCTGTGTGTGTGTGTGGGTGTGGGTGGGTGGGTGTGGGTGGGTGTTTGGGTGGGGACTGGGAGGATGGGTGTAGCCCATAGCTGTTCCTTTGTGTTGCCTGGAAGCTTGACACTGTGAAGTCATCAATGTCTGTTGCAACACTGAGAGTCTCCAGATGTGATGAATTAAAGTCCCTTCTGGATATGTCATAAAGAAAGGGGCATCAGAAACATAGCAGTTTAATTTAAATGATTTTGACTTGTGGGTGGAAAACATAACAACCATAAGTTTTTATTATTATGCGTGACAAGTCCAAATTAATGTAATATGTACTGTATGTCTGTATGCGCCCATATGTCTGTGACCATGTATGACGTGCCTGGGTATGATGGAAGCATAGGAAAAATGTGAAATAGAATTTCCCTAAGGGGACAACTAATAAACTAGCTAACTAACTAACAAAATGCATTTCCGTAAATTCATAGACCAGCTTGCAAGTGTGACAAAAAAAATTACCTGACCTGACTTGCAGAATGCAGAAGTGCTGTACCTGCAGTGATGTCTGTTTCTCTTATTTTCCAGGCTCATATATTATTGGATTGTGGAGATGACAATATCTGCAAGCCAGACTTGAAACTAACTGTGGTGAGGTGAGTCAGCCGCGTCTGTCTGAAGACGACCCAGAATAAACCACTTCCTTCCTGCTGCCTGTCGCAGACAGCGGCCTGGTGCCTCCTGTAACCCAGCTGATGGGTTGACTAGACTAATTGACCCAGTCTGTGCCCATGGGGGACACAAGCATTGATGGAACAGAAAGGAGAACTACTATTGCTACTTCTCTATGTTCCTCCATCTTTCATTTGCAAAGAACTTTGAATTACCAAGGGGTATAATAGTCCAATAAGCATGCTTTGATGGCTGTCAATGAATCACCACTTTGAAGGCCATGAATGAATCAGACTTCTCATGAATGAGACTTGTGTTTGTTCTGTCTGTGAGACTGATTGTCAAATGACCCAGCATCATTAAAATAGTCATGACTCTGCTCTCTTCCTGTGCATTTCATAAGGTGTGGTCCTTGGCCACACTGATAGTTGAGATTTGGACGTGATTAAACAGTGATGTGTCTCTTGTCATTGGGCAGTGACCAGAAGCAGATCTACATCGGTGATGATAACCCCCTGACCTTAGCGGTCACTGCGGAGAACAACGGCGAGGGGGCATACGAGGCCGAGCTGCACGTCACCATGCCCCCGCAGGCCGACTTCATCGGGGTGGTGCGCAACAGTGAGGTCAGTCCAACCGCAGATGGGAAACCATGGCAACCTAACTGTATCCGTGCAACAGTGCTCGCCGCTCTTGGCTCTTTGTAGTGCGGTAGTAGTTGTGGTTAAATGATGGATGTTTTCGTTTTGCTTTTCTTCACTCGCTTTGGCTTGTGTCATCTTGCCCCCTCAGACTCTCTCCAGGCTCTCCTGCGCTTACAAGAGAGAGAACCAGACCAGGATGGTGGTGTGTGACCTGGGAAACCCTATGAAGGGAGGCACAAAGGTGAGCGTGAAGTTTCAACCCATGACCTTTGTCAGTTGGTTTCATTCCTTTATTTGATTGCCTTTCATTCACGTGTTCATTCACGCATTTTTTTTTTTTATCAAACACTGATTTCTCAACGCACTTTACACAATTTGTGCACAGTTAAGGGCCATTCACACCAAGAACGATAACGATGACAATAACTATAACCATAACGATAAAAGCGTCCACACTGGCCAACGATAAGAAAAGTCTCCCCTCATGTTAATGAATGTGATGGCTAGAATATTATGGGTTCTGATTGGCTGTTAGCTTTTTATCGTTCTCAAAATCGCTCTGAAAGTGATCAACAACGATATCGTTCTTCATGACGTTATCGTTATAGTTTAGGTGTGAACGTTGTCATTCATATTAACGAGAGCGATATTTGTTTATAGTTATCGTTATCGTTCTTGGTGTGAACGGCCCTTTAGACAAAACAATAATTAACATTCCATCATGAGGCTGATAAATCATTTTTTATTAAATCAAGATTTGGTTTTGCTAGATAAAAGAGGGAATGGAATGATTAAACCCAACAACTCAAGTTTGGTTGTTGCACAAGCTACACTCAAACTTTACCATCTGGAGCAGTAATGCTGCAGCTCCTTTGGCTGTGTTAAAGAGGTGCCAGTCATAGCAGGAATGGCAGCTGCCTGAGCTGGTTGTGCAACTGTGGTGGGTGAAGTAAGCATCACGCTGTGCTCTGTCCGTGTTTTAACCCCCTCCGCTGTTCTCCAGGTCATGGCCGGCCTTCGCTTCAGCGTCCACCAGCTGTCCGAGCAGGACACCTCCGTCAAGTTTGACCTGCAGATCATCAGGTACTCCTCACCACCTTTTGCTTTTGCTGACTTCTGATTGCGCTACCTTATCAATGTGTGCATTATGTCTACATAACGTCTACTTGTATTGACATTTATGACCCTAAGTCTCCATTTGTTGTAGTGTCCATTGCTCCTGGCAGGCTCCCCTCCTGCAGAAGTTTTTGCATTGCTGTGGTTGTTTAACTAAAATGGTTATGCAATTTTTTAATCACCTACTTCTCAAATACGATTAGTGGCACTACCTATACCTGTCAGCTGTACAGTAATATGTTGTGTTTTGTGACCTTGATGCTTTTATTTGCACTTTGGTGGAGACACTTTGCACTTAAACTTATCACCTGCATCATGTGACATGTCAGGCGCTCCTTCTAATGGGTATATGTATGTGCTGTGTGTTTATTGTTTCATGTCTGAGGAAGGGCAATGTGGCCCCAAACCTTACATCACTAGTGGTGATTAAACCATTTAATCTATTTAATTGGAGCTCTTAGTGTGCAGATCTTTGCTCATGCTCAACTAAGTCTTTTTGAGTCCAGCACTTTAACTTTTGGGATGTGCATGCCTTTTGCACAAACTCCTCACTACCTGCTCTGTTGATGCGGACTCAAATGTTATTTGTTTTTTCCGGCTATGTCCACATAACAGCAGATTCCGTATCGTAATCGGACCTAAGAATATATATCATATTTATGAGAATGTTATTGCTCTGTTAAGTATGCAGTTTTTTTGCACTTGCACTTGGTTTACTTGGTTATGTTTGTCTTGAGTGTTGAGTGTTAAGTTTTCGTGCCACTCTGCACTCAAGTGCTCTTTCGGCGTTGTAATATTTTTATAGTTCTGGTCGCATACACACTACACAGTCCCCTCTGTAAATAAACACACCAGTGAGAGCTTTGGTATAATCATTACACTGGCTGGTGATGGGGCTCCGAGTCTGACAGAGGCATTTTAATTACAGATACCCATGTTTCCATTTTGGTCCCAGTTTATCTTCATGGACCTCCTCTCTCAGTCAAGCTGTCTTTTCACGCTACTCCCAAGGGGGGGATAATTTTCTGTAATGCGTTTTGTAGTAGAGATGGTTCAACCCAAACAAGGCACAAAGCCAAGACTTCAGACAACAGCCAAACACTGTTAGCAGGAACTAGCTAGTCACATTTACCAGTATTCATGTCATGAATCTGTACTTGGTGTTGTTTATCAAGCAGTAGGGAGGCTCATAATGCGTGGCCTTGGTAGGTGTTATCTGTGAAACTCATTCATAGCAGTGCAGTGTGTGGGGGGATTTTTGGCTGTTCTGATCAGGTCCTGACACACATTGCTGTGTGTTAGCAGCTATAGGTGTGCTTTTCTTTTTCCTCAGCCCTACTGAGGAGCAACAGTGCCATCTGGTGTTGAAGGACCAGACTGAAGTGTTGCTGCCTCTCAAGACATCTGTACTCCATCTTCATAATAACAAAAAGCAAATGTTCTGTCATTGCAGTTCCAACCAGTTCAACAACACCAGCAACCTGGTCTCCAGTGTCACAAAGCTCGCCGTCTTAGCCAAAGTGGAAATAAGAGGGTGAGAATGTTTCTGCAGATTCAGCCTTTTTGTGTCCGGAGTGAGCAGGTGACGGGTGTTTCTCTTCTCTAACACTCTCTTCATCTGCTTCCAGTGTGTCTGCACCAGATCAAGTCTTCCTCCCAATTGCTAACTGGCAGCCAAAAGACAACCCCGTGTTGGAGGACGACATCGGTCCCCTTATACTCCACGTGTATGAGGTCAGATCTTTATTCCTCTTCCAGGTGTATGTGGTCAGAAAATGTAACTCAAACTAGAGTCGCTGTATTAATCATGAAGTAAAACATCCTTTACTATCATATGCTGACTGAAGATCCACTGTGTTTGCTTTTAGCTCCGGAATAAAGGCCCTAGCACTTTCAGCAAGGCTATGCTCGACATCAAGCTGCCTTACAAGTACAACAATGGCTCTCTGCTCTACATCACCAAGTACACGGTGGATGGAGCCATGAACTGCAGCACGGACATGGAAATTAACCCTCTCAACGTCTCTGTGAGTGCCTCAAACATCTGCTCTGTGGGTTAGAGAGAGGGTGGTGAGAGAGGTTGGAGTAGCTCAGTTAGTACAGCAAGGGGTGGACAACACTAAGGTCATGGGATTTATACTGAGAGGACACCGGTCACTGATACAGTAATGAACGTAAATCATTTAACACTGAGATGGTGACAAAAATGTACCTGTGCTGTGCTTTGCTGTGGTGTACTTGTGCTGTGCGATGCTATGGGTGAAAGCATCAATGTAAATGTATGTAAATAATTCAATGCAAATGTGTACTGGTCACACAGCTTACAATAGTGGGGGTCTTCTCTCTGTCCTCAGAACCCCACATTTTTGGACAAGAACATGACCGTGGCCAGCGGGGACCGGTCGGAGAGCAGGGTCCGCAACCACGTGCACCGCCGCGACCTGGAGCGCAAGCAGATGGAGGGAGACCTGGAGACTCTGGTACTGCCACCGCTCACCTGCACTGTGCACCCACACCAGCAGAACAGCTGCTGCTGCTGCTGCTGCATTCAGTGATCACATTATAACGCTATACGCACAGATATAGAAACATGCAATACATAGAGTTAGTGAATTCCTGCACATACAGTATGTACAGATGTTGTTATTTGGCATGATTGTAAACATATAGATGGTAGTGTGGAATACACAGTATTCAGTATACTGTATATACAGTATGTATTGTGCTGCCTTGGCTATGGTGTCTTGTGTGATCATGAGGTTTAACCGCAATGCTTTGAAAACACATTGATTTATGTAAACATCCTGTCGTTCTTCTCTGCTCCCTGAACCTGTAGGACTGTGAGAAGGCCAAGTGTTTGAAGATCCAGTGTCGGGTGGGCCGTCTGGAGAGGGGCCAGAGTGCCATCCTCTTCATTCGCTCGCGGCTCGGGGTGGCCACTTTCCTCCAGGTGAGATGAGAGCTCTTGTGCTCTGTGGTGCGGTCACCTTGAATAGAGGGGAACAGTCATAGATAACATGTTTTCTATGAACAGATTAATTTGAATGAATTTGAATCTCTCAACTGTAACCCTCCATCCAACTATTGCGGGGAAACTCAAACGTTCACAAATGTTTTCCTGTGTTTACGAATTTGAACGCACCCCTGGCCCGGGTGCATCACCTGTAGCCTGGGCTCTGGTGTCTAACTCCAGCTGTTCTCTTCTACCGCCTCCAGGCTGAGTCCCAGAACCGCTCCTACAGTGTCAGGTCCTCGGCCACGTTCAACGTCATAGAGATGCCCTACAAGAACCTGGTGTCTGAGTTCCCCTCCAACAGCACATCGGTGAGTGTGGTCGTGAGACTTCAACACGTCCATGAATTTGGTCCTGTGTGACAACTAAAACTTGCATGGGAACTTGAATTTCAAATAGTAAACAGAAAATATTGAACACACAAATGTGTTTTTCCTTTATCACACCAGAACTGCTTGCCTTGCAATATTGGCAACTTTTTAGAAGAGTGTGGACATTGTGGGCAATTAAATTTCTTACTTTTACCCCTTTTCATCAGTTACACTTTTGAGTGTCTTCAGGCTGTGTGAATCAAATCATTTAAGTACAGATAATTGTCTTGGTGTTACAACTCAATGGCTGAGACAGGTATTACGTCTTCAGATTATGCCTTTAGAGCAAAAAATAATCTAAGGATTCAATGAAACTGTAATTGAGTCTAATCCTCTAATCTGATAATTCAGTGGAAAGACATTCTGATAGGACTTTAGCTAAATGACATATATTCTAACAGTGCTTTCAATGAATCTGTGCCTCAGGTGAACCTAGCTGTGATCTGGGTGAAGACAGACTACACCCAGCCTGTGCCAGGATGGGTTGTAGCTCTCGCTGTGTTAGCCGGTCTCCTCCTGCTGGCTCTGCTGATCTTTGTGATGTACAAGGTAAGGGGAGACATGACCTCCAGCTGTTATGTATCCATCCGCCATATTATACATGCACAGGAACCGCTTCAGTGCCTTCTCATTTCATCAGCTCATACTGTTTTACTTCCTGATGTTGTACGGTCCATCACAAGTTTAAGGGTGGACATAGGCAGAAGAGATATTTTTGATAAGTAGTCTTAGCCCCTGACTGCCATTCAAGCCAAACTAATTTGGTCGGAACTAACCAATGAAGGGTTGAACACGGTCCCAGGTCTGAGCCTGGTCTTTGGTTTGACAGAGGCATTCAACTCAATGCTGCTGTGAACCAGAAGGCTGTTTAGTATGGCAGAAGGAAAACGGTGTACCATTTAACAAGTATTTAGAAGATGTGTGTATATATGATTTAACAGGTTTAAATATATGTATGTCTCTTGTCCGCTCCTTCCCGTCGCGTCCAGCTGGGCTTCTTTAAGCGAGTGCGCCCCCCTCAGGGCGACTGCACAGAGAAGGAGCAGCTGCAGCCGCTGGAGAATGGCGAGCGCAACACGGAGGCGTGAGGAGCGCCACCACAGCACTGTGTCAACGCAACGCCACGTCTCCACGACTGGACCGGGAAATGGCCTGTGGCGACTACCATGGGACAGAACTATACAGTTATGTGTGTGTTTGTGTGTGTGTGTGTGTGTGTGTGTGTGCGTGCCTGGTGTGTGTGCGTGTGTGTGTGCGTGTGTGTGTGTGCGTGTGTGTGCGTGTGTGTGCGTGGGTGCGTGTGTGCGTGGGTGGGTGCTAGTGTGTGTGTGTGTGTGTTTTGTGAGTCACTTGGCCCTTTTGAAAATCTTGGGACAGACTGACCTGTAAATGCAGTTCTTTGCCAACTTTGGCTGTGCAAACGCAGTACTTTCGATTGTGGACACTGGAAGAGTGAGTGCTTTTTGGTCTAGACTGCTCTGATTCACGTGACTGCCATAGTGCTAACGACGGGGAAAATGCTCGATGAAGAAGTGCAAAAACTTTCAAATGCAGTGGTGTTCATTTCTTTTGACTGTCCCTCATACTGGGACGAGTGCCAATCCAGTTTGACTGTGCTTCAACAAAACCTGCTGGTTAAATCTATGCATATTAACTGCACTGACTTTCATGAGATTCATTAGGTGGCAAATGTAGTTGAACTATGAGGCGTTTGAATAACCATTGTTTACACTGTTAGTTTGAAGCAATAGAGAATAAAAAAAAAGGTCTTAACTCTTTGTAATAAATGTAGTGTCGGATGAATTGGGAAATTTGCAATACTCATGAACGTTGAATAGCTGCTGCCATACGCTGCTTCAGGAGAGCAGTTGTGGACAAATGACCATCCTTGAGAAAAAACAACAACTTTTTTGTGAAATTGCTGAAAAAGAAAAAGTTCATGATTGTCATCCTTACGTTGGTCTCTTTTGGTCTCTTTTCAACAGACCCTCATTCAGTAAACATTTCACAGTCCTTGCCTTTTCTTAAAAAATACAAAAATGGGTAAAAATACCATTCAAACCAGGGGGTGCAAATTAGGTTCTTCACTTCACTAGTCTAAACGAATATTGTACTGTAAATTTAAGACACCCATTTGCAATCCAGTTGTAAACTTTGCAAATTCAGGTACTTATTCAGACAGACAGTGGTCTGTTTTCATTATTGTGCATATTAATGGTATAATAACAAAGAAATAATGTGATTTACAGTTAATAGCCTTGCCTGGTTGAAGAATTCCTTTCAGTTAAACGTGGCCTAGTACACATTTGCCTTCACCCTGTGAAAAGAATGTGGACATATTTGGCCAAGAACATCTATAAAGTTGTCTGAGAGTTATCAGATTTCAAATGCAGATCGAGTGTGTACGCTCGCCTCTCTCAAGAGGTGTAAAGTCGCTAATCATTCCTATCAGGACATGTCTGATATGAGCTCTGTTACACTTTTCTCAAGGGTGGTCTTAATCATTTGTCTATGACTGTAATAAGCCAAGAAGTCGGCCACTTTAAAACCTTGATTTCACTAAACAGTTTCCCTAATCTTTTGTGTAGTAATTTAAATTCACTCCTATTTCATTTTCTATTGTTTGGATATAATTTTTAGAAGACGTGTGTAAATTATTATTTTGTCTTTTTCTTCCGCTGATGTTTAAGGTGGTGGAAGTACAATAATTTCATGAATACTTTTAAATTTGTATTTTTGAAATACAGTTTGCATTTTTTACGACTCTAAAATGTAGGTACTACAACCACCATAAACGTATTGCTCCATCTCATGTTAAATGAAGTATAAAAAGTTTTTTATATTTCAAAACATTTACTCTCTCTAAAATGTAATTTCAAAAGCAAATGCAAAGATGAAGTCCAAGGGCATAATTTGATGCTGCTGAGGCTTCTTGCTTTGGTAGCAAGTAGATCATCACTGCACGATGAAAACTATTCTACAGTGACACCAGCAATTCTTTATAATACTAATTCTGTAAGGCTGAATACAGTCCACCAGTCTAGGTAGGGGATTTGTGTCAGTCTTTATTGGCCTTTTTATGCATTCTTCATGTCTTTGTTACATATTTTTTCACATTGCACATATAGAAGTCTTCTTATTTCTTTCAAAAGTATGGCTTCACCATTAATTGCGTTAACCTGAGGAGAATGACTAGATCATAATGATCACAGGCTGAATACACAATGCTTGTAAATCACATTTTTGTAATATGATTGAACATTGATTACATTTTGTATATGTGTATAAAGTGTTTTAAGTCCGTTGTGACCATGCCCCTCCACCAACATGTACAGAACAGCTCGGTTTGAAATGTTTAAAATGATCAGTTTCCACATGTCACTCCAGTTTGTGAATCTTTAGGCTATACTGCTGTTTGGTGGGTGAAGATGTGTTAACAACAATAAAATGTTCAGAGGTTTCAGATATACTGTATTTTCACCCGTGCTTCCATTACTATTAAAATGCGGATGTGATAAATTAGTTTGTTTGTGTGTGTGTGTGTGTGTGTGTGTGTGTGTGTGTGTGTGTGTGTGTGTGTGTGTAGCCTAAGTCTAGTAGGCTAACTGTATTTGAGGTGCCTATGAAGACACATGCAGTTTGTTTCATCCAAATATAGATTGTGTAGATATTATGGATTAATGTCTAGTATATCCCAGATCATTTGAGGAGCATGGGATATGGGATAGGGATATGGGATCTGATTTTTTTTTAAAGAAATCTCACAGTTGCCGAGTGACATTCTAATGAGTTGATATTCAAAATTAAGAGACCACTGCAAATTTGAATATGATCCGCAACTCTTTTGAATGTTGAATAATTGCTTGGGAGTGGAGTAGTAAAACATTACAGTAAAGTAATGTCAATGTCAATGTCAATTTATTTGTATAGCACTTTACTCTAATGCTTTAGCCTACTACAAAAAAATACTGGAGTGGAATAGTGGAGTAAAGTATAAGTTCAATGGTTATTTGTCTAATCATTTTTGACAGGTGTTCTAGATATTGCATGCAAAGGTGTTATAGGCAATCAATTTTTGCCAGCTGTAGAATCGTGAGCAATCTGCTCCAGGATATTTTCCAAATCTCTGGGATGAATTAGGCGTGAACAGTTTAACAATGCCACAAGAGGGCGGTATCATGCAAAGGTAGGCCTATGCAAGCAAATTTATAGAGTGAAGCACGAGTCTGAAATGCTTTGGTTGGTCTTTGATCAGTTCAAATGTGCATAGAACTAGTAGTTTCTTTCTGTCTATGTTTTGTTGGATAATAGTAGGCTAGGCATGTGTCGATATTTAAGATTCACAACAAAATGTTTATTTGTTTTATCCTAATCATACTTCCTTCAAGCAGTAGCCTGGCTTAATTCATCAAAATAAATAAATAAAATAAAAAGGTAGGCTTTTTGAGTTATCTTTTGATCATTTAAAGATGGTATGTAGGCTATGACAGATCTATTAGGCTACTTCAAAGTGTCACAATAACATAGGGCCTAGGCTACAGCAAGGCCACTGTTGTAAAATATTTGTTTTTCCATGATTGGCTCAATATAGCCTAGGCCTACTTACATCCCTGGTTGCAGTATGTGATTTAATCAATCAAATTAAATGTAATTTAAATCTACTTTTCCTTAATTTTCTCTGCCCATTATTGCCTCTGTATTTGTTTGGAGGGAATTTAGGACGTAGCCTACTCCCACCTATCCAATTGCATGGCTCGTTAAAACTGTCCAATAGCTATATGCCTTGGTGGACCAGCACAAAGCACAAATTTGAAAGTGCAAAGCACAAATTTGAAGCACAAATTTGAAAGTGCTGACTTGAATGACTGAAGAGGAACTTATGCTGCCAAGAGATATTAACCATAGTTATCGCATGGCATGTGGCCAAGCTGGAGTGACATTGCCTCTGTTCTCCGGTTGGAGTCAACTGGCTAACGTTAGCTAATACAGATGAGCAGTCGACTGGGCGACCGAGGCTGCCAGTAACTGATTCAGCCAGACTAGCAAGGGGACGTGGATTTTTGAGTTACGCTGAATTACAACTGATGACCAACATGATGATTACCCTTACATAGATTCTGGTATGTATAACATCTTCAGCGTTCAGTGGTTATTTGATATGTACTAATTTGCTCACAAGGTGACTGCAACGTTTGGATCTTGGGCAACTAGCAGTAACGTTAACGTTCTGCAAAGCTAACTTAGCCTCTCTGGCGTGGCATCTCTTCCTATGGCCAGCAGTAACGACGTCAGACACGTGTCAGATTTTGTGGGTATTTTTCCCAAACAAGACCCGACACGAAGGTAAAATTGTTTTGTTACAGCTTAGCTCGTTTCAGTATTTTCACGTGAACTGAAGTGATCGTTAGCTGACCATCTTGATTGTTGAAACTAAACGTTCCAGGGCAGGTTTCGTGCGAGCTAACCTTTGCCAACAATCCAATTCGTCTTCTTAACATGCTAACCATATAATAAAACCACTGTTTATTAGCAGTGAAACGCTACGTGACCTTAGTGCTCTGTTGGTATGTTTTCTCAGGTTTTGGATCAGGTGCAACGTGTTTGTTTATGTCCATTTGTTTCGGCGACTGCACAGACAGTGTAAATTGCGTTGCATGTCATCAAAGTCTTCTTTATCACATCGTATGCTTACATTATTGAATGCCAATGGCATCCTCTAGCGATGTGATTCGTGGCTCGGACGTAATGTAATGTTAGAAGGGTGAGCCTAACCAAGTGCTACACAGATGCAAGTCGCGCGGCAATATTGCAACTAGGCATCTCGCACGGTGATTGTAAATGTGTCCTTCAAACAAAGTGGCATAAAGATCCATCGTAGTGTTTTATGTAATTTCAGCGAACCGAAACGGTTTGCTCAACAACTTGCATATGAATGGCTCTGTGTGCTGGCCCTGTCAAATAGCACGTATAAATCTCAACATCTGTCGGTTTTGGGTACAGGTGAAGTGAAGGAACCCCATTGATCGGTCCCTTTATCCAACCCTAATGGGATAGACTTTATCAAGCCATATAACACCTCACTATTGCCATTAAAGACACAATCCCCACAGATCGTATTAATCAATTAGATAATCGCTTGATGCAACGTTGATCCTAAGCTGTCAGTGCTTAGACAGTATGTTTACTTGCCTACGTTAACCAGCTATCTGATTCGCCTTGGCCTGTCACTGCAGCAACAGCTATACATTAATCATAAGCTGGACATCACTAGGAAAAACACACTAGCTGTAATATCATGGTTGAGTTCTGCTAGGTCTGTGCACATGTGTTTTTATTGGATTTTGCATCCCTATGACTCCCCAGTGGTTCTCCCAAAGTCTTGTTTGTTTAAACAATAAACTAATGATGGGTTTTAAATCCCATGCTCAGTACTTAACCTGTCATTGAAAAACGCCTGGCTTGGTGGATTAAATCAGCGGTTGCAATGTTGTCGTGATCAGCAAACAAGCATAGCCTGAATCTAGACCATGCAGTGGTGGTTGAGATATTGGGCTATTATGTGCTTAGGTGGTGCTGGGAAAGCCGGACTTGTACTTTCAGTTCCCTGGCCTTCATTAGAAGGACTCCCACTGGCTGTTTCACAAGCAAATCAATATGGGGAGATGTATGGGAGGTCCCCACGCCCTATGACTTTTCAAAGCAATTAGTTAGCTGCACTCTAAATTGGGCCATTGCTAATCATTCAATGTCAGGGACTGAGTTTTTTTTTTCTGTTACAGTTGACATCAGTACATTGGGTAGCCATTTTAAATGTTTTTAGTGTAATTTTGTGTTGGCCCATTCTTTTTAGACATAAGGCCATCAGGCCATCATAATCCTCTGAACTTTTATGATGTATTTGCACATTAATTCACAGCCATCAGGGAGCAGACTTGCCAAAATAGGGCAGATCTGGATGCATGATGTACTGCAACCATACAGCCGTGTGGTGCTGAGTGTCACTATGTGGTGAAGCTCAGAGTTAGCCATTTATTTGTGTTTTAAGACCTCATCGTTGCATCTAATGGTTATAGTGTGTGTGTGTGTTTGAGAGAGAGACACAGAGAGACATAGAGAGCAAGAGTGAGAATGAGAATGTAGGCTTATGTGTTCAGCTCTTGAAGAAGAGAGAACAACTTGAACTGAGTGTCGTCCTTGAGCTGCAGCCTTCCTCCTTGCTGTTGGCTGCTACAGCTAGCCAAGGAAGCTAATTAGAAGTGGAACATAATGCATCAGAGATCAGTCAGATATGTTGGCAGGAGTGGGTGAAGACAGGTGATTGGCCGGTTGTCAAAAGAAACGCAGTAGGGCCCTCCCAAGTGAGCGTGCGTGCTGGAATCCCCAAAGAGAGTCACGGCGAGTGGAGAGGCTCGCTCACATAGGGGCATCATAAGATCAAAATAAATCCACACCATCTGCTCACTTCCACCCTGCCATCCTCTCCTCCCTCTCTTCCTCCCTCTTCTCTGTTCTCCTCCTTTCTCTCTCTCTCTTACTCTGTCGGGCTGTCATAGTTCTCTCACGGCATCTCTCATCCTGTATGTCTTTCTCCCTCTCTCTCTTTCCCTCTTTGTCAGTCTTTCTCTCTCTCCATCTCTCTTCCTCTGTTTTTTTAAGCAGGCCTTGCATTCAGCTTATCCTCCCTACCCCACCATCTTTTTGAGAGCCAGATTGGTTTTGTAAGAAGTAAGAACCCTAGTAGTCTCTCTCTCTCTCTCTCTCTCTCTCTCTCTCTCTCTCTCTCTCTCTCTCCCCCCCCCCCCCCCCTCTTATGCTAAAACTAATTGAAATGAATTCCAGCAGCTCTGGCTAACGGAGCGATTGAGAAGCTATTGACACAAGCGCTGTGTTGTCGACTCAACGACGCTACGCTGGGCTTGTGTAAGTCTCTCTTCCCCTGTTATGTGCTGCTTACAGTACAGAGAGAGCGTCCAGGGCCTATTTTTAACCTCATTGTTAAAAAAGGCGTTCATTGCCTTGACTACTCCTAATCCTGGGCCATCTGCAGTATCTCCATATGGAGCCACTCTCCCACCTCTTTTTTTCCCCCCAGAAGTGGCAGATCTCCAAATGTGTTGCTTTCCTCAAAACAGGCCATGGCTGGGAATCAGAGATCCAGGAAACCTTTTGAGCGTTATTTTTTATTTATTTCAAGATGGAAAAGAAAGAAAAGTTTCATCGTCAGTATTGGTCAACATTCTGAGGGTGGCTAAATGTATCATCAGCTTGAGATTTTGAATGTACATTGCAGGCTGTTCTGTCTGACTGGATGTTAAAAGCTTAGCTTTAGCCTGCAGGCTTCCTCCAATGGCATGTATTCACCAATCAGCTTATTTGGACTTTTTGATGGGAGAACATGGAGCAGACTCAGTGGTGTTTACACAAGTCAAATCTTTGAAATATTCGACTCATTTCCTCCTAAAGTTAGAAATAGTCATCCACTGCCCTTCTAATAACCGAAGTTAAATTACATTTTGGCAGAGTCCTCCAGAATTGGGACATTCCCTCTTTGGATCATTTTAATGTCCTATGAAACCACAACGCTGTCTATGAAACTTGTTTGATTTTTCCCACTGCAGTCAGGTCCCTGCTCTAGGACAAGTGGAATACTGATATGTAATTGCAGAACCAAGATTCACCTTTACCAGCTTCCTCCATCTCTTAATGCCTTTGCTGTTCCCCTTGGCTGTGTCCAGTGCATGTCTATGGCTGTAGATTGGGCAGTAGAGGGAGCGGATATCAGCTTCTCTGCATGTGTTGCCTGCCTGGTTAGTCACCACTCGATGCCAGTGAGCGGATTCATATCTCCATGGTGTCCTTTGGGCTTGTTGTCACTGAGCCTCGCTATTACTTTCTGAAGATGAATTGTCGGCATTCTTTTCAAGCCAGTTGACATTCATCAGCTTGTCTCAGCCCTCCCCCTTTTGTTATCCTTTGGTTGGAATGGATCGAAAGTGGAGGTGGAGGTGGTGGTTTGGTGAGGGGCGAGGTGGTGGTGTGGTGAGGGGGGAGTGGTGGTGGTTTGATGAGGGGAGTGGGCTCTTGTCCTGCCCCCGTCTCCTAGTGCAGCGGAGCGTGAGCCTCCGAGGCTCTTGAGGCTCTGACTCACCAGCTGACTTGGCACGATCGAACCGAGGTGTGAGGCGGGAAGCCTGCGTGAGCGAGCGCCAGGGAGACGGGAGCAGTCTAGCGAGCCGCAGTTCACCGAAGGGCCAAGCGGAGAACGCCAGAGCAGGGAAAAGGCTTCTCACACACGGGAGCACCGAGAACTCTACACATGAGTGGTATTGGACATGTGAGGTGTGTTTAGTTGTTTATTATTCGTTATGGATTATGATTATTTTTGATGGATGACCATTTGATTGGTGGACATTGTACAGTATGTGGTGTCTTCTCTTTTGGAAGTAGGAGAATGGTTATTGTTATTCTGTGGAGAGGCTGCATTTCTGCTTTTTTGCTCATGGTAGGAAAATCTGTGTTGCTGAGTCAGTTGAATGTCTTGAACAGAGTAGTGCTGCTGAGTTGCGCTTTTTTACTTGGTGTACTTCTACGCTACTTGTTGCCATTCCACTCTTCGAGACTCAATGAGAGGATTTCCTCAACAGGTTGCAGTAATGTAAACAGACATGTGCATTTAACCATAAGGGAGCTTTCCAATGTCACAGGTGCGCAGCATTAGCCAGCCACTCTCGATACGGATTTGCGAGTCAAATCACGTTGTCAGGTGACGGTTGTGGTTCATTTGGATGTGCCACTACGTTTATCTAGACGCGAGATACACCCAGGCGTGCCTCGGCGAGCGTGAGTGAGTCACGCCTGTCCCCCAACATTACTTCCCCAGAGGCGAACAGGCCTGTTCTTCACGTCCCTTTGATGTGGCTGGTCTTAAGCCCCGGCGACATTTGCTGATTTGTTCCGCTCTGCTCTGCTGTTCCCTCTGCACTGGCTGACGCCTTTTAGTGGCTCCATCAAGGCCCCCCCGCTGGAGAAGTGTGTTTGATCGCTGAGCAGGATGTGGGCCAATCAATACGCGTCTCACCTGGCTTATGATTACCTGTGGACTTCAGTCTGATGGCGCCGCTCCCACGCCCAGAGAGCACACAAGAGGCTGTGCTGTGTTGCAGCTGCTGTCTCTTAATGCTGTGTGTAACTCTCGCACTAGGTTAGCAGTTAATCTCGGTATGTCATGCTTTTGGACTCCTCGTTTGTGGATCCATGAGGGGGAAAAGGGTAATGTGTAACTTTGGTCTGCTGAGCTTTTCTGTTTAATTTGGGGATGAACTCACAATCAGCCTACAGTCGTAGAAGTTGTCACTGTTTGACTGATCCACAGTTGCTGTTTTCAATTTAACGGCACATTTGCGGGCTGTAACTTTCATTTGTCAGATTTTGATTTGCTGATTGCTACTACCTTCCTTGGCCCATTCAACCAGCATTTTGCCTCCCGTCTGCAGAATTTAGCAAGCATCCTGTAAGTACTCTTTACGTTTTTGCTTAATACAGGGTTTCTTAAGAATTCTGTAGGCTACTATTAAATCATATTAATTTTAGACCTGAATAAGTCTAGGCTATATGTTGCAATCTTACACACTACAGTAGGTCTTAAATGCGGTTACGCTTAAATACACTTAAACACTTTTGCAAACCCAGGGCTCCCTTGAAAAAGAGATGTAAGATCTCAATGGGACTCACCTGAAAATAAAGGATAAATAAATTGTAGTTCTTCATGGCAATGATACAGATACAGTAATACAATGTAATACAACTCTAAAAATTTTTGTTGAACTGATAGCTGATAACAACTTAGGCTTATGCAGAAATTCAGAGAAGAATTTTAGTTACTTTGCTTATAATTCTGGGACTAATTTTCCATTATATATTTTTTGCTACTGGATGTGAATTCTGTCTTTAAATTTCATACCAGTCTTTAAACTGACCAGTCTTATTTAATTAAAATGAAATTTAACTTGTTGAAATCTGCAGAGACCCTGCTAATAATATGATGACTGCAGATTGTATATGCTAGCAACAACAGCAACTTAAATAGAAGGAAGCAATGATGCTGAATGACAAACACAGGTTCCAGGCATTGCTGCGCTGTCTAGGGTTGAATTGGAGGGAACTTGTGTAAAAGCTCATCACTCAGACCACGTTTAGCTCTCCAGTGTGCCGTCTCTGGCTGGACGGGCGCTGTAGTATTGACTCCCCACCTCCCCTATGTGATCACTAATTATTGAGCGGCATCTCTGCTGCCGGCCAGCACACCAGCGTTCCGCTGCAAGGGGCTATGTTCTGTTTCCACCATCCCCAGCTCTTCCGATCGATGCACGTGTTATTGGGCCCAGTTGCCCAGCGTTTCCAGAGTCGAGGGAAGAGGACACACCCTGATGCGTGCGTGCGTGCGTGCGTGTATGCGTGTGTGTGTGTACATATGTGTGTGTATTTGTGTGTACATATGTGTGTGTGTGTGTGTGTGTACATATGTGTGTGTGTATGTATGTGTGTGTGTGTGTGTGTGTGTGTGTGTGTGTTTGTACATATATGTGTGTGTGTGTGTGTGTACACATATGTGTGTGTGTTTGAGAGAGAGAGAGAGAGTGAGAGGGAGTGTTTGTGGATACTCTGGGGTCTGTTCTTTCTATGGATGCCGACATGCTGTTGATATTGTGTTACTCCTTTCAATTGTGTTTTATATAGTAAGGTTACATCATCTCTATTTTCAAACAGAAGTTTGATCTTGTGACTTGTTGATGCTACGTTCACAGTGACACAGCAGGATTAGCAGTGTTTCCCTGCAGTTTTTCTAGTCTGTTGCATTACAGTATATGACTGTATGACTGACTGTTGGTACAGACAGAGTTCTCCTCTGGGACACATTGAGATAAACTAACGTTGTGGTCCAGGAGAAGCAGACTGATTAACATTGATTTTTGCACATTGACAATAATAAGCCACACAATATTCCTTAAAGGGATATTCCGCCATTTTTGGAAATACGCTCATTTTCCACCTCCCCTCGAGCAAAACAATCGATATTTACCTTGTTCCCGTTCATCCAGCCATTCTGTGAGTCTGGCGATACAACTTTTAGCTTCAGCCTAGCATAGATCATTGAATCGGATTAGACCATTAGCTTCTCGCCTGCTAGCTTCATGTTTAAAAGTGACTAAGATTTCTGGTAATTTTCCCATTTAAAACGTGTCTCCTCTCAAGTTAAAAAGTGCAGTAAGACCAACTGAAAATGAAACCTGCCGTTTTTCTAGGCTGATTTGACATGGAACTACACTCTCATCTGGCGTAATAATCAAGGCAACTTGCAGACTACTGGCACTACTACTGCTTGTTGTCTATGGGGACTATTTTCAGGTGCTGCGTACGATATTACTGCGCCTATGGTACGTTTGCAAGTTGCCTTGATTATTATGCCAGATGAGAGTGTAGTTCCATGTCAAATCAGCCTAGAAAAACGCCAGGTTTCATTTTCAGTTGGTCTTATTGCACTTTCTAACTTGAGAGGAGACACATTTTAAATGGGAAAATTACCAGAAATCTTAGTCACTTTTAAACATGAAGCTAGCAGGCGAGAAGCTAATGGTCTAATCCGATTCAATGATCTATGCTAGGCTGAAGCTAAAAGTTGTATCGCCAGACTCACAGAATGGCTGGATGAACGGGAACAAGGTAAATATCGATTGTTTTGCTCGAGGGAAGGTGGAAAATGAGCGTATTTCCAAAAATGGCGGAATATCCCTTTAACACTCACATCAGTGTGAGTGTTAAGGTACGCACAACAGGCAAACCGTAGAGCCTCTACCTTCTCCCTCGACAGGGATTGTAAAGCGATCCATGTGCACCTAGACTCTGCCCATAAGGACAACATATGGCCTACAACGAAGACACATACGGAATATTACAATAATTAGCTACAAATATAGTGTCAGTGTGGGTCACTCTGTCACAGACACTCCAGCCCATTAATAGCCTGTCCTGTCCCGTCACATCCCCTCTGGAGCTGACCGCACGCTGCATCATCTCGTGACGCGGGGTTCCCCCCCAGCTGGTCCTGCGTCGGACACCACAGGAAAAGGAAATGACATATCCTGAAATGTGGCCGAGCACAATGGACTCGAGCGATCGCTCTGGACTCCGGGCTTTGGGGTAGGATTGTTACGCGACGTTATTGGCTCTCCAAAGACGAATGTCAACTCGGAGCCGAACGGACCCAGCTCCTCAAGTCCCATGATGCTCTTCACAGGAGATGAGCGAAAAGGGGAATATTGTTTTAGTC
>NC_084997.1:12638228-12647010 GCF_963854185.1 Sardina pilchardus
CTGGAGGGGGTTTCAGTCTTGTTCTGGAGTGGCTAGTTTCTGGTGGACATGAGGTCTCTGGTGAGGGCAGGGGAGGCCTGCTGGGGTTACTGATGGCTCAGATATAGGGGACCTGACCCGATACTGTGCTCACAAGACATGTGTTTGTCAGCTGGAATTGACACGTCACTAGAAGAATCATGCTCTACCCTTTGTGTGTGTGTGTGTGTGTGTGTGTGTGTGTGTGTGTGTGTGTGTGTGTGTGTGTGTGTGTGTGTGTGTGTGTGTGTGTGTGTGTGTGTGTGTGTGTGTGTGTGTGTGTGTGTGTGTGTGTGTGTGTGTGTGTGTGTGTGTGTGTGTGTGTGTGTGTGTGCGCGTGTGTGTGTGTGTCCGTGTGTGTGTCCGTCCAGCTCTTGTCTGCAGGGACATATGTCACCACAGCTTCCCATCCCCACAGCCGTCTCCTCTGGCCATTCCATCACTATTCAGGCTATTTTTTGCTGTGAGTATCCGATTGAAAGCTGCAGGGAGATGGAGGGAGTAACCTCACAGGAGAGAGGAGAGACGCTTAAGACAGCACACACACACACACACACAGACACAGAATGAGGCTCAAGGTTCAATAATTCATGCCTTACAGAGCCACACTGACCTTGAAAGATTTCCATCCGGTTTGGGGGGAAAAACCGATCCCCAGCACTCTGAAATTAGGGCAGATTAGACTGTCTATCTCAGTGTTTCGTACCACCGTTTCGTTTTATTTTAACAAATTAATTTTGTTTGCTACCTTTCTTTTATTTTTCAGTCTGTCTTTTTTGGCCTGTTTTCAGTCTTTGTTCCCCAACAAGATGATTTGTGTAAGCTTTTGAATTTGGGGCTTTTGCTGATGTTTCGTTTCAGAAAATAAGTAAGTGTGTGCGTGAATGCCTGTGTGTGTGTGCATGTGTGTGCATGTGTGTGCGCGTGAATGCATGCGTGCGTGTGTGTGTGTTTGTTTGGGGAGTGGTACTGTAGGGACGTCTGCAGGTGCGCTGGCTCCCGTGGTAACATTTGAATGTTGTCCAGGAAACGGTCTGACTAGTGGAAGACGAGTCCTCCGTGGCCGCCCACTTCCTAGACACACAGTACAGTGGCTCCCTGTTCCACTGCTGCCGTCTCCGAGCCGTCGTTACGGACACCACGCCACGCCACACCACGCCACGTGGAGCCTTAAAGGTGCAGTCCATGATTTTAATCCAGCGCACCTTTTGTCTTGCATTAATTTCCTGTGTATCAGCCACATTGTGTATAAGCCGCAGGGCAGTGTTTTATAGAAGTTAAAAGAAACAAAACCATATTAGTACCATATTAACTGCCCCAGTGGATTAACCTCTTAGCTGAAGGAATTTTGCAAAATCAGTGGATAAGCTGCGGCTAATAGTTGGGACATTACAGGAAATTCAACAAATTGTTCATCCCAGTCCTCCAGCTGTTTGTTCAAATGTCTGCTGTCTTCTTGACTTTGTAAGTTAGAAAACAGCTTAGTGTCTCAGAGCAAGGTGTAGAATTCCAGTTGTGTCACAATTCTACTCCCGGATCTCTGTTGACCAGTCCTGCCAATCAACACATTGATTCAGGAGCTTTTGGCGGTAGATGTGTAGTGTACTTTGACTGGCTGTCTCCAAATCTGTCTTTAAGGGAGGTGTATAATTTGATTGGCTGTCACCAAATCTGTCTTCAAGGGCAGGTGTTTAATTTGATTGATTGTCACCAAATCTGCTTCTGTTGCCTTGGTTCTGTGACTGATGCTCTTATCATAAGTGACTTCTAGTGCCAAAAGCCACGTATACATTTTCAGCTTCAGGCCATTTCAAATGGGGCACAATTTAAATGCATCCCTATCCTGATCGCCTGATTTCCTGAAGGGTCAATATGTTCCCAGTAGTGGATCAGGTCTGGGTCAATGTCCTCTGTAGAATTAAGCACTTAGTGCATTATAAATCGAATTGTCTGCCCCCTGTTCGTTGTGTAGGAGGGATTTTTGGTCCAGGCTTTGGAAAATCAGCAGTTTGCTTGAGCCTCTCAATGATCAGTCGGGTTTCACTGAGCTGAGGCCTGTTTTTTCTCTCCAACAGAACATGTAGCCTAGATTACCCTCAGACCTGAATCTGAGGGGGGTCACTGAACCCAGCTCACATGCTCTCTCTCGTGTTCCTGTTTGAACAGCATTTTTTTTTTTAGGCCTGTAAAAACAGATGTGATTTCTGCCCGACTGTTGCTTTTCAGGTAGGAGTGGTAGGAAGAACAAAAATTGGGCCGGCTGTTGAACCCCTTTCCTCTGGTTTAGTTGCACCGTCATCAGTGCTTTGAGGTTGTATTATTTATTGTTTTCTCTCTTTTTTTTGCTTCTAACGGCAGGCCAGGCAGTGGAAGGTCAGGCATGCTTGTTGCAGCGCTGGTGGGTTTTTTAGGAAGTCTGTTTGGCGCGGCTCAGCGTTTTTGTCGTGTTCCTGGTGTTTTTTCATCGCTGAACTCTGTGCCTGCTGGCGGATTAAGGCTCGTAAAACAGCGCTAGATTCCCCTCTGCCTTACTTGGTTGTTTTCACAACAAAATCACCAAATCTCCACCCACTCACCTATTTCCCTTTCCCCCTGCGGCCAAAATCTGAGCTCTATACGTACGCATTTAGGCCTCCCCTGAATTTTTTTGTTTTTTTTCCCCATGGAACATGAGCGTCGGGGCTAAAGAAACTCAAGCTCGGCCCTGTCGAAGGCCCTGCACCCATTACTCCAGCGGCAGAGTATTCAGCTCAGTAATTATGCTCCGACAGCCTGACCCCTTCTGGGCACGCTCAGACAGGACCCATCAATCACTCGGGGCCACTCCCGGCCTATCAGAGGAGACGGATCACTGTAGCTAAGAGAAAGGGGAGGGGCTGATTGCTGCCCGGGCGCGTGATGAGAGCCCGCAGCACCACTGCAGATGAGCTCCCGTCCACTCATCCATAGCCACAGGTGCTGCTGAGCCTCCATTCCAGCCAAGGCCAGGGAGAAACGCCAGGGGCTATAAGCCCATTATGGGTGTGTGGGTGTGTGGGTGTGTGTGTGTGTTGCAATTACACGGCTATGTAGGATTCACTGAAAGGATCCTTACGTTACTGATATTTTGGTCCTCAGTCTTCATCATGCTCCGAGAGAGAGTTTAGCCTTTTTTCTTCCTGTTGGTATTCTGATGTGTGCAAATGACTGGTTGGATTTCCCTCATGTGTATGTGTGTATGTGTATGTCTGTATGTGTATGTATGAAAAGCCTGAAGACATTGGTTGGATTTCCCCCAGATGTACACATATGTGTATGTGTATGTGTATGTGTATGCAAAGCCTGAAGACATTTTCATATTCTGTGTTCAGCTGCTGTATACTTCATGTATATGGGCTGGAAATGAGGCTTGGTCTTATTAGGCGAGAGCTCGTGTGAACTAATTGGACTGAATAGAGAATCACCAAGGGGCCCACGGTCTGCGGTCCCGCCCCAGTGTTCCGTCTCTAGGATCTCTGATGTGGCGATGTAAGCACAGGAGCATCCCTCCTCACTCTCTGACAGCGCGCTTATTCTGCTCTGCATATGTTGTGTGTCAACATACAACTTTTCATGTTCATTTACATAATACTGTCGGGGCCTTTAGCATAGCACGTCCATTACATACACAAGGCGTTGAGCACAGACCAGACTTTAGCTCAAGTCAAGTTGTGCTTCTGTCTGTTGTGTGTTTGTTTTGGAGTATGATCTAGCCTTAGTGACTGTGTCGGTGTACATCTAGAGCTATGGAACAGTATGGCGGTCTGCCCTGGGGCATTGATGGAGTATAAAAGTCTAAGCAGGAGCCCAGAGTGCACCAGTGGTGTTATTCTGTCACTGTGTGATGTTGTATACTCAACATAGTTCCACATACTGTACACACCATTCACATGAGCCGAGCCCATATAGGCTAACTAGGCTACATCTTATCGTCAAGACGAAACGTAAACGTGAAATAAAGGGATGCCTTATAATTTCATTCAAATCTTTTTATCCCCTAAAATGATGCATAGGATATCTCAGAGTAGTATCCCAGAAAATCTCCTGTGATGGCGTAGCTGAGGTTAATAATGCCCAGCTGAAATGTTCCCATAGATTCTGGCTGAGAGAGGGGCAACAGAGACATCTGGTGACTAAACACGAATCATGAATCATCACGATAACCTTTGGCCTCTGCGCTTGTTTTTTCTGGAAGCTATGAAATTGGTGAGAGAGAAGTGTGTGCACAAGCGCAGAACTGAAAAGGGAAGAGGAACCTGTCAGGTTGACATTGGGAAGGGGACATTGGTGGCAGTGTTCATTAAAGGGTGGGGACAAAGACTGACTGGGTCTGGGCGGCTGTCGTGTGTCTGTGTGTGTGTGTCTGTGTCTGTGTGTGTCTGTGTGTGTCTGTGTGTGTGTGTGTGTGTGTGTGTGTGGCACGGTGAGTGAGTGGAACAGACAGAGCGTGGGCTGATGAGTTCTGGCCGCCTGCTAGGTGTGGAGATGATGATGATGATCATGATGGGAAGGTGCTGGGTAGGGGGCACTGACACCTGCTGCTCCGGCTTATACACACACAACACACACACACACACACACACACACACACACACACACACACACGCATTAACGAAGCACACACATGCATACATGGACCACCACTGTTCTGCTCATCGACTCATTACTCATCGAGTCCTTGAAACCTCCTTGAATGTAGCTAGCGCTCTTTATCACTTTATGACTTTATATTTGTAAACCTTGGAAACTTGCAATTTAATCCTAAATTGTATTTAGAAGTATTCACATAGTTATACTGGCCGTGTGTGTGAACTAGCTAGGTCTTTTCAGATTTAGCTTGCTTTCAGTACACTGGGTGAATGCTCTGAAGGTAAATATAGTATTTTCTGCCGACAGACGTAAAAGGGCTCCACTGTTCAGGCTTTGACATTCCGATGACTTCCTCTCTCCCACTCCATTCAGGCGGCGTGGAGTTGCCCTCAGAAAAGCACTACACCCATCACATGGCCCTGATTCACCACTAGAATAGCTCTCTCTGTGAGTCTATGAATACTCCACTTCTGTGTGTTTCTCTCCATCACACGCGCACACACGTACACACACACACACACACACACACACACACACACACGGCTCTATTTCCCCCCCTCCCCCCTTGCCTCAGTTCACCCTAGAGTGATTCAGCGTCTGCAAGCGTCTGTGTGTCCATTCACTCTGCACTGTTAACGCTGATGGGTCATCCGCAGTGGGACTTGGGTCAAGACTGACGTAGGGACTATTGACGGCACAACTCGTTTCGGATGTCCGTGAGAGTGGACACACTGAAACACGCACACACAACATACACTCATTCACACCTTTACACACTCAAACCTTATACTTGTATTCATAAACACACACACACACACACACACACACACACACACACACACACACACACACACACACCTGATCACACCCTTATTAGCTTCCCAGAAGGTTGGCCAGCTGTTCAGGCTGATGGAGAACCCTGAAGTGTAGTGTCCTGGTGAGAAAGACAGCCCCAAGATCTGAGAGAGTGGCATGTAGTGTATTCCAAGCATTCTTTATGTAAACAGATGTTTAAATGCTCTGCTTTGGCAATGCAAAAATATGTGTCATGCTAATAAAGCTCAATTGAATTGAATTGAATTGAATTGAGGGAGAGAGAGCGTGAGGGAGGGAGAAGTTCAGTAAACAGGACGTGGTGCTGGCCGTTCCTCCGTTGTTGCGCCACCGCTGAAGAATGGCCCTCGGAAAAGTGTGCTTATTGTTGCTCAGGTTCCCCCTCATTAGCCAGCCAGCGCACCCAACGCCCGCCCCGAGCCGCCGCAAATAGTCAACAATGGAGCCCAGAATAGACGCTCGCACTGCAGGCCGACGCGCGCTCACTATGGCTAATGTTTATTGGATGCCACTGTGTGTGCGTGTGTGTCTTTATGTATGTGGTGTGTGTGTGTGTCTTTTGCTGTGCTCTATTGGTTTTAATATGAATGAGGTTGCAGAGTCTGATTCTAATTAGGTTCTGCGTTTGGCCCATTATAGCCTGTCTTTGCCCACCGCCTCATTGCGCCCGTGCCATCCTTCACCCAAACGAGGAACGTGCGGCTGCCCAAACTAAAGGCCATGTGGGGTTAGCGACCTCATCGTGTCATCGCTCACCAGCCCCGAAGATGAACCTTTCCCGCCTCACGGCAGAATAAATTGGTGGTTGCAGGCAGCGCTGCTGAAATGAATCTGACCGCGCCGTGCCGCGCCGGCTGACCTTTGGATGACTGCGCTCGGCTCGCCCCGCGTGAGATGCTGTTTGTTGTTTAACTTTCATCTCATTGCAGTCATGAGCCAGCGAGCAGTGAGATGGCGGTTAAAATAAACTGCCATGTGACCATTTGGTCATGCTTTTTTTTTTTTTAAGTTATGTAATGATTATGCGTCTGCCGTTTACTGTTTCTATTGTGCTCTACATATTCTTGGCCTGATCTCTGTTCCATTGCTCATGGAAACTTCTCTCTGGACTCCTGTCGTGCAGCTGAAATGTTGAGCATGGAATAACCAGAGTAGCCAATAGCCATGCATGATGAGCCTTGAACAGTAACATAGATTAAGATGCTTTTTTATTGCTTTATCATTCGTTATTGATAAGGACAGGTGAAGATGCACAAAGTTGTATGTCACTGATTTTAATAGTTTTTGTTTTTGATTGATCTGTTTATTATTATTATTATTATTATTATTATTATTATGAATAATAATAACAAGCATAATAATATTCATACCAATGATATTTTGGTATCAAAAGTTGACATCGACAAGAACTAGAATCAAGAGGAACTAATATCAATATGCAGAATCGGAATGAATTCGATTTAAGTGGAATGATACCCAACCCCTGGTGCACGATGAGGGTTCGCTAATGGAGGACACCACCAAGTCATATGCGAGGTGCATCATGCGGTCATCCATGCATTTTTAAATGTGAGTCCCAGCAGACTCCGCACAGACTCCCCACCTGCTGGACAGAAGGCCAGTCCTTCCATTAAGACATCTGGGTCATCAGGATACATCAATGCCCCTCTCTTGACTTGTCCAGCTCTCTCTCTCTCTCTCTCTCTCTCTCTCTCTCTCTCTCTCTCTCTCTCTCTCTCTTCTCTCTCTCTCTCTCTCTCTGAGCCCTTGTCAGTGCAGTCCTTCTGAGGCACTGTGGAGAGCATCTGTGCAGAGTGGCTGAACAGCTGTTGGCTGCTGATTCTGTTCCTCGGAGTACTTCTCTATTTCTAGAGCCTGTGGTTTCCCTCCTCACCATCCCCGAACCTAACGGACCGGATGCCATGCAGCTCTTATCTCAGGCCTCACTCCAACCCAACCTCCTTTTTTTATCACCGTTTGTTTAGTTTTTTGCTTGTTTATTTTTCAAAATATTCGCTTGGTGGTGTAGCATGTCCTTATTGACTATAATGCAGGTACCGTAGATGGAACAAATTATGTAACACTGATGATGTGCGAAGTGACGACACAATGTAGCAATGACATCGAGGGGAGGAGGCGGGGGGGGGGGGAGAAGAAGGCAATTCGTTTCATGCACCGCTGTTGGTCTTTAAAGGATAATCAGTCTTTAAGCAAATCAAAATCTTGCAGTTAACCCAGTGCAGCTTTAATGGGATTTGCCCTATAATCTGCGTTCATCCCCCACTGCTCCTACTCCCTGGCTACCGTTGCCGGGCCGGAGAGCCTCCGCAGCCATGGAGACCTTGGCTCAGCCTCTGTCGGCATGGCGCGGCAGCGGATGCTGCTCTACACGGTTAAACTTCCTCTCTGTGAAGAGTTATTATGGGGGGGTGGGGGGGTTAGATATGGGTAGATGTGACCCACCTCTTCTCCTCCCCCTCCACAGTTAATGCTTCTCTCTGCCTCTCTGACACCATAAAAGCTATTTGAGGGGCTGCTTTATGGAGGAGCGAAGGCCACCGGCTCCATCCCCCCCGGCTCACATGCGCCTAATAGGAGGCGTGACTCTGCAAGAATGCCTGCTCCCGCAGTGACAAAAGATTTTTATTTTCTTATTTGTCAGCTGCGGGTTTTTTTTTATTTATTATTATCTTGTCTTTGGCCATAGGCTGTTACTCACCGATGCCCCTGGGATGCCAGAGATTTATTTTCCTCCTGGCTGCACACATCCGTTTGGGCACGTTGGGAGCTTTGCTGTGTTCCATGGCATTGCTAAGCAGCGCGGGTAGAGGGGAAATGGACAAGGAAAGAGGGCGATGGTGGAGCGGGCCCGCTAATCCTGATGACTCACGCCGAGGGACTGAAGTGGCTTGTCGAAACGAGCATCTCCACCTCCAATTCTGAGACGGGGTCTAAAAAAAGACACCTTGTGCGATGCTATCTGGGGTTGCTGTGATGCTGATTGCACCAGTGTGTGTGTGTCTGTGTGTGTGTAAGAGAGAGAGAGAGAGACAAGAGTGTAGTAGGGTGGTGGATGCGGTTGTGAGAGTGCTTGAAGCTGACACAGTGCTTTGCTTGTTGGTTGAGTAGGCTAGTCTGTGTCTACTCAGCATTTGATGCTATCAGGCCACAGATGATGGGCCTTGCAGAGATGTGAGAAGTGGTATGCAGCAGTGCGGTGCATGGATTTGAATCTATATCTGATGCCCCTTCATCACACACACACACACACACACACACACACACACACACACACACGGGAGCCTAATCTTCAGACTGTGTA
>NC_084997.1:12652210-12809710 GCF_963854185.1 Sardina pilchardus
AGCCATCAGAGCGGTCTCCACAGCCACAGTCACACTGCCACATTTCAACACACACACACACACACTCACTTACTCACTCGTTCGTCATGTCCACTTAACTCGCACTGACAAGCAGACAGGGCTGAAATCCACACATCTGCCTGAGGTAGCGTTTCAGAATAATCAGATGGCGTTTGTGCATAAACGCATTCAGTTATGCGGGATTTCATTTCAGAGTACAGTGTGAATTTTTTTCTCCATTCACTGAAGCACCCATTTTCCCTTACAACAACAATTATGGTATTCTAACAACCATTGCATTAATTAGGCTTCCTGTTTTTTTTTTTTTCCTGTTTCATTTTTTCGGCTTTTGTCAGATTTACAGTAGTTAACATCCACGGCTAATGTCGGTTTATAGCTATGAAGCTCTTCGCTCTGCAAAAGCATGGTCACATTCTGCTCACGTTGAGGATGTCCCATTTGGTGTCCATCTGAGGGCTGCTCTTAAATAGTGCAATAGGGGTGCCCAGCTGTTTGAGGTTCATCACCACCACACACACACACACACACACACACACACTGGAGTTCCGCTCTCATGATTCCAGATTCCATTAGCTGTGGCCCACGCCCCGGTGATGTCGCAGGCGTGGCCCCTAAAGCGTGAGATTGGTCGGAGCGCAGGTGACAAATTGGGTGGAAGATCCCATCCTGCTGCCAAACTCAATAAGGCTGCGGGGTCTTGGAGACGCACGCGCCGTGTAAAGAGAGAGCACAGGCTCGCCCTGAGTGGGGATACAGCACACACACATACACACACACACACACACACACACACACACACACACACACACACACACACACACACACACACACACACACACACACAGTGACACGCACAGAGCTAGCCAGTCATCAGAAATCAGTTCCCTTTAGTGACAATATTGCTGTCTTTTCACATATATATTATTTCATTGAGATCTATTCTTTCTTTTTTTCATTCATTCATTCATTCATTCATTCATTCATTCATTCATTCATTCATTCATTCATTCATTCATTCATTCATTCATTCATTCATTCATTCATTCATTCATTCATTCATTCATTCATTCATTTATTCATTCATTTATTCATTCATTCATTTATTCTTTCTTTCTTATCCCTCGTTCTTTTCTGCTGTCCTTCTGTCAATTTCTCTGGCCCTCTCCTTATATATGTGTGTGTGTGTGTGTGTGTGAGAGAGTGATGTCCTAAGAGATAGCAGAGTCCATGTTGAAGGCAGTAGATGGAGTGTGTGCTGTAGCTGCAGGTGGAGAGGATCATGAATCAGGCGGCTGAAGGGGAGGCTGGGTCTGAGCCCTATCACAGAACCCCATCTCCTCTATATCCATCACACTGCACACACACACACTCACACACACACACACACACACACACACACACACACACACACACACACACACACACACACACACTATGCGGTGTGTGTATGTGTAAGATAAAGGGAGGCACACACACACACACACACACGCACGCACACACACGCACTCACTTCCAATCTGTCTGTCGGTCCGGCTCTCACTCATTTTCTCTCTTGCACATGCTGACACACACCACACACACACACACACACACACACACACACACACACACACACACACACACACACACACACACACACACACACAAACTTTCAGCCTGTCTGTCGGTCTCCCACTCGCTCACAGTGCCAAACACACACAGACTCATTCATTCACTCACTCACTCACTCACTTTGTCTTAGAGACAGACACACACACACACACTCGTACACACTCATTTCCTGCAGACACACATTCACTCTCTCACTCTATCTCTGTCAGTTTGCCTCCCCCTTCCTCTCTTCATCTCCCTCTCTCTCTCTCTCTCTCTCTCTCTCTCTCTCTCTCTCTCTCTCTCTCCATCTCTCTCTCTCCATGTCTCTCTCTCCACTGCCAGACACTGGGGCATTAATATTGACGCGCTCCTCCCTGCTGAGTGCGAGGATGCTGCTGCCGGCAGGCTTCACAGGCTTCACAGGCTCCGGGAGCCGGCAGATTTTCTGGTGCTTTAGCACACGTCATAGCAGCCACTGATTCACATCAGTCGACAGAGCAGAGCTCCGTGCGCTTCACACAGCCACTAGTGAACACAGCAGGGGACAGCAAGTGTGTGTGTGTGTGTGTGTGTGTGTGTGTGTGTGTGTGTAAAGTATGTGATTTAGTGACTGCTGTTCAAGTTAACAGCTTAAGTGAACTGGGGATAAGTGGTAAACCTAATAGGAGAGCCCAATCGCTTCATTCACCTCTCAAATCAAAGCCATGGGATTCTTCTTTTAGCAGGCTTACTACTTACAGTACTCTGGGTTTTCTTATCTGACATGGTCATCTCTAAGCCTTACTCTTGGAATGCCCGCTTGGCCTCTGTTTTTCCATGTGTGTGGTGTTCAACTGTTTGTATTTCGAAGTCAGTGTCTTTTATGTGTTTACAAAAACAACCAACAATTGCATCTATAAATTACTTTATCAAGGCACCCAAAGGGGTTTACAGTGAAGGGGGAATCTCACTAACCATCTTTGTGTGTGTGTGTATGTGTGTGTGTAGCTGCTGGAGCCGGTGTGTCACCAGCTGTTTGAGCTGTACCGTAGCTCTGAGGAGCGGCTGCGTCGCTTCACGCTGCAGTTCCTGCCCGAGCTGCTGTGGGTCTACCTGCGCCTGACCGCCAGCCGCGATCGCCACAGCAACGGCTGCATCGAGGCCCTCCTGCTGGGCATCTACAACCTGGTGAGTCTGGTGGGGGGGGGGGGGGTCTGGAGAGGCTCTCGCACGCGCTCAGTTTAGCAGACCGCAGTCACCAAAATTAATATACGATGCAATACTCATACAAATGTCCTTTTGGTGATTTTCACTGGTTTGTTTTGTGGTCATATTATTAATATAGTATGCATTGATTTCTGGGATTTTTTTGCCAAGCCATTAAAGTTGCCAACTGTGTTGGCTTTCCTAACCAGAATAAGTTAAGGTTTACATCAATGTGCCCTTTGGTTATTTATTGTATTGACACTTGGCTCAGTCAAGATGTGAATTGATCATTTCCCAGGTTAAGTGGTTCAGAGGTGATAAAGTCACCTGACGAGTGTGTTGTTGGCAGACAGGCACAGGGGAAGTGTGTGTGTGTGTGTGCGTGCGTGTGTGCGTGCGCGCGCTGTGGTCCAGACTCCACTGTGCGGTTGCAGTAGTTGAGGAGGACTCAGAGGAGTCATATCAGTGAGTACTCGGTGCAGTCATATCACAAATGACTGTTGAGTCATCCTCACCTCTCCCAAGTCTGCCTGTGCAGCTGCTGCTCAACTCAACTGCAGAGTGTGTGTCTGTATGAGGATGAGATTTGTGAAAATATGTATGTGTGCTTATGTGTGTGTGTGCACATGTAAGTGTGTGAGTGTGTGTGGAGATGAGCAGTAGCAGGGAGATATGAGGGAGCCTGGTGACTAAGAGCCTGATCTCCACAGGGTGACTGTAGCACTCTGCTGGCCCACTGAAAGGATTAGCTATCACCGCCGGCAACCACCCATGAGTAACACCCTCCCAGAGGCCAGGACATGCAGAGAGATGTACAAGGACATGGGCACACACACACACGTGCACACACACACGCGTGCACACACACATTGTATTCACAAAGAAGTAATCTTGCTCCTTACAGACAAGCACAAACTGGGATTGCTTCAGAAAATGTGAATATATTGTTTGTGGATGTCTGTGTGTGTGTGCATGTTTGTGTTAGGTCTTAGCACCAATCAATACACACACACATACACAAACACACACACACAAACTCATCTCAGGGTCATTGAGGTAACCCAGCAGTGTGTTGTGAGTCCTGTGCTGAAAGTGTACCTGCTCTCTGTGTGCTGTTGCAGGAGATTGTGGACAAAGAAGGCAACAGCAAGCTGCTCTCCTTTACCATCCCATCACTGTCCAAGCCCTCAGTCTACCACGAGGTAAGAGCAACACACACTCACACACACACACACACACACGCATACGTCAAATTTAATCAGGACGCACATTTTCTGAATAGCAGTTTTAAGTAGTTAAACAATCTATCATGGATTTAGCCATTTCAAGGACAATAGCACTTGGCATTTCCTCGTTTGGCTATGAGCTTGATTATTGACCATCTTTCTCTAGAATGGTAAGTAAACGTGTGTGTTCTGTTCCAAGGCTTTGAGTGATCATGGAATTCCTAGAATTCAGTCGGAGCCTTTCACAGAGAGCGCGTCTGGCTTTTTTTAGTGTGTAACGGTGTGGGGATAGTCAGACATATGTGTGTGCTTTAGAGACATGGCATGTTTACTCTGAGCAGAGAGCCGAGCCTATCCTCCTGCAGTCCATTACTGAATTGAAAGGGGGAGAATGAGAGAGAGAGAGTGTGTGTGTGTGTGTGTGTGTGTGTGTGAGAGAGGAGGAGGTGTGAGGGATTTATGGGTGTAATTACAGGCCAGAGAGGTTCCTCTCCATGCAGCGTCATGGTTAACAGCTGTGTGTGTGTGTGTGTGTGTGAGAGTGTGTGTGTGTGTGTGTGTGTGTGTGTGTGTGTGTGTGTGAGTGAGTGAAGGTAAGCTCACACCAGTGCGGCGCGTCACACGGCGCGGGCGGCCTTATCGCGGGGAGGAATCGCATTAGCATGCCGCTCTCTGCGCTTTCATTGGAAATTAATTCAGCCCTTTCAGCACCCCTCATCTCGGCCCTCGCTATACCATCAGCCATACCAGCCCCCAGCCCCCAGCCCCCAGCCCTTCACAAAAGACAATTTCAATTTAGTTAGTCCTCCTTCACTGCCCACCGCACCCCACACGACCACACACGCTCAGAATGACTAAGTGTGTTTGGAACAATGGCCTTCCGTGGTCCAATCAGAGGCCTTAGTCCAGACTCGGCCCACACCGCACACAGGCATCCTGCTCTGGTGGCCGGGTGGTCCTCAGAATGTATGCATGTGTCTGTGGAGTAATTGGGATGTATGCATGTGGATGTGGAGTGTTTTTGGAATGTATGCATGTGGCTGTGGAGTGTTTAGGATGTATAGATTTGGCGGTGGAGTGTTTTTCGAATGTATGCATGTGGCTGTGGAGTGTTTAGGATGTATAGATTTGGATGTGGAGTATAGATGTGGCTGTGGAGTGTTTGGAATGTAATGGATGTGGCTGTGGAGTGTTTAGGATGTATAGATTTGGCGGTGGAGTATAGATGTGGCTGTGGAGTGTTTGATACGTGTATAAATATGGTTAGGAGGATTTAGGATGTATAGATGTGGTTGTGGAGTAGATGGGAGGTTTGCATGTGGTTGTGTGTAGTTCTTATGGATGTGTAAGGTGTATTTTGCCTAGATGTAGGTGGGGAGTGTTTGTATGTATACACAGTGTTGGGAAGGATACTTTCAAAACGTATTCCGTTACAGAATACAAAATACATGCCCAAAAAGGTAATTTGTAACGTATTCCGTTACGTTACTCAATCTGAGTAACGTATTCTGAATACTTGGAATACTTCCGCATTGAATTGCATTTTATTAGTGTAGGAATGCGCCCATCAAATCCAGTTTAGGCCTATTGTGGTGTGTTCTTCTGTTCCAAATGGCTGAATGCGGCCCACGTACTGTATGAGAATATGAATTCAACTAAGTCACCTGATAAAACTATAAAACTATAAAAGTTTTATAGTAGTAATAGAAGATGCTTCTTCAAGTTGGAACAGGGACGTAATAGCCAGAAATGATAAGGTGTGTGAGATTTTAGGTGGCATCAACTCAGTAAAAATGAGGGGTGCAGATATATGACCGGTGGGACGCAAATTAGGCTACCTGGAAATGTAAACACTATAGCCTACTACATAACCGTGCTCTCAAAAATGAACGTGATCGCTAAATGACAATCAAAAACCGCACGTTAAAATAGGCTATGCTACTCGCAAGAATAATACACTTTCATAGGCTGCACCATAATTTATTAAAAAACTTAGATATAGCCTAGATCTACTTACAAATAAATAACCCATAAGCTATTTTAAGTTGGAATGAAAACCTCAGAATGAATGCAGTGCCTATTAAAATGGGTTTCATCGTAGGTCTAAATCAACACGTAACCATGTTTATTGATAGCTAGACTGTATAACCGATTGGCCGAAGTAAGCAATTAATAGGCCTACTTGGGAAATATCTTTTGAACAGACATCAAGAACAACGGTCGGTGAGTAGGAGTTACTAACACTTACTTACTTTACTCCAAATTTGCTGTCAGTTATCTCCGATAGCGCGTCCATAATGCGCGCTGGCTGCGTTCTGACGGGTGCAATTGGCTAGCGCAAGACGACGGGGCTTGGATTTAAACATGGAAACAATTTCATCTAGATTTCTTTCCGGGAAATGCATGGAGTTGCCTTAATTTATTTAGAGAGTGAATAAACTTCGAAACAGTGAAGTATCCTCATGTAATCCATTGATTTCAACAATGTAACTGTATTCTAAATACCAACTGTTTAAGTTGTAACTGTAACGGAATACAGTTACTCATAATTTGTATTCTAAATACGTAACGCCGGTACATGTATTCCGTTACTCCCCAACACTGTGTATACAGTAGATGTGGTTTGGGATGTACATGCTGGCACGTGAGGGGAGGGGAGCTGAGTCGGGAATCAGCTCGTCATGCTGCGCTATGCCATGTGCTTTCATCACGCCACGCTGACTACACAAGTCACGACACACAGTCCGCTAATCCTCAAGGCATCAGAGCCCACCTACACACACACGCGCACACACGCGCACACACACACACACACACACACACACACACACACACACACACACACACACACACACACACGCACAAACCCGCCTTCCTTCTCACTGATGTCTGAAATAATACACACAAATCAGTAGTAAACCTCCACAGATTATAATTCAGTTGTGCTCAGAAGGTTAACACACACACACACACACACACACACACACACACTCATGCTGTACATCTCCAAATGATATGCTAATCGGATTCGGTATCCTGAGGTGCTAGAGTTTACGAGCTTAAACACAGCAGTGAGAAACCTGTTACAGCCGTGTCTTTTCTTCTCCACCACTGCAGCAGTCAGTCTATTGGTATGCAGTTCAAAAGACCGCTCCACAGTTCATTCTCTATCGCGCGTTCAACCCCGAGAGGTTCTCTTGAGGTGCCTGTCGAGATATTGGATTCATGCCACACTCCATCTTCATCAGTATTCCGACGGCATTCCGGAGCGTATCTGCCCCCCGTCCGCGCGCTCCGGCTCTGATGCCGTAATTTCCCTCTCTGTCGGCAAAGTCTGTGTTCATCTCGGCGGCACCGTCGGGGAGCCCCTCGGGACGTTCGTCCGCGCCGTGCCGTGCCGTGCCGTGCCGTGCCATCGGCATGTCGATGATCCGAAGTTTCATTGGCGGACGTCTCTGGGTTCTAATTCAATTGTGCGCCGCGCTGCCTGTTTGGTGCCGTCTCCACTTGTGATGGAGGAGAGCGCGCCTCCGGCCCCGTCGTTCGTCAGAATTACTCGCGTTCGCCAGGGAAATATGGGCCAGTGTTTGAGTGGGCCGTTTGATTTAGCCTGGGAATGCCGGGATTGTGGAATGGGTCTGTAGTCATTTTCTCTCTCTCTCTCGCTCTCTCTTTTGCTCTCTCTCTCTCGCTCTCTCTCTCCTCAGCCATCCAGTCTAGGCTCCATGGCGTTGACAGAGGGAGCCCTGTGTCAGCACGACCTGATCAGAGTGGTTTACAGCGGCCTGCATCCACAAAGAGAAACCTTCACAGCGCAAAACAGGTGCGTACACACACACACACACACACACACACACACACACACACACACACACACACACACACACACACACTTATGTAAAACAACATGCATTGAGAATGCATTCATAGGATGCACTCATAGCTGTGTACACATACGAGACTCCAAACCTCTATGCACACAAACGCACAGCCAGCCATTGTCCAGCAGCACTCTCCACTTGTACACACAGCACATACTCAGCATTTGCTTTTGCCTCAAGACTATTCGCAGTGTACACCAATTTAGAAATACACACATCAAGCCTGCAGGTGAAAGTGTAAACACACACACACGCACACACACATGCACACACAGAGCACACTTTGAAGTAAACAGCACACACACACACACACACACACACACACACACACACACACTTACACGTACGTGCAGCCCTGTAGGCACGCAAGCGGTAGTGAACAGCTCCCGCTGAGCCGGAGCAGCGGTGCGTTTATCCGTCGGCGTCGACCTGTGAAAGGTCATATTTCTCCCTGATGAATCACAGCCCAGTCCTGCCCGGCCCCTCACGTCTGACTGTTGGTGTGTGTGTGTGTGTTTACGAATGCGGCGTAGTAGACCTCTGAGGCGCGGCTGCCCTCTCTGGCAGGTTATTTATGGGCGCCGTGCCTACCTCTGCCTCCTCGCCTGAACAGTGCCGCTCCGCTCCTCAGCCCCAGATAACACCCCCGAGCCTCGCCGCCTCGCCGCCCGCTGCCCTTATCTGAATGGCATCTCTCACACCACACCACAGCCTGCGCTGCCTTCTGATA
Organism: Sardina pilchardus; assembly: GCF_963854185.1. Classification (NCBI taxonomy): domain Eukaryota; kingdom Metazoa; phylum Chordata; class Actinopteri; order Clupeiformes; family Clupeidae; genus Sardina; species Sardina pilchardus. Next base: position 12,660,847 of record NC_084997.1, read on the forward strand.
TGTTAAACAGCCTAATAGTCTCTGTGGGTGTGTGTGTGTGTGCGTGTGTGTGCCGTCTCTCTCTGTGTGCTAGACTGTAGACAATGCTTTATGTTCTTTTATGTTCTTTTAAGGTCTATCAGCCCAGAGAAAACATGGAGTTGATTCAAGTGCAAATGTGCTATGCTTTTCAAAAACGAAATAGTTCCCACTTGTTTATGAAGCTACTGCGCCCATGTGTTGTACAATACTGTCTCCATTCATCTGATGATTAACCCACTAGATTTGTGTGGGCACCCTCTAATACACTGTCCCGGCAGACTTGTTTTTTATTTTCAGATGAAAGCAATCATGCACAACGCTATTGTTCACAGTTTTATCAAATCCTTTCTTACAGTGCCAACAGTAACAGTGGCACTAGCTGAATATGCTCTGCAGTCGGCTGCTTTGGTCCTCCTATTGTGTTCATGTTTACTTTTGGTGCATTGGACAACCATCACTGCTGTGTACAGTATGCACACGGTTTTGCTGCACAATGGAACAATATGAAATGCATTGCAGTCGAATAAATATTCAGCAGTGGCTTGAGGCACCGAGCGAAAAACGTTGATGACATTTATTTTCAGATTGCATTTCCTTACTCAAAAAAAGTAATATACCAAAACGTGTTTTGAAAGAGCAGAGTGTGGACATCAAGTCAGAATTGGCTGGGGGATTGCATACCACTCCGGTATATTGCATTCAACAACCGCAGTGCTTAAAAATCTGGCAAAAAATAATGCCAAGCACTTTATTCCATTTCTCCAAATAACGCCACGGGCCACACTGCCTTTCAATCAAAATGGCATCGGACTCCTGCCAAAAAGAAATGGACTCTGTGTTCGCGCTCTTCATCGGTCGGCTTGGTGATGTGGACTGGAGGTCATAGGTCACGGCAGGCGGAATGCTAATCAGGTGTTGGCCGCGGACCCTGCAAGCTAAGCAGCGTTTCATTGACGCGGCCTCTGCTTTGTTTTCTCTTCCTGTTTGCATGAGTGAAATGCTAACGGCGTGGCGGGCGCTGTCTTGTCTGTGTGTGTGCTGTTGCAGGTTTGAGGTGCTGTGCTTCCTGATGCTGTGCTACAACTCCGCCGTGGTCTACATGCCCCCCTCCTCCTACCAGGCTGTCTGCAGGATGAGCTCCAGGTTGGATTTATTGTCTCTCTCCCTCTCCTACTCTCTTGTTCTCTCTCTCTTGCTTTCTCTCTTACTCTCTTGTTCTCTCTCTTTTACTCTCTTGTTCTCTCTCTCTCGCTCGCTCTCTCTCTCTCTCTCTCTTACTCTCTTGTTTTCTCTCCCTCTCTCTCACTCTCCTCTCTCATGCTCTCTCTCTCTCTCTCTCTCTCTCTCTCTCTCTCTCTCTATCTCTCTCTGTGTCTATTGTTTGCCAGTTGTTGTTTAGTTAGTGTTTCCTTTTTGCCCTCATCTCTCTCCTGTAAGTATAGCTTGACAAATGACGCTCTCTCAGAAATGCACTGCACATTTAATTTTTCTGTGCGTGGTTGTGTGTGTGTGTGTGTGTGTGTGTGTGTGTGTGTGTGTGTGTGTGTGTGTGTGTGTGTGTGTGTGTGTGTGTGTGTGTGTGTGTGTGTGTGTGTGTGTGTGTGTGTGTGATGCGCGCCTCCTCCGTCGGCGTGTTTGCACCCGCACGGTGTGGCCCCACGCTGACAAACCCTGTAATTACAGTGCATAATCCGTCGCCGGCGGTGATTAACCGCCTCATTACCTGCGGGGCTCCTGGTCTCCTCTCAGAGAGGCGTCCGTGTCGACGTCTCCGCTCCGCCTGATCACGCCGCCTCAGAGAGCCGTTATGGCCGTATATAATCATGGTGTCATCCGCTAATTGTTGCTCTGTGTTATGTTCAAAGTGCCCGAGCCAGTGAGCTCAAGTCAGAGATAGGAGTGGTCAGCGCCTACTGCCTTAGTTTTGTCGTAGTGGAACTGAGGTCATTAAAATGAGTGTCAATCATGTCCACTGCAGGGGCAGGATTGCAGTCTTGCTGAGATTTGGGGGCAGAAACCTCAGGGCATGTTTTGGGGCGATGTCTGTCTTTCCAGAACTTTCTGTGACCCTGCCTTCATCTCTCTCTCTCCTTTTCTCTCTCTCTTTCCTCTTCTCGTCTTCCTACTCTCTCGCTCTCTTCCTACTCTCTCCTGCAGACTGTGTGTGTGCGGGTTTCCGCGGCAGCAGCAGAAGGCGTGGCGGGAGCCGTGCAACCGCGTGCAGCTGGACGCCGACTTCATGGTGCAGATGCTGACCGCCGTCTACCACGCCACGTGAGTGACCCCTCACCTCTCCGGCGCCTCACCGCCAAACGTTGACCACCTAGAAACACATTGCATGTGCCCGCAAAGTCCAAAAAGCCTTTAATTTGTATTCATTTCTGTAAGCCAGAAAGCCCCTATTAATTGAGGGTTTGGATGTTTGATTTGTGCCGTGCTGGCATCCCCTGCCCATTCCCCTCCGTATGCTTTCACTAACACACTGAGGACGGCACTCCATTAGACACCCCTCTGATTAGATTTGCAAAGCATTGTGGGAGCGGGTGATTTCATTGGACAGGGTTGAGCGGCCGTTATAAAGCAGTTTACTGCCGATAGTGGCCGGCTTCCTCCCCTCCCTCTCTCCCCTCTCTCCCTCCCCTCTCTCCCTGCGCCCAGAGACTGCTACCTCCACCTCAATCCCCTCCCCTGCCCAGTGCTGGCCAATGCCAGGGCCCTGTGCTGGAGCGGGCCAACAGATCAATGCTGGCAGTGGAAACACAGGCTCTACCATGGGAATGGAGTTAGGCTGGATAAGCCAGAGAGAGGCTGTGTGTGTGTGTGTGTGTGGGTGTATGGCTGTGTGTGTGGCTGTATGGCTGTGTGAGTGTGTGTGGCTTTATGAGTGTGTGTGGCTGTGTGCGTGCGTGTGTTTGTTTTTCCATGACCTCCTCTGGAGGTCAACAGTGAAGCCTAGAGACTCATTAGGATGAAAGTGCTTATGGGAAGTGTGGTTTTATGTAATGCAAATAGAGTGTAGGAGAGGTCGCCTACGTGATGGAAATATGGCCGCCCACGTGGCTCACGTTTCTAGATCAGCTCAGAAGCACAGCAATGAGGTGGCCGTGTTAACGATGTGGTGCCGCTGTGCAGCTTTTATGGCAGAAATGCATTTCGAGATTAGTCAGAGCCTCGTCGTCACCAGATTGAAAGAGGGGGGGTGCCTCTCTTCTTTGAGATGGCTGATGGGAAAACAGGGGTCAGAGGTCACCACCGCACCCTCGTCACACTTGCAGTCCAGTTACGGAGAGAGAAGCGCGCCTTTTGGCACACAAGCGCCCTCACGTGAGTACAAGCACACGTGAGAGAGGACTAGGAGATGGGACATTGGTCAGTGTATAGACCTGGAGTAGTGGACAATAAGGACCGAACAGTAGAAGGAGTTAAAACAAGTTTTCATTATGGAGGTGAAAGATATTTTCAGAATTGACATTGTTCTCGCCACTGAGTCTCTCTAGATGTTGTGAATGCTACATCAAAGTAGAGCCTTCCCCTCCCCTCCACACATCTTTTTCATTGGGTTTGATGTCGGTGTGTTATGGTTGTTGGGGAAATCCACACATTGTCTTGTATTGTGAGATTATGACAACGTCTGGCACCACATGAAAGCCTGTACATCCACTTCTCGGAACCCTGTGTTATCTCCATGCTAGAGTGTTAGTGTTAGTGTTTGTGTGTGTGTGTATCTCTGTGTGTGTGTGTGTGTGTGCGTCTTTAATAATGAGTGGAGCAACCACAAATGGCTTACAGCACTTGAGAAACAAACCTCCTATACTCCTGAAGTCCTATACAACCTTTACTCACAAATGCACTTGGCCTATATATTACGGCCTGCTTTGGTACATCATGATATTTTTATGGCTATCATGTACCCCTATTTATCACCGCGGTGGTACTTACGTGTGACCTACATTTTGGCCAGGTCCCTGTGGCCTCTCGATTCAAACCCAAAATAGGGTATCCGCTATGGGATGCTAAAGCATCTATAGCATTACTATAGCGAGACGCTCACAGAATGCCCTTAGGCCACGTGCACGTCACGTCTCTGTGTGGTAGATCTGCGTACTAAGTGAAGATGAGGCCGGGGAGGGCAAAGGGAGGAGGCAATGTTGCACCTGAGAATTCGGCAGCGACCTCGTCCCACACAATTGAGAGTAACACCTGTGTGTGTGTGTGTGTGTGTGTGTGTGTGTGTGTGTGTGTGTGTGTGTGTGTGTGTGTGTGTGTGTGTGTGTGTGTGTGTGTGTGTGTGTGTGTGTGTGTGTGTGTGTGTGTGTGTGTGTGTGTGTGTGTGTGTGTGTGTGTGTGTGTGTGTGTGTGTGTGTGTGTGTGTGTGTCTTCCTCAAAAAGAAAGGCGTAACAATAGCTTGATGAATGGGGTGTCCTTGTTGTGGGTGCTCGTCTCCTGTAGAGCGCGGCGCTCACGGCACCAAGGTCAGACTCCGCTCGTAGCTCGGCAGGGCGGGGTGAGCGATTCTCCCAAATAGCAGAATGTAAATACCAGCAAGCATTTCTCTTGCCTTATCAGACAAACCCAAAAGACCATACGCAGTATGCCTACATGTATGCCAAATATCTTTTCTTGATTCTTGAATTCTTGAATTTCCCCTTGGGGATCAATAAAGTATCTATCTATCTATCTATCTATCTATCTATCTATCTATCTATCTATCTATCTATCTCTATCTATCTAAATATGTTTGTGTATAGCTAGTAGGTTGGGCCCTGCTGGATAATTCTGCTATGGTAATGCGGGATGCTTGGATGCAGGTGCTGTCAGCCTCATGGCGGCGTGGTTGCGTGTGAGTGTGAGTCAGCATGACTGAGTGAGCATGTTCTCTGTGCAGGTACAATGGAGAGTGGGACATGGGCAGAGAGGCACTGGAAGACATCCTGTACCGATCCCAGCTTGAACTCTTCTCCGAGCCCCTCCTGGTGAGCGCACACACACACATGCGCGCACACACACACACACACACACACACACACACACACACACAGACAAACATAGACACACACACATGCATGCATACACAAAGACAGACAGACAGATCTCCTTCCCTCCTCTCTCGCACTTTCTCTCTAGCCCACAAACATACTCGCACACACTCACATTGGTCTGGCACCTTGGGTTCAGATGTAATGCTGTGCCCGTTAGCATGAGGTCCTGACCTGACTCACTAGCTCTGGTCAGCTGAGGTCATTTAAGGTCTGTGAATATGAAATGAATGAGACCTTCATGCACACTGCTGTACTGCTACTGCATGCTGTTTTTATCAAAGCTGTCTAGCTTTCAGACAGTTGTGCTCCACCCAGAGGCTCTACTGGGCTCAAGTGTGTGTGTGTGTGTGTGTGTGTGTGCGCAAGAGAGAAAATGAGTGAGAGCCGGACCAACAGACAGATTGTAAGTGTGTGTGTATGTGTGTGTGTCTCTCCCTTTATCTTACATACATACACACGCACACACACACACACAGTGCAGTATGTGTGTTGCAATTGCTGTGTATGGATAGATGAATGAATGTACATTAACCCTCACATCTTGGGTGTGTGTATACATGCGAGTTGACCTGTGTGTGTGTGTGTGTGTGTGTGTGTGTGTGTGTGTGTGTGTGTGACCATGCAAGAGTGAGTGAGAAACCGACCCACCGAATGAAAAGTTATGAAAGTGGTTGAAAATGTGTGTGGTGTGTGTGTCCATGTGCAAGAAAGGAAGTGAGACCGACCGACAGGCTGAAAGTGTGTGTGTGTGTGGTGTATGTGTGTGGTGTTTGTGTCAGCATGTGCAAGAGAGAAAATGAGTGAGAGCCGGACCAACAGACAGATTGAAAGTGTGTGTGTGTGTGTGTGTGTGTGTGTGTGTGTGTGTGTGTGTGTGCCTTTATCTTAGCAACACACACACACACTCACTATGCGGTGTGTGTATGTGTATCACCATTGGGGCAGCCGTGGTGTACTGGTTAGCACATCGGGCTTGTAACCGGAGGGTTGCCGGTTCGATCCCCGACCAGTCCACCACGACTGAAGTGCCCTTGAGCAAGGCACCTAACCCCTCACTGCTCCCCGAGCGCCGCTTGTTGGGCAGGCAGCTCACTGCTCTGGGTTGTGTGATTCACCTCACTGTGTGTTCACTGTGTGCTGTGTGTTCACTAATTCGGTTAAATTGGGTTAAATGCAGAGAACTGAATTTCCCTCACGGGATCAAAAAAGTATATATTCTATTCTATTCTATTCTATCACCATGTATGGATGGATAAACGTACATTAACCCTCACATCTTGGGTGTGTGTATACATGTGAGTTGGCCTCTGACCTGTCGTGTGTGTGTGTGTGTTCCCTCTGTGATCCTCAGCTGGGGAACGCCATGAAGCGCTCGCTGCCCGACTGCGCTCCCGACGGCTCGCGGGGACGAAAGGTCCTGCAGGTGGAGGTGACCCCAACGGTCAGCCGCATCTCCCGCTCCGCCATCACCGCCGCCTCCATCCGCCGACACCGCTGGAAGAGAGAGGGTGAGGGGACACACACATGCACACACACACACACACAGTCACACACACATTCAATCATATACATATTTGGTCAAATATTCCAAATAGCAATATTGGCGCATTTCTCCAGCAGCATATCACAGAGTCAGTTTAATTACCCTAGCCCACAGAGTAATGAATATGTACGGGATAATGGACGACACGCCGTGCGGTTATTCAAAGTTAATGCACGTTCTAGACGGTGATACGGCCCGACGCGAAGCGGAAAGCTAGAAAAGTGCATTACGGAAGCGGAAAGCTAGAAAAGTGCATTAACTTTGAATAACCGCACGGCGTGAAGTCCATTATCCCGCTTATTCCACTGTTGCCACTGCGTTGTGTTCGTTTCCGGTGCTAATTTAAATGTTTTAATCGCTAGAACTGTTTTGTTTGTAGAACTACTTTTCCCAGACACATTTCAACTAATTTCTCAAACTGCGGTTACTAGTTCTAAATGGATGGTTGCTATGGCCAAAAGCCAGTCGTTAGTTCTAATCTCCCGTTGTCAAGCTGGCATATCCTAAGATTCTGATCAACGTTAACTTTGAAAGATTGCTATTTTTCTTAGCCTACTGCCACCTAACTAGCTAAATGACACCTCTGTCATATGCTAAACATTACTATGATCTGAACGTCTGTATTTTACAGCTTGTATGTAACGTGACAGTGCATTTAAACTTCACAACAAGTTTGGCGAATTAATATTCAAGTGTAATACGGTCAAAAACAATGGAACTACTTCATAGCCGTGCGGTTATTCAAAGTTAATGCACACCCTTATAGAACGCAGAACAATGGGGAACTCAACCGAGCAGTGGAATAAGCTGTAAATAAATCCTGTAAATATCACAGTATTTTTCACCCAAGCTGGATTTGCTGCAGTGCCTCATGATCTCTGTGCTCCTGCGCTAAGCTGATGAGTTTGCAGATTGGCTCAAATGTTTTTTTGGTAAACTGCAAAAAAAAAAAAGGGGGGGGGGGGGGCGGGGGTCTGGGCAGCTGTGAGCCAGTGATGCGTAAGGAAGTGAAATTAGCGCTCATGGTCGCATGGTCGGATGATGACCAGGAGTCCACGCTTGCCCTGGATGGCGCTCTCATGGCATTGCTGCAAGACTGAGCATCACAAGACACATCACAGTAGACATTTAAACGCTGTCTGTTTCCGGCACCCTGGAGAACAACAGGGATCCTCTATGTTCCTCTCTCTCTCTCTCTCTCTAACTGTCTCTCTGACTTTTTCTTTTTTACATTCTTTCTTTGTCTCTCTCTCTCTCTCTCTCTATCTCTTTATCTTTCTCTCTCTGCTGGAAAAGACACGTTTTTATCAGTGTTGTGTGTGTCATCTCCTGTTTTGACGGCCTCATTTGGTGATGCTCTTTGTTGTGTCTTGTAATGACACCAGTAACGTTTCAGCTGCTGTTTTGTCGCCATCTCTTTCTTTCTCGTTATCTCTCAATCTCTGTGTCTGTGTTGTGCTATTGAACTGTTCAACATTGTCCTTTAAAGGAATCAACATCAGCCCTGCTGCTTTGTTTGTAACTGCTTGCTGAAAAGTGTGTGTGTGTGTGTGTGTGTGTATTTGCGTGTGTGTGTGTGTGTGTTCTGTATTGATGAGATCCTTCAAAATAGCTGTGCTGTGCTGTTGCCACCATCACTAAGGCCTCCCGTGTCGTGTCGTCCCTGTTGTGTTGTTGTTGTTGTTGACTCCCAGATTGTTTTGACTACTCCACTGAGGACGAGCTCACCCTCGCCATCCCTCCCCGCCGACACGCCGCCCACCAGGACCACCCGCCGGCGGCCAGTCAGGACCGAGGAGGGCGGGGTCACGTCGACATTCTCGCGGTCACTCACGAGGGTAGGCGGGGCGGTGGGGGGGGGGGCACGGTCAAAGACAACCAATGAGCAGGGAGAGGATTGGCGAATGGGAGAGCCCTACCCCTCTCCAACCTCTCCCCACAGATACCCCCGCTTCATTTGGGGGGGTATACCTGTGCCAACACCGGGGCTGCACTAACTCCATCTGGTTCCTTTATATCAGCGGCTGACAATGCAACTCCCCCAATCCTACGACCCCCAATTTCCTTCTCTTTGCTGTAGCTGCGTCCTCTGTCTTGGACAGGACTCGAATGCCAATTAACAGCTGTTTTATTCTGGGTTTGGGGCGAGATGTAGGCCAGAGACCCCTCTGCATGGATCCTTATTTCCTTCCCTTCCCCTCTCCATTACGTCATTACTTTCGACCTCAAGCCTGTCTTGTGTCATCTGCTTCGAGAGCGACGCCCATTGTCACTAACTGAGCATGCTCGACAGTCTACTCTTCAGGGAACTGTCGCTAACGAACCTTATGTTATGTACCAAGAGGAGAAATAGATCCCTGAACCTTCCCAACCCCAAAAAAAGAGGATTCATCCAACTGTTTGACTGAGCTGTCCCTGGTGGTGGGTTTAGGAACCTCCATGGAAAGCTGTTGGGGCAGCTGTGAGTATATGTGTGTGGCCATCTGAGCGTGCTCAGACAAGTACATCCCACCCATGGGAGTAGCAGCCATTTTGATCTCCATCAACTGCTTTCACACTCTAGGTTGATCTGAAGCTTTTCTTATTTTTGTTTTTTTTGTTTTGTTTTTTTTGGAGCACGCTCAGTGAGTGAGAAGTAGCCCCCCCCTGGCCCCCCCTGCCTCTGTCCCCTGCCAGAGGATGGGCTGCCGTGCCTTCACGCATGTGCATGCAGACACAAGCTCGAGCTCCGAAAAAGTAACAAACCCCAAAGAGGATAAAACAAAAAAATGCCACCCACGGGATGTCTTCATTTTGGCCCCTGATCTTTTGACCCCCCCCCCCCCCCCCCCCCTCCTCCTCCCCTCTCTGTGCCAGCACGGCTTATCTTCCTGGCCCATCATCAGCGCTGGATTGGCTCCGTTTCAGTCTCTTTGGACGCCGCGGTCAGACGTCTGGTTGTCTCCGCTGACGGCCCGGCCTGTCTGGACTCTGCTTGAAGCAATAAACTGTTTAGTCTTGGGCCCGCGGCAGGACATGCACCTCAGGGCAGAATAGGAAGCAGCGGTGGGGGGGGGTTTGTGTATCCCATGGTCGCTCCGACTGTTCGCTCACCTCTGTCTCAACTTATTCAAGTCATGAAGCCATTAGACAGCCCAGTCCGTTTTTAATGAACAGATTCAAATCGGTAGGAAATGACCAAAGAGATTTATAGATCTCTTGTGCACAAGAAAACACGGTCAATATTTGCATCTATTGTTTTTGGATAGAACCTTTGTTGTTGCCTAGTTGTTGACGGACACTCTGAAACTGTCTAGTTATCATATTTCCACTCCATGTTGACAGTGTGATTCTCTTCCCATGAGACAGACATACTAATAATCCATCAAGCTGTGTCTCCATGGTCAGTCACTACACAGCATCAACAATAGGGTGTTCTATAAGTAACTCTTGCTTGGATGAAAACTAGACAAGATCATGTTGGAAGACGACCGACCTCACCTCACTCGTATACCGTAGTCTCCATTGTTAGCCTGTAGTCTGGTGTGTGTGTGTGTGTGTTTGTGTGTGTGTCTGGGTGTCTGGAGATGGGCCAACCTGACAGGTGGCTCTTGCGTCGAGCTGCTCTTTCCTCCACCTAATTGGCAGCAGGAGCCCAGTCAGTCAGTCAGTCAGTTTGCCAGGAGGGCATGAGGGCTGGGGTACTTACCATGTGCATGTCTTCTTCTTTTTCCCCACTCTTCCTTTTATTTCTTATCTCTCTGTACTTCTCTTCTCTTCGGCATCTTCTTTTTTGGACTCCCCACCCCACCCCCCACCCCCCCTTGCCTGGTGGAGGACTGCGGTCCAGTGACCCACTTTTCTGCCTGCTTTCCAAACGCTGCATGACAAGCGAGAGGAACCTGTGTAGCTGTGTGTTTGATGTGCTGTCCAAGGTGTTCAGTGTCCGTTTTGTTCTGTTTTGACTCAACCTTGTCTTCTCTCTCTCTTGTTTCCCGCTTACCAGCTTTCGGCACAGGAGACTGCACTTGGATTTTAAATGTGTTTTGTGTTTTGTATTTCCTGAGAATGTCACATGCAGAAGAACAGCGTTTCTTTGTTAGACATAGTCCCGTTGTTTTGTACCGGCCAAATTACCGCGAGTCTCCCCACGTCCCTTGTGGGAGATTTTCCCCATTTAACGCACATTATTGCCCATCGACATTTAAGTACTCGTTCTGGAGCATCGCCAGGAGAATCAACAGCGTTAAAAAGCGACCTGCTTTCGATTCAGACAGGGATAAAAGTTCACCAGCACCAGCCGACGAGAAAATTGCGCGAAGATTGAGTTCTAAGTAGAGACGCCCTCTCAGCTGTCCCTGGACAGTCAACATCCCAAGGTCGCGCGTTATTTTGTCGGAGGGGATAATTGCATTATAAGGCCACGCTGATGAAACAGCCAGATTGCTGTGTGAACGTTGTCGTCACCAGCGGTCCCTGCTCGGTGATTTTTGCGGAGCCTATTTTTAGCTCAATTTCAAAATCTTTTTTTTTTTCCCCTCCTTGCCTGTGAACTGATTTTTCATGTGTTCGCTCTTATTAGCCAAAAACCCCACTGTTGAGGCAGATCGTAATTAGATAACACGCAGGAAGTGCTATTCCTCAGTGGGTTACTGCCGGGAAGTTGTCGTGTCAGGTATTAACCCTGTAGCTGCCGACTCCGAATACCCACATTTGCACAGTGCATTTGTGCTCGCTGATTCTCTGCTCGAAATAGCTAGTGCTTTTAGAGAGAGTTTAGACATGACCGAACTCAATTCTGAGTGGTTTTAGAAAGGGCAATTTCAGGCGTGAAACAACATGGACTGCTTTTTTATTTGTTGTTTTTTTTTCCCTCTGAAGTCTAGAAGAGCTGAACATAAGGGTGCAAATCTCACAGCCCTACCAGCTGTGTCACTGCTCTCCACTTAATCCCTTGTTTCCTCTGCTCTTTCTCTTTCTCTGCCTCCCCCTCTCCCTCTCCCTCCTTACCTTGCGTCTCCTCCTCCTGGTCCTCCTCCTCCTCTTCCTCTTACTCCTCCTCCTGGTCCTCCTCAGATGCGGACGGGATGAGCGGTGGCGAGGAGTCCTTCAACCTCAACGACCCGGACGAGGGCTTCTCGTCGGGCGCGTCCAACAGCAGCCAGCCCAGCGTGCCCAAGCCCAGCGGCAGCAGCACCCGCAGCAGTGGAGGTGGCGGCAGCGGAGGAGGTGGTGGAGGAGGAGGAGGAGGAGGAGGAGGAGGTGGCAGCGGAGGGGTCACCCGCGGCAGCGGCAGCCAGAAGAGCAGCAGCGGCAGCAGCATGAAGAAGAGCATGATGAGCCGCCTGTCCCGGGACAAGGAGCGCGACCGCGACAAGGAGCGCGAGCCCCCGCCCGAGAAACACAAGGAGCCTCCCGCTGCCGCCACCACCATCGTTGTCCAAATGGCGGCGCCGGTCGAGCCCCAGCCACCTCCACGCCGACACCACCACCACCAGCAGCAGCAGCAGCAGCAGCTCCAGCAGACGCCGCCTCCGTCCCCCCCCACGCCCCAGCCTACGCCCCAGCCCACGCCCCAGCTTGTGCACCCGACCCCCGCCGCCTCCCCTCCCACCCCTGCCCAGCGGTCGTCCTCGTCCTCGTCGCTCCCACCGCCGCCGCCTCCGGTGCTGACGGTGGACGACCCCGTCGAGCTGGACGGCATCGAGCTGAGCCTCATCCAGCGGCAGCCGAGCCTGCCCTCGGCCGGACTGCCCCGCGCCCGCACGGCCAGCACCTCGTCCAGCCGCTCCCTGGACTGCACGGACACCAGCTTGAACGGGAGCAGCGCGGGCGGGGTGGCGGGCGGGGTCGCCGGCGGCATCGGGGGCTCTCTGGGCACGGGAGTGGACGCTGGTGGAGTCGGAGGAGGAGGGTCTGGGTCCGCGGCGGGCCATCGCCACTCCACCATCAGCCTGCAGGAGGAGCACCTGGCTGGGCAGAGGGGCGCCCAGGAGCTGCTCTCGCCCGGAGCTCCGCTCACCAAGCAGTCCCGCTCGCCCAGCTTCAACATGCAGATCATATCGCAGGTGTAGCGCCACACACACACACACACACACACACACACACACACACACACACACACACACACACACACACACACACACACACACACACACACGCACGCACACAGAAAAACACCCCACACATACACGTTAGCAGACAGAAACTGCACCTATTTACCATCACAACTACTACAACTACTATGACGACTACTCTTCCTCCTTCCTCCTCCTCCTCCTCCTCCTTCTTGTCGTCCTTCTCCTGCTGTCCTTCCTCAGCCTCCTCTTCACTCGTGGCTCCGTCATACAGGCAGCCTTGCTGCCAGCCTGGGGTGCCAGGAGTGGAGTTTCGCCTGCCTGCTGGAGAGGAGGGGGGCCGTGGAGGGTGGGGGAGTGAGGGGGTGGAGGATTGGGTGGAGGTGCAATAGAGGCTGATGGCTGCCTCTGTGTGGGCCTCAGGTCACGCATGTGTTTTTAAACATCTCAAAACAAATAATGATTAAAAAAGAAAAAAAAGGCTCTGTGCCCAATGCTGCCCCCTGGTGGAGGCCTGTGTAAGCACAACACTGAGGAAAGCCATCCAGGCGCTACAGCGCTCCCTAGTCTACCTACTCTACCTAGTCGTGTTCGCTGGATGGAGTTCCCCAACGTCCTTGGACCAAACTCAGCATTCCATGTCTACAAGAAGAAAAAAAAAACAGAGACCCTCTGATGAGTATGAAGAGTTGAAGATGTGTTCAGCCATTGGGAAAAAAAAAAAATACTGTGGGTTTCGGATGTAATATTTTCAGAAAGAATTCAGTTACTGTTCCACTCATATAGTTTATATTTTGTAAGCAAATCAGCAATAAGAATTCATGTTTGTTCATCTAAGAGAGTGAATCACTGTAGTGTGTCATGCCTACCTGTTGATCCTTGGGTGACGTGCAATCTATCAATTGTTGTATGTTTTTGTTAGATGTTTATTACTTTTACCAGAAACAGCTGGACTAGCACACATCGGAGCCTTGACAACATTGTAAAGACTGTTTTGAATATATTATTTTGTGTTTCACTTTGGAGTTGGCTCATTACCAGAAACCGACTAGACAAATCAAAACTGTAATTTTACACTTGTCGACAAACTTTAATTTAATTTTAAGTAATTTATAAAGTTTGTGTTTATTTTTGGTTTTGTTTTTTTCCATCGACTTCAGAGATATTGTCGGCTTTGATCGGCTTTGATCTTGAATCAGCTGTGTAGTCACAACTGGAATTTCTGTCCTAGTCCCTGTGCAGAGTATCTGTATTGAGAAAGTGAAAGACAAAGGTGATTACATTTTTTTTTGTATGTTCTCTGTTGCCAGTTTTGCGAGTGTGACTGATCTACTGGAGACACTTGCCGTCTGGTGTGCGGACTGTAAAATGAAAGGCTCCGTGCTGTAGCTGTCTGAGTGGCTCTCCGAGAATGCTGGTAGAGAGCGCTACTTGACTGAAGTGACCCTAAGACCTGTTTTGCTGTTGTCCTGAAACAATATGGTAACACTGTACAGTCTTGTGTTTGTTGGTTCTTTCAAAAGAAACTGTGTGTGTGTGTGTGTGTGTGTGTGTGTGTGTGTGTGTGTGTGTGCGCGTGTATGTATGCCATGTAACATGGACTTGTTTTATTGTCTCATGGCCCTTCTTGGGTCCGTTTGTTCTCCAGTCAGACAAGCAATCATCCAGTGTTTGGTGACCAGTTTCACCCGACGGCTCACACGTTGTTCTACCTCATCTTCCTCACTGTCTGCCACTCTGCACCAGACTCTGTAACACACAGGACCCACATCTCCAGCAGCTACGAGTGGTTTGGGGTGGTCGGTCGGTCACTCAGTCTTTGTGAGGGTAGTGGAGGGAGGGAGGCGCTAGGTTTTACCCCCCTGCCAAGCTCAAGGAAGAGCTGTAGTGGCGTGCTATTTCTCTTCTAGCCCTAGTCTACAGGAGCTCCAGAGGTTAGCTGATCGGTCAATTAGGGCCCAGTAAGGGACCAGTAGAAGGTCTGTTCTAGCCTCATGTCTGTCTGAAGCATGGGCTGCCATATGCCCACTTGGGCTACTTTGATATGGTCATTAAGGGGATCGTTTTATTTTTGTCCAAGAACAGAGTTTTACTTCACATTTGGCGGTGGTTTAGTTTTATTTGTGTTATTTTTATTGTTATTGTTATTATTATTCATTTTGGAAATTGCTAGTCGCTTTACTGTTCTGAATTAGAGAAGCTTGCATAGTTTTGTCAGTGAAATGTCTGATAGACAGAAGTTGAATGGAAGCTAATGTTGCTTGTCATGTTTCTCCATGTGGAATGGCTATCGTATTCGTGGATCAGTTCAGGGTTGGATTCCTGTCCACAGCCTTGTTGTGCTCAGAGTAATGTTGAGTCTTACTGCAGGCTCTCCTTAATGTCTTATATTTTTTTTGCCAAATGTGCCAAGGCAGAAGGCCCCCCAAGGGAAGACGTGCCCATGCTTGTGTGTCTTAAGCTGAAGGTCAAATTAAAGTTTGTCCTTAGTGTCCTTTTGAGATTGAGGTCTTATTTCAGAGAGATAAATGAACGGGTTTGTTAAAACTTATTAGGAGTTGTCCAAGGTTAGCTGCTTCTGTCCAGGCATCATTTCAAACCACACTTGTCTTGTCATTTCACAACCTCATGGGTAATTCACACTCTTCTGTGAGTGTGTGTGTGTGTGTGTGTGTGTATACATGTTTGTGATCTGTCTATGTTTTCAGAATTAACACGAGCCTTTATGTGACTGAAATATAGTGTGTCAAATTGAAAATATGTGTGTGTAGCAACTGTGCTTGTGGTTTTGGGGTTGTGACATGAAGTGCGACAGCCTGAGGGGCCGTCTCCCTTTAAAGTTATGGTTTGACCATATCGGATATATTTGTTCTTTCACACCTCTGCAAATCCCCCACAATTGGTCTGCCCCCAAATCATTCCAGGAAACGCTATTCCAGGTGTCCATGCCTGGTCCAGTTGGGGATTAGAACATCTCCTGACTGGAGAGACACCAAACTGGTGCAGTTCAGAGTTCACTTCATGCAGGACTGCTTGAATCATCATGCACCTGATGGTGCAGGACCATGTGCATACATGTGTGACATTTCCTGATTCTCTAGTCAAATGGACTGTCCAGGGCCAAGGTCATCAAGGCCCCAGTGACCCCTTGTAACCCCCCCATAGCCTCTGTTGTATGGGACAGGCTGCAGGGGGACCCCGGCCAGTCCTGTTTGTGGAGAAGTGTATTACTTCCTTATCTCAAATACATCTCTGTGCAATGTTGTCATCTATATTGCTGGTGGAGTAAGCAAGGACTTAACACTGTAACACCATACAGCTAGAAGAGGGTGTGTGTGTCTGTCTGTGTCTGTTTTTCTAGTTTGTTTCGTCTCAATAGTGTGTTTCTAGTCCTTTGTTTTGAGTGGTCTTGTGTGATATTGTGAGTGTGGGCGTCGTCCTCATATGATGCACTTTATCCAATCCTTAGCCCACTCTGTTGTCATATGACCAATGCTGACATGCTGATTCAGACACTCACATGCACACACACACACACGCAGAGGTTTTGTGTTTGTTTTTTGTCCCATACAATAAATCTCCTCAAGGCTGGAGTTGCAGGGTAGTGAGGCGTCTGCTGTGTAATGTTCGCGTTCATCTCCCTCTTCATTTCAAACCAAATATCCACACGTTGGACCATCTCAGGATTGTTATGCTGATTTCACCACCACACAGTCACTCCAACCTGCAACAGAAATCCCTTCTTTGATTTCCCCACTTCACATGACCGGTGATTTCTATGCAATGTTTTCAAATTTATTTGTCCGTATATTATTGTGTGTGTGGATCAAAAGAATGAACATATGCAGAAGCGAGAAAGAAATTAACTAGTGACCATTGAGACTTGCAAACAAGATAGCCAACTCAGGCCCCTGCTGTTGGAGAACTGAAGGCCAGTCTGAAAAGCGGGGTTCCTAGGACTCGGTCTCAGTCCAATGATTAACCATTCCCTGTTTTTCTTTGGCCACTTCCTTTCAGAGAAACGTTGGCTAGCCGTGCTAAAGGAGGTTCTGGTCAGTTGGACTCTCAGAATGCACATGCATGGTCCTGGTCTGTGTGGCCTCATTGTTCTGGAAGGGTCTGACCGCATGAGTCCATGATTATATATATATATATATAAATAAATAAATAAATGTAAAGGTCCAATCCTAAGACTGTAAACAGAGCAACTCAAAGATGTGAAACACTGTACTATTGATGTTGTAAATGGGACGGAAAAAGAAAAGAATATTTTAAATCTGTAAATAAACAAATGTACAAAAGAGTGTGAGACAATATAAAGTTCAGTCTGCAATGCAGAGAAAAATGAATATGTATATTGGTGAATAAATCTTGTGCTGTAAAGGATATCTGGCTCTGTGATCAATTTTCTTTTTTTCCCCAATATAGGGCGCTACTTTGATGTACATTAGATTCTAATGTACATCAAAAAACACTGGCCTGCCATCTAGTGGTTGTTGATGGCCCATACATGCAAAAAAAAAAGACATGGATGCATACAGTACCTTTCACATAAATAATACTTTGTTTCTGAATATTTCCAATATAGGCTACAGGGTTTTTGAGGGGTTTTTACAAGATAAAAGTATTCAGTATTGTGGCAATGAATTAGGGTCACCTTTGAGTGCAAAGAATATCCATCTGTATATTAAAGCAACGCTAATGAGTTTATTTGTACCTTTTAAAATAATGTTTCCAAAATCATTTAATTGGTTCATCAATTGCATTCAGTTCACGGCCCTCTATCGGCTATAAATTATGTTTTCTAAACAAAGTTCGGGAGGAGCCCATAGGGTTGATTGACAGACATCACCACTCCACTTCTAGTCGTAGGGTATAAAACCCTCCTTACTGCCCTTTACGCAGTGATGTATATATTCAAAAATCTGTTCTCAATTCCTCTTGAGCAACCCCTCAAGGTCATTTTACTGTTGATATGACATGATTTCGATAAACTGTCTAGGAGAAGTGTTTCAAAATAATCTCACATAACTCCAATTCTTCTAATATTCACTATGTAGTTTAAACGTAAAAGTTGTTCAGATTAATACGACACACATGCCCGCCAAATCTGGTCCATTTCCGTAAATGTATGTGTCAACCACAACAGACAATGCGCTAGGCGGCGCTACCATCACGCACTGTGCGTGGGGTACCAAACGCCGTCGGGGGCACCAACATTTAGCCAATAAATAGCTATACTTCAAACTGCTTTTCATTATTTCGAGCGCAATGTCAAAATGCAGGAACAACATATTACATGCAAAGATTAGGCCTATATGTGTCCTTTCAATCTCCACTAGGCCTATGCAGCAGATATAATTTCAACGCTCCATTTAATTTGGAATGCATCTTGAGCGCGCACGAGATAGAGTGAGTGTGTGTGTGAGTGTGTGTGTGTATGTGTGAGAGAGAGAGTTTAACCATTATTATTATTCCTGTGAACGCTTTGGCAATGCATCATATGGTTTGTCGTGCCAATAAAGCATATTTGAATTGAATTGAATTGAGAGAGGGAGAGGGAGAGAGGCAGGTTCCCAGAGATGTATAGTTAGGGCCTAACAAAGTAGAACTACCTAAGTACTTTATAAGTACTGAAATGCAGTATCTGTACTTTACTGGAGTATTATTTTTCTCCTACTTCTTCTTTTACTACATATTTTCGATGAGTTTAGTACTTTCACTCCGATACATTTTTTATCTGCTCTAGTTGCCTCTAAGTATAGGGGAGGATCAGTGATGCTGTGGGCCTGTTTCTCTTCCAAAGGGCCTGGGAACCTTGTTAGGGTGCATGGCATCATGAATGCTTTGAAATACCAGGACATTTTAAATCAGAATCTGGTGGCCTCTGCCTGAAAGCTGAAGACGGGTCGTCACTGGGTCTTTCAGCAAGATAATGATCCTCAACATATGACCAAGTCTACACAGAAGTGGTTCACCAGACACCGTATCAAGCTCCTACCATGGCCATCTCAGTTCCCAGACCTCAACCCCATTGAAAACCTGTATGGAGGAATGGTCGAAGATCCCTCTTTCTGTTTTCTCTAATCTTGTGAAACATTATGACAAGATTAGGTGCTGTTTTATGAGCAAAAGCGGGTTGTACAAAGCATTAACATCAGGGGTGCCAATAATTGTGGCACACATGATTTGATGTAAAATAATTATTTCTTAATGTGGGATTTTTTCCCTTCTAAATAAATGCACTTGTATTAAAGGTTGGATTTTACGCTTTTTTAAATTGTGGTCCTATATTATTTGGAAAAAAAAATAATTTATTAGAAGCTAAAGAACACATCTTAACCAGGGGTGTCAATAATTATGGAGGGCACTGTAGATCAGTGTTTTTCAACCACTGTGCCGTGGCACACTAGTGTGCCGTGACACATTGTTAGGTGTGCCGTGGGAAATTATCCAATTTCACCTAAGTGGTCTAAAAAAGAGTGAATAGAAATAATTTTCTTTGTGTTCATTTGATTCCTATTCAAGACACTTTGACAAGAATGACTTGATATCGTTATTGCGGGCTACAGATTTTTATTTCATTTCATTTTCAGTAAAATTTCATTTTATTTAACATTTTCGGCTGGTGGTGTGCCCCAGGATTTTCTCAATGAAAAAAGTGTGCCTTGGCTCAAAAAAGGTTGAAAAACACTGCTGTAGATAGATAGATAGATAGATAGATAGACAACAGACAATCAATGATTCTGTATTCCTATTATTGTATTGAATGTGAGTTGTATCGGTCATAATACCCCTACAAATGACATTGGGAAACCCATACAGTTATATTTATTCACCTTGTTTAACAACTACAAGTTTATAGGCTATGGCCCCCGTGTGTCTGCCAAGGGGCCTGCACTAAAAGATTATGCTGATACCTTGTGCACCTATTTTTTGTAAAAAAAAAAAAAAAAAAAGCCAAATGCCCCCCCAAAGATTACATCCTGCTAACCCCTCTGCTAACCCCTCTGATGTCAAAACATTAGACTACTGGACAAAAGGTTTCAACTAACCTATTAGCGTTTATCATTCATCTCGTTCGCGAATCAGCTAATTACACAATACTTTTACTTTCAGTAGGCCTACTTGAGTAATACTTAAGTACAAAACATGTTTAATACTTTAGTACTTCCACTTAAGTAGCCTACGTTTTCTAAAGAGCACTTCTACTCACGCAGAGAATGTCTAATAAGGGACTCACATCACTTTTTTGATAGCATTTCTACTCAAGTCTGGATCTCTAGTAGCCTAGGCCTACTTTATACATCACTGCAGGTTCCAGAACGTCCAGCTGCCTTGTCATTGTTGATCATTGATCTCTCCTTTGTGAAGTAAGAAACTTTTCATCTTTTTATTTTTTTTTCCCCAGTAAATCATGAAGGCAATAGAGACATGGCTAGATGAGATGTTGGGGTTATCCGGTTCCCACAGACCATAAACTGCAAGCGTGGTGGTATCTAAAGGACACAGGGGATTTCTTTCTTCAAGTTCCGTTTAATGTAATAGTAAAACTAGCTGACGAGACAATTATAATTTCCTCAACACATGTTCATGTCATGTAGTTGCCGTGAAGTCACAGGATTTATTTCATTTGTAAAAAATGCTGATGAGGTGACACGTCGGCCTGTTGCAGATAGTTTTTCAACCACAGCACAGTTGTGAGAGATCAGGTGTGCCGTGGGAAATTTCCCCTAATCTGCCCTAAAACATTTAATTGTTGCAAGGCTATGCCACTGTTGAGTGTCTGTGCCTTTTTTGTGTGACTTGTTAAGTAAACTAGAAATGGGCATGTCCGAGGACCTGCAAGAGTGGTTTTGCAAAAATGCTAACTATGCTAACAATGTTAACCATGCTTACAATGCTAATCAGGTTGATCAGCTAACTTGGCTGATGATTTCTAGCAGTTATGCTAAAAATGCGAACTGTGTTACCTATGCTAACAATGCTATCTAAGATAACGATGCTAACCAGGTTGATTAGCTAATTTAGCAGATTATGTCTAACATTTATCAGAGAATGTCTAATAAGGGGAGAACTGCCACTGTCGTTATACTTCCGGTTTTGAAATGGTTGCAGTTCCACGCTGGTTCCATTAGAGGCGCTACATTTGGAGTGCAGAATGCATGGCGGTCTATGGAGCAATACCCCTCAAAATCCACTTTTCTCAAAATATAATTTTTTGTCAATGAATTTGAATGTTGTTTTCGAAAGGGGATGCAAAGAAATTACGTATTGCGTGGTGTTTGATTTTTTAGAGTCACTTGTTTGCTTTAAAGCGTCTTTTAAAATGTAAATGACGTCATACACTCAAGCTTCATTAGCAGAATGCTAGCGTGGTATGGGCAACAACAACTCAACCTGTAAGAAATCGGAAGGACATAAGTACTCGTTCATTCAACTTTTGACCTATAACCTATGTTGAACTTGCAAAAACTACAATCAAATCTGAGATCTCTCAACGACAATTGGGTAAAAGAGCCAACTTTAGCCGTCTAGCTCCATAGGCTCCCATTCATTCTGCACTCAGGCGACCGCCCCCAGTGGAATTTTGGTTGAACTGCAACCAAAAGTCGTTACAATGGGACTTAATAGCGAGTGGCAAGGCTCTCCGTAGACGGGCTCTGCATTTATGCTAAAAATGCTAACCATGCTAACCATAATAACTGTAGCTCTTTCCACAACAACACAACGGGGGCAGGTTCTTAGATACGGGCGTTTATTTATCTGGATACACCGAAGTCTCCACACTCCATTCACGCCGTGAGAACTATCAAGTAATCACCAAAAGGATACATCAGTGTACAGTGTATAAACAACAAAACGATACAAAGAAACAAGGAAAAACAATATAAAACAAAGTAACAAATACCTCGTTGGCCGCTGGTTATAGAAAGAGGTTGAGCTTAACTTAATTCTTCTCTTCTGAGTACAAGTATACCAGGCCTAAAACGATGCATAAATTGGTTGGCTTTACAGTAATATACACATTAAGATAAAACGAATATAGCAAACAAAATGACATAAAACAAATGGAAATAAATACCTTGTTGCTGGTAGTTCTTGCGCACAGCTAGATTAAGCACTATAACTTAAGGCTTAATGCAAAATAAAGGCAAAGCTTAGCGTTATGGTCTGCCTCCACCGTGACAATGGCAATAATGAACTATGCGTTCTTTCGGTAGCCAACATACAGACGCGCCTCGCGCACAGAGTTTTAATAACAAATAAACAATTCTGAAACCATAGCAGCTTCGAATACAAATAAACATATTTATTCCTTGTTGATAAGGAAATGGAAATTAGAAATTCTATAAACTTAAGATTCTATTGTAGAATTCTTCACATAGATAAATAGAATAGAAAACTTAACATTTACACTCCCACCAAATCACTCATTTATTTGGAATGTGGGATTTCTTTGAATAACAAATAAAGAAAATAAATGAAAAGAGAACCAACCAAACAAAGGAAAATAAATAAATGTGTGGGTGTGTGTGTTAGTGTATGACTGTGAGACTTTGCTGACTTCAATTAGTGTTACTACTTTATGGATAGGTCTTTCAAGGTAAACTGATCTAGTGAGTGGTTTTCCATTGATAAGTGTAGTGTCACTAATAAGTAACTTCAGCTTTCGTACCATGCCATCTGCACTAGGGTGAGCTTGTATAACTCTGCCGAGCTTCCATTCATTCCTTGGCTTGTTGTCATCTTTAAGAATAACAATGTCGTCCACTTGTGAGTTTCGAGTTTTCTTTTGCCATTTCTGTCTTTGTTGAAGATTTAGTAGGTAATCTCGCTTCCATCTTTTCCAAAATTCATTGGCTAGAAACTGAACTTTTCTCCACCTTTTCCGTAGATAAAGATCTTCTTCACAGAACTGTCCAGGAGGGGGCAGAATGATTGATGACTTCATTGTAAGTATATGGTTGGGAGTGAGAGGTTCTGGGCCATTGGGATCTTGAAGATGTTCAATGCTTAGTGGTCTGCTGTTGATAATAGCCATGGTCTCATAAAGAAATGTCCTTAGCGTAGTGGTGTCAAGACGGCTTGCAGATTTGTCTAGCATGGATGTCAGGATGCTGCGGATTGTTCGAATCTGGCGCTCCCAAACTCCACCCATATGACTCGCTGATGGGACGTTCATTATGAACTCACAGCCAAGTGTTTGTTGACGGTCTTGATCCATCCCTTTGAGTAGCTCATAAAACTCTCTTTTGGCTCCTGTGAAGTTTGTTCCTTGATCACATCTTAATTGGCGAACAGGTCCTCTGATAGATACAAGTGTTCGAAGAGCGTTCATGAAGGCATCCGTTGTCAAATCGTCCAGAGTTTCTATGTGTACTGCTCTGGAACACAGGCAGGTGAACAGCAGCCCATATCGCTTTAGTTCTTTTCTGTTTTCTTTTACGATGAAGGGGCCAAAACAGTCAACGCCACAGTATGAGAAAGGAGGAGATGTTTCAGTTCTTTCTTCTGGTAGATCTGCCATCAGTTGAACTTCCGTAGTTCTTCTGTATCGTCGGCATTTCACACACTTGTAGATATGTGAAGAAACTAGCTTTCCGCATCCAAGGATCCATATTCCATTTGCACGTAGTTCATTTGTAGTCATGCCTCTCCCTTGGTGGTGTATTCGCTCATGGTAGTGTTTGACCAGCAGTGCTGAAACGTGGCACTTCTTTGGAAGAATTGCTGGGTGTTTAACATCATAATGTAAAGAGGATTTGGACAGCCGTCCTCCCACTCTGAGAATACTGTTCTTATCCAGAAAGGCATTTAGTTGGTGTAACTTGTTATGTTTGCTTAAGTTGTCTTCTTTCTGTAACTTGAGTTTCTTAATGTCCTCAGCAAAGGCTTCCTCCTGTGTCAGCTTGATGATGAACATTTCAGCTTCTCTTCGTTCTTCAAGGCTTGTTAGTTCATTTGTTCTTGGCTGAAGACCTTTTAGTTCTCTTACAAATCTTTTGAGTCTGGCGACAGCTCTTACAACCTTGTTCCATTCAGAGAATTTGGTGAAGCGGTTCAATATTGCAGGTACTTCTTTTGTCTTTACTGTATGGACGTGGACCTTGCGAAGCTCTGGATCAGTTAGTTCCACTTCTCCCACCGTCTTTTCTTCCTGTGGAAGATTTATTTTCCAAAGAAAGTCCGGTCCTTTCAGCCAGTTAGACTCTTTCAACTGAACAGCAGTAAGTCCTCTTGAGGCATGGTCAGCTGGGTTGTTCTCTGAGCTTACATGTTGCCATTGTTCAGGAGATGTGCTGGATTTTATGCGTTGAATGCGGTTGGCCACGAAGGTGTGGAACCTTTTGGCATCATTATTCAAGTAGCCAAGGACAACTTTTGAATCTGTCCAGTAATACTCTTGCAGCTTTTCAATCTCAAGCTCTCTTCTGACGACAGAACCATTGCGGACTGAAGTTACTGCTGATGACAATTCAAGTCTTGGAATAGTTGTTAGTTTAGTAGGGGCCACTCTTGCCTTCCCCATAACCAGTGAGCAACTGATTTTCCCTGTTTCACTTATTGCTCTGAGATAAGAACAGGCACCATATCCACTGCAACTTGCATCTGAGAAGTTGTGAAGTTCATAACGTGCAACCTCCCCAAAGTCAGACGGAGAGTAACTTCTTGGAATTTTCAAAGCTGCTAAGCGTGGCAAGTCTATTAGCCATGCTTCCCATTGTGGTAGAATGTTCTCAGGGAGATCCTCATCCCAGCTTATCTTGTCTCTACACAGTGACTGAAGTATTTGCTTGCCGACCAAGATGAAAGGGGCTACAAACCCTAGAGGGTCATAGATAGAGGCGACAGTCGATAGAACTCCTCTTCTTGTCAGCGGATTGTTCTTGACAACAACTCTGAATTGAAACTCGTCTGCCTCTACACACCACTGAACTCCAAGAGCTCGTTCAATGTTATATTCTCTTAAATCCAAATCCAGATCTTTGGTATGGGCACGTTCCTCAGGTGGTATCATTCTCATCACCTCCTTGTTGTTGGATACAAACTTGTGAAGCCGAAGGTTACCAGTTCTACACAGGGCTCTTGCTTCTTCAACCAAATGTATGGCTTCAACAGGGGACTTTGTGCTTGTCAAACCATCATCAACATAAAAACTTCCATGGATGAACTTGATAGACTCTTCACTGAACTTTCCATGGCCTTGTGATGCCAGGTGCTTGAATGCATAATTACAGCAGCCAGGTGATGAAGCAGCTCCAAACAGATGTACTTTCATTCTGTACACAGAGGCTTTTGCATTTAGATCACCCTTCTCCCACCATAAGAATCTGAGGTAGTCTTGATGTTCCTTTGTGACATGAAACTGGTGAAACATTTTCTCTACATCGCACATTATGGCTATTGGACCTTTTCTAAACCGGCACAATACTCCAACCAAAGTATTTGTCAGGTTAGGCCCAGTCAAGAGCTGATCATTTAAAGAGCTGTTTTGGAAGCGTGCTGAACAGTCAAACACTACGCGGATCTTTCCTGGCTTCTGAGGATGGTAGACTCCATGGTGTGGAATATACCAGGCTTGCTCATCCAGTTCAGACTGTGGAACCTTTTCAGCATCTCCTCGGGCTAT
This sequence comes from Sardina pilchardus, assembly GCF_963854185.1. NCBI lineage: Eukaryota > Metazoa > Chordata > Actinopteri > Clupeiformes > Clupeidae > Sardina > Sardina pilchardus. The sequence goes on from NC_084997.1 coordinate 12,686,141, forward strand.
TATGTCATCCATGAAGTGAACGTAGTCCTGGCAATACTGTTTATCCCTTTTCAGTCGTCGTTCTAGTGAAGTGAGTCTCCGAACTGCACATTGTTTATTATTTGGAAGGTTAGGTGTGTCCGTCTTGAATGGAAGTGGAAGTTCATAATGACCATCTTTGTTCAATCTTATACCTTCCTTCACTTTGGACAAAAAGAGAAAATCTTCTTGAGAAACTGGGTTATCGTCTGCTGAGTGATCCGTGAAGTCTGATTCAAGTGCTTTAATTATGTCTGTCGGTCCAATCTCCTTAACTTCAGTTCTGCACACGAAGTGTACCTCCCTCTTCAGTTCAACTGATGGCTGTGCTGCAGGTGTCACTTGACACTGTAGGATTTTGTGGCTGGTGCCTATTGCATCACTGTAGTCACATTCTGAATTCGCACATCCAACGATGCTCCAGCCAAGATCTGTTCGCTGAGCGTATGGGTGATTTTCTTCTCCGGCAATGATCTCTCTTGGAAGGAGGGCTTGTTGGCAGTTATACCCAATCAGAAGGCCTACCTCACAATTTAATGGTGGTGGTATCTTGTCTACTAACTGTTCCAGATGAGGCCATTTTCGAGCTGTTTCTGAAGTGGGGATGTGCAGTCTGTTGGCAGGAATGAACTCTCGTGTGAAAGCTGGTGGCAGGGGAATTCTTTTCTCTGAATTATATCCTCTCACTTGGAGATTTGACAATTTCTGACAAGGTATGGTCTTTGACAGCGCAGACATTGTGGACAACTGTAAGCAGACATTCTCCTTGGTTGTGTTGAGGTCTTGGGCTATCTCATCCAAGATGAAGGTTGTGTCACTCTGCGTGTCTAGAAGTGCATATACAAGAATTTCTTGATCAGGATGTTTTGAAGATGAGACCCAGACTGGTATTGTTGATGACGTTTGTGTGTTCAAGCTCTTATGAGTGGTTGCGTTGGCAAATGACACAGCTGTAGCCATCTCTTCAGCATTTGTCTTGTCTTTTAGGTTGTAATTTCCACTCTTTACTTTGAAGTTTTCCTCATGCAGACATGTTGGATGTTTCTTCTGACACTTTTCACATGTGCTCCTTTTAGCACACTGTTTTGATTGATGACCAATCCTCAAACATCCAAAGCAAAGCTTCTCTGTCTGTATGAACTTTACCCGATCTTGAAGTGGTCTTTCAACAAACTTTCTACACTTGGCTAGGTGATGTCCTATTTTCTTACAAAAGACGCATGATGGTATATTGCTTTGTGTTGTATTTGTGGAGAGCGTCTTCGCTTGGATGGTTTGGTTTCTTGGAGGCTTTGGTTTTTCACTTTCCATGTTTCTGAGGGCTTGTATTGAAGACACAGGGTCACAGGCAAGATCTGCTTCTTTAGACAGAAAGGGTACAAACACTTTGAATGGTGGGTATTCCCCGGTTTCCGCTCTGAATTCCATCACTTTGCGGTTCCATTTAGACACTAACCAAGATGGTAACTTCAGCAGAATTTTTTGGTTCTCATTGCAGTCGTTTAAGACTTCTAATGTTTTCAGATGTGGCATTGCAGCCTCACAACTCTTGAGGAAGTCTGTAAACTCTCTTAATTCGAAGGCCTCTTTAGAGCTTATCTTTGGCCATCCATGCAACTTGTCTCTAAAAGATTTCCCAATTATGAATGGGTCACCAAAACGTTTTTCTAGTACTTTCCAAGCCTCGTCATATGCTGAATCAGTGCCTAGAACAAAGTAACCTTCAACAGCTTTCTTTGCTGCTCCACCTACATACTTTCTTAAGTAATACAGTTTTTCATTCTTTGGAATATTCTTTCTGTCTATCAGTGTTTCGAAAGAGAGTTGCCAGTCTTTGAATTTCAAAGGATCGCCGGTGAACAATGCTGGTTCTGGCGTAGGAAGGCGATTGGCACTTATGGCTTCTGCTAAAACATTGACCAGGTCACAACTGTTTTGTGTCTGAGGGGTAGGCATTGAAGCATATGGAACTTGAAACACCATGGGGCTTGTAGCAGGAGTTGCTTGGGTATTAACTGGCAGTGACTGAGGACTGAATGACAGACTTGAGGCAGGAACAGCTTGAGACTGAGAAACAAATGGTGGACTTGCAGCAGAGATGGTTTGAGACTGAGGAATAAGTAATGGACTTGTACCATGAATGGTATGAGACTGAGGTACGAATGGAAAACATGCAGCAGGAATGGCTTGAGACTGAGGAATGAGTGATGGACTTGTAGCACAAACGGCATGAGGCTGAGGTAAGAACGGCAGACTTGCAGCAGTAATGACTCGAGATTGAGGAATGGATGACGAACGTGTAGCATGAATGGCATGAGACTGAGGAATAAGTGTCAGACTTGTGGCAGGAATGACTTGAGATTGAGGAACATCTGAGTTAATTAAAGCACTGGAGGCTTGGCATTGAGGAATAGTGGAAGAAGGTGCTGAGTTAAGTGTGTAGGCAAAGTCATTTGCTTCAAACTGTTCTTCAGCTTGATCATAAACTCTTACTCGGGCTTTTGCAGCATTTAAGTTTTTTAATTCTTCTAAGACCTCAATGTTTGTGCGTCTACCTCGCATCTCTTGTTGTCTGGCTAGTTTTTCAGCTTCATGCTGTGCCTGACGAAAAGCATCTTCAAACTCAAGTTTTTGAAGCTCTGTTGCTTCCTTCTCCTGTTCAATCAATACGGCAATTTTTTCTTGGGATGCAGCAGCTTCAGCAGCAGCCTCAAATCTTTTGACTGAGTGGATGCTAGAATGTAAAGAACTGCATCTTGATCTAACAGAAGATATAGAGCTTGCTGAGTCTAAGACGGATCCAACATCAGGCCAAAGTTCATCTTCCTCTTCCTTTCCTTCAATTTTCTTCTGTGCTCTTTGAACAATGAACTTTGAAAGAGCTATGCAAGAATCCACTTTGCGCCGCAGGTTTGTTTCAGGAGCCTGTATCTGACGAAGATTTTCATAAAGGGCTCTTACCTCTGAACAAGTGCTTTGTACATTATGAATCAGTTCCTCTAACTCATCTTGTGAGGCCTCATCAGATAGCATTTCTTTGCCTACTTTTGCATTAGTCTTCCAGAAGCCATACGCAATTTTGTACTTACGTTGCACAGCCTTCAGACTTTCTTTTTCTTTTTCTGTAAATGTTAAGTTTTCTATTCTATTTATCTATGTGAAGAATTCTACAATAGAATCTTAAGTTTATAGAATTTCTAATTTCCATTTCCTTATCAACAAGGAATAAATATGTTTATTTGTATTCGAAGCTGCTATGGTTTCAGAATTGTTTATTTGTTATTAAAACTCTGTGCGCGAGGCGCGTCTGTATGTTGGCTACCGAAAGAACGCATAGTTCATTATTGCCATTGTCACGGTGGAGGCAGACCATAACGCTAAGCTTTGCCTTTATTTTGCATTAAGCCTTAAGTTATAGTGCTTAATCTAGCTGTGCGCAAGAACTACCAGCAACAAGGCCTGGTATACTTGTACTCAGAAGAGAAGAATTAAGTTAAGCTCAACCTCTTTCTATAACCAGCGGCCAACGAGTTCTCACTGTAGCTCTTTCCACAACAACACAACGGGGGCAGGTTCTTAGATACGGGCGTTTATTTATCTGGATACACCGAAGTCTCCACACTCCATTCACGCCGTGAGAACTATCAAGTAATCACCAAAAGGATACATCAGTGTACAGTGTATAAACAACAAAACGATACAAAGAAACAAGGAAAAACAATATAAAACAAAGTAACAAATACCTCGTTGGCCGCTGGTTATAGAAAGAGGTTGAGCTTAACTTAATTCTTCTCTTCTGAGTACAAGTATACCAGGCCTAAAACGATGCATAAATTGGTTGGCTTTACAGTAATATACACATTAAGATAAAACGAATATAGCAAACAAAATGACATAAAACAAATGGAAATAAATACCTTGTTGCTGGTAGTTCTTGCGCACAGCTAGATTAAGCACTATAACTTAAGGCTTAATGCAAAATAAAGGCAAAGCTTAGCGTTATGGTCTGCCTCCACCGTGACAATGGCAATAATGAACTATGCGTTCTTTCGGTAGCCAACATACAGACGCGCCTCGCGCACAGAGTTTTAATAACAAATAAACAATTCTGAAACCATAGCAGCTTCGAATACAAATAAACATATTTATTCCTTGTTGATAAGGAAATGGAAATTAGAAATTCTATAAACTTAAGATTCTATTGTAGAATTCTTCACATAGATAAATAGAATAGAAAACTTAACATTTACAATAACTATGCTACCAATGCTAACTTAGCTAATGACTTCTGTTATGTCAACAATGCTTAAAAAAAGGCTGCAAAAAATAAATAAATAAAATATTTCCTCATTCATTTCAATGGGACCGAAAACCGGCGAAAAACGGGAATACCGGAAAAAAAACAACCTGCAGCCATCCGACATGAACAAGCAAGCTACACCAGATCGGGCCTGATTTTTTAGTGTTGGAACCGCGTCGATAGCTCAAACGCTCTAGGAGAAGAGGCGTTCTCAAAAAGTGGGTGAAAAGTATAATGTGCATAAGCAACATGAAATTTGCCACTGCACACTGTGTTCTGTTCCTGGCATATGCTTGCCTTCTCTGTTATGTGTATTATCTGCAGGTATAGGGCCTCCTCTCCGATGAGATTGCTAGTCGAGGAGCAGCTAGTTACAGGCTATGCTTTTCTGTCACGCATCTGATAATTGGGGTAGCAATGTGAGCGCTCATTCAATATGTGCGCGTCTGCGCAAGTGAAACCGTCTATGATCATACCTTTCTCAACAACTTCTCTGTTCAATCTGGACCAGCAGCAAAATTGGCATTAAGATCTACCAGACGTTTCCCTTAATTACCCGTTTTTGTTACATTTTTGGATGGTGGTGTGCCTTGCGATTTTTTTTATGTAAAAGTGGCTCAAAAAAGGTTGAAAAACACTGTCCTACCTCTGACAGATTAAAATGAATGAAAAAGATAATGGTTAAATAGGCTACAATAAGGATGCAATAGAGCCAACAATGAGATGCTTAGGCCTACCTGGAAATGTTATGCTGAAATGCAGTGGAGATGTAGGCTACCTTGCTAACCTGCATTGAAAAAAAAAAGTTATATTAATGTTATGGATATTTAATGTTGTGATGGGTATTATCAGAAAGCAATTCTGCTTAGGGCATCCAAATGACCAACAGCGGCACTGTAAATACATAGGCCTTACAATTACATTGCAAACGCTGGAAATAACGAAAAGCAGTTTGAAGTAGGCCTATAGTTATTTATTGGCTAAATGTTGGTGCCCCCGACGGCACTTGATGCTATCACAGTGCGTGATGCGCGTCCTGGTAGCGGCGGCATTGGATGGCACAAATGTTTTTTTGTTTTTAATGACAATGATACGGCATAGGAGCATTTTTATTTGGAGAGCTAGACATTGACTAAGCTTCCTCTTCTGTTTCTTTAAGTGTCAGCAAAATACCATAAACATAACCAAAAGTAGGCTAGGCTACGTGCATGCACTCTGAGCAATGACTATAAAGACCCATGGGAAATGTTTTCATTATGCTCTGTGGATGCCGTTGGATGCACTTGAAGCACTTCAGGATAGTTTCACAGACAAGGTGAGTACAGTTTCACAAGGTGTTGAAGTTAAACCTCATTGAAATAGCAATATTATTTTTGCTGTTTAACATCGACTGAAGGTTTAAAAAAAAAAGATATGTAGCCTATACTTACTGTAATTGTGTGTGTGCGTGTGTGTGTGTGTGTGTGTGTGTGTGTGTGTGTGTGTGTCCTTGTGCTAACATACTCTTAAATGCTATATAGAACCAAAAATGATTCTATTGCATGCTTTATACCCCTATGGTTTTTAAAGTTGTAAGGGTTCTTTAAAGTCTGCATAATATGGCGCCCCAAGAATCCTTTTTTGAATCATCATATACTGTAGACTGTACATGTTAATAATTATAAAATATGTGTTGGTGTGGACAAAAACTGTTTGATCAAAACCATCAGTGGACGTGATGATTCATTGTTAATAGCTGAGGTGCAACCATTCAACCAATGGTCACTTATAGGTAATCAATCTCAAATGAATGGTAACCTGTTTCCAGAAATGGAGAATGATATCAACTCAGACATCTGCCAAATTGAACTAGACAATCTCCTATCCAACCCCAGGGTAAGATACTTAATTTGTCATTATCCATTGTATTAAACATGCAATAGCTCTTTGAGACTCCCATCAAATTAAAATACCATTATATTTGTCCATGTTCTCGTGACCCCCTCTTTTACTGTAAAGGTCAGACAATTTGCCACATTTCACAATTTGTCACTAGCTGTGTTATCGAGTCACCCAAAAGTTTTCTTATGATATGCACTAGTTTGGTTGTATGTAGGACACAATCAGTATATAAAGACATATATACAGTGCCTATATAAAGTCATCATACCCCTTTGAAATAGTTGCTTTTTACAGCCTGAAATCAAAAAAATGGTTTTGGTTTTATTTACAAATTTAGCTGCACTGTAAAAAATGTACATGTACAACATAAAATAATGGAAAAAAGACAGCAGAAAATTAGTAAAATAACAGGGTTGGAAAAGTCATCATACCCCTGATTTAATACTTTGTAGAGCTTCCTTTTGCTTTCATTACAGCCATCAATCTGTTTTGATATGTCTCTATTAGATTTGCACACTGCAGAATTGTTCATATTCAGTCAAATTCTGTGGGTAACGGCGATGGACTGCTCTCTTCAAGTCAACCCACAGATTTTCTATAGGATTTAAGTCAGGGCTCTGACTTGGCCACTCAAGGACATTCACCTTCCTATCCTTAAGCCACTGCTCTGTTCTTTTGGCAGTACAGTAGGTTTAGGATCATTGTCGTGTTGGATGGTGAATGACCTGCCCATCTTCAGCTGTTTTGCAGAGGGACGCAGGTTTTCCTCAAGAATTTGGGTGTACTTGACAGCATCCATTTTCCCTATCCTGACCAATTGCCCATGTCCCCGCTGAAGAGAAACACCCCCACAACATAATGTTGCCCCCACCATGCTTCATAGTAGGTATGGTGTGTTTTGGGTGGTGTGTGTTTGGTTTTCACCAAACATAGTGCTTGAAGTTCAGTGCAAAAACACATCTGGGCCATTCCACTTCAATTCAATGGATTTTAGAGAAACTGTCTGCTTGACCATCTCCGATTTGCTTCAAACTTTTACCATCTAAAGAGTATAACCATTTAAACGAACTTAGCCAAAATGTTAGCTTGATATACCTAATACATCCAGAGAAAAACAGTTTTGAACATGGTACCCCGCTTCTGATTTTTGGCACATTTGCACCCTCATCTAAACCTGCAGCGAAGTTCAGATGTCATTATCTCAAAAAGTGTTCAAGCTAAAGGCTTTTGCACACTTGGTTCCCCATTACACAATTTATAAACAAAATGTTTAGCAAGTGACTATGTCTATCTACATATGTGTTTAAGCTGTCAGTTATTAAGAGGTGTCTACAGTATATTGTATTTTAGATGGAATCATTGTAACACAAAACTGAAAAATAATCCATTTGGATGATATTTTATTTCCCCATTAGGCTACATATGACAAGCTATACCAATTAATCGAACGAATCTCCAGAATGGGCTTTCAGACTGTGAAATTTCAAGATGGTATATGGCTATGGTTATTGAAATTTTATTTTTGAAATATTGGTCTATTATAACAATAAATTGCTGATATCATTAAATAGTGACATCTAGTGGCATTAAATAATGACATCAGCAATTTATTCAGGAGATACAGGAAATATTATACCAGGTCATCACCCAGCAAGTAAATAAAAAAAATAAATGTGTAACAGTATAAGACATAAATACACTGGAAAAAAAGGGAGAGGAGAGGTTGTTGAACTTTAATATTTTTTTTAAGCATATAAAACATAACTAATTCATGTTCCTTCTCTAAACATGTATTTATCATGTATCATGTATCCTACTTTGGGAATGTGCAGTCTTTGAGATTAATCATGTTGAGAATAAATTAAATAGTTAAGATTGGTTTGAATCCCCTCCGCCCACTGGGGAACCGTTAAATCTGCCTATGTCTCGTGCTGACATTGATGACCAGATGCGCCCAAGTTGGAGTGTAAATGAAAGAAGACCTGAAGACGTTTAAGCAAGGTAAAAAATGATTAAATTTTCCTGAAATTACACAGTTAGAGGGAATCACTTCAGATTCATTGCTTCAGAAGCTAATATCAAATAGAATAGAAGAATAAAAGAATATACTTTATTGATCCCGTGAGGGAAATTCGTTTCTCTGCATTTAACCCAATTTAACCGAATTAGTGAACACAGCACACACACAGTGAGGTGAATCACACACTAACCCAGAGCAGTGAGCTGCCATGCCCAACCAGCGGCGCTCGGGGAGTGAGGGGTTAGGTGCACTTCAGCCGTGGTGGACTGGTCGGGGATCGAACCGGCGACCCTCCGGTTACAAGCCCGAAGCCCTAACCAGTACACCACAGCTGCCCAAATAATAGACTAAGCTCGTGTTCCAGTAATAAGCAGGTTAGCTAAAGTTCACCAAATGTTAGCTTAGCTACCAGCTAACTAACACTTTGGTTACTGTAATTTGTCTAAATGATATGCACTTGTATTTATCGTGTCAATTTACCGAACACTCTGGGTTAAACTCTGAAGTTAGTTGATGTTAAAGGGATATTCCGCCATTTTTGGAAATACGCTCATTTTCCACCTCCCCTCGAGCAAAACAATCGATATTTACCTTGCTCCCGTTCATCCAGCCATTCTGTGAGTCTGGCGATACAACTTTTAGCTTCAGCCTAGCATAGATCATTGAAACGGATTAGACCATTAGCTTCTCGCCTGCTAGCTTCATGTTTAAAAGTGTAAAAGATTTCTGGTAATTTTCCCATTTAAAACGTGTATCCTCCCAAGTTAGAAAGTGCAATAAGACCAACTGAAAATGAAACCTGGAGTTTTTCTAGGCTGATTTGACATGGAACTACACTCTCATCTGGCGTAATAATCAAGGCAACTTGCAAACGTACCATAGGCGCAGTGATATCGTATGCAGCATCTGATAATAGTCCCCATAGACAACAAGCAGTAGTAGTGCCAGAAGTTTGCAAGTTGCCTTGATTATTACGCCAGATGAGAGTGTAGTTCCATGTCAAATCAGGAGATAACTTGATGATAACTTGTGCAACCGATGTACATGATTTTTTTTAATGTAAATCTGAAAGACTTTTTTTTTCAGTGTATCTGGTACTCAGGAATATAGAAAAGTGTTACGAAATCATGAAATAATAGCAAAAAAAAAAAAAAACGCTAATTGTCAATAGAAATTTAATTTCAAAACCTCACATCATTACCTCTTGGAACACTGTTTTGGAAGAACTCTTTTAAAAATGGTAAGTGTCTGTATGTTCATGTGATTTAAAAAGGATGCAAGAAAATGTGCTGCCACATCATTATTATTGTCATTTTATTATTCTTATTTTTCTCATTATTATTATTGGATCTTATGATATGAGCTCACTTTCCCTGCTGTATATAGTTTTCTTTTGATGTCTAGCATTTTGTATGCTCAATAAAAATTGTTGATCACACACAATTTTTTTAGGCATAATACCATCTTGACATTTCACAGTCTGAAAGCCATACTCTTTCTGGAGAATTCCATCAAAAATACAGTATAGACACCTCTTAATTATTTTTCCAAAGACAGCTTAAACACATCTGTAGACAGACATAGTCATTTGCTAAACATTTTGTTTATAAGATTGAACTTTTTGGAGACTAAGATTGAACTTTTTGGACTGAACTCCAGATGTTAACCAAACACAGTACACCACCCAGGGCTGGGCAATTGGTCAGGATAGAAGTGAAAATGGATGCTTCCAAGTACACCCAAATTCTTGAGGAAAACCTGCGTCCCTCTGCATTATTATTATTTTGTATTTAAGTATTATTGTGTTGCATGTTCCAAATCTAAAGCACTTTGAGCTGCATTCTGTGTATGAAAGGTGCTATACAAATAAAGATTATTATTATTATTATTATTATTATTATTTACAGTAATTCACCTGGCTATCACCACACCTCAATGGGGATAGTTCAAATGGACAGGAAGCAGTAGAAATGTGCAGGTTTCCAGCCTGAGATGCAGGGCAAAATCCAATCACCGGCAGATCGGGCTGAGTTTACCCAGTCTACAAAGTAATGTTAATTTAAAAGAAATATGTAATGCAAAATAAGTGATTGCATAAATATTCACCCCCTTTAAGTTAGTATTTAGTAGAGCATGGAGTCTGCGTGGACAGGTCTCAGTTAGGCTTGCACATCTAAATACTGCAATTTTACTCCAGTTTTCTTTGCAAACTTTGTTGGTGTGAACAGCCCTCCAGTCTAGCCACAGATCATCTATATCTGGGCTTTGACTCGACCACTCAACATTCATTATGTTGTTTTTGAATAATTTCTGTGTTATTTTTGAAGTATGGGCTTATTGTATTGCTATAAAGTAAATCTTCTCCCATCAGGTTGTCCTCTAAGATTTCCATATATTTTGCTGAAGTAATTTTACCTTTAATTTTACAAACCTTCCAGAGCCGGCTGTCGAGTATCACCACAGCATGATGCTACCACCACAATGCTTCAAATTTGTGGTGTGGTGATGTGCAGTGTTTGGTGTACGCCGAACATAGCATCTAGTCTAATGGCCAAAAAGCTACATTTTGGTCTCATCAGACCAAAGAGATTTCTTCCATTTGACTTTGAGTCTCCAACATGTCTTTGGGCAGACTTTAGCCCAAAGAGCTTTGCCACTCACCCATAGAGCTTTGACTGGTGAAGAACTCAGACAACAGTTGTTCTAGAATTTCTCCCATCTCAGCTGCTGAAGCTTTGCACTCCTTCAGAGTTGTCATACCTTTGTGGCCTTACCCACCAGTATTCTTGCGTCTATGTTCTTCGAATGGAGGGAGGGACTATCAGTTGTGTATTTTCAAAATCTGCTGACCATTTTTCGAATTCCATACCCAACCTTTAGGGGATTTTTGTAAATTACTGTTTAAAAAGCCAAATTCAATTGATTAGTATTCCATTCCAAAAATTTCCAAAAGCAGTAAAAGGGGAAAGATCCAAGGGGGTGAATACTTTTTATAGGAACTGCGTAATACACAAAATACAGCATCCTACCCTGCTTAATGGGGATTACAGGTCTGCTCCAATAGAGAGCACCTGTGTGTGTGTGTGTGTGTGTGTGTCCGTGTGTCCTATGTATGAGAGAGAGTGAGTGTCAGCTGAACTCAGCAGCAGCCCCTGTGTTACCGTCTCCTCTATGTGACACCACTGATGCTGCACAGCTGGCTGCCAGCACAGCCAAGACCCCCAAGTACCTGACTTTCTCCCCTACCCTCCAGCGCTGCTCACTCAGGTCCTGGATTAAGGAGAACATCAAGAAGAAGGAGTGCTGCTTCTACGTGCAGAATGAGAGGTGAGTCTGTCCGTCTGTCTGTCTGTCTGTTTGTCTGGACTGTTGTTGTCTGTCTGCTTTGACCTTGTGTATGTTTTGGTGGTGAAGGGAGTGTGTGTGTGTGTGTGTGTGTGTATGTGTGCAATTCTGATACCCCAGAGACGTATATGGTAGCAAAGGAGAATAAGTCTATTCCGTGTAAGTGAAAAGCTAAGCAGTATTGGTCTTGGTCAGCCGGTTCGATCCCCGACCAGTCCACCACGGCTGAAGTGCCCTTGAGCAAGGCACCTAACCCCTCACTGCTCCCCGAGCGCCGCTGGTTGGGCAGGCAGCTCACTGCTCTGGGTTGTGTGATTCACCTCACTGTGTGTTCACTGTGTGCTGTGTGTTCACTAATTCGGTTAAATTGGGTTAAATGCAGAGAACTGAATTTCCCTCACGGGATCAAAAAAGTATATATTCTATTCTATTCTATTCTATCATAGCAGATGTTATCTGAAATGAAACCTTACAAATCAAACAGGAAGTGGACCACAGTTGAGAAACGTGCAAAATAGACACACTAACCACCAGTGTTGGACAAGTTACTTCAAAAACGTAATACATGTATGTTACTGTCATTTCAAAATAATGTGTTACACTACAATATAACTGTCTCTGAATTGTAAAGAATTACACTACTAATGCATTACTTTTGAGTTACTTCCATATAAACTTTAATATATATATATATATATATATATATATTATGTAGCTTATTATGCTCGATCCAGCTTAATCATATAGGCAGAATTTTTTTAAACTGACAAAGGGTTTAAGTCTGATAAATTGCACTAGAAATACGGTAACTTTAGGCCTAGCCTATAAAATCAGTGCCCACTATGTTATAACCTAAAGTCAAAGACCTGACAAGATACACTTTTTTTGCATTTCTATTCCACTTGAACCTCAGGAAGTAAGGACACTTGTGGCAGCTCATATTTATTGCTAATGTTTATTGTGTAGGCCTACAACAGACGTGTTTGTCTGGATCACAGATTGACATGATGTTGCTGTTCTAATAGTTATTTACAACAATGACAACCTGTTGAGGCAACAACACCTTACCTTGTCATTGCTAGTCTGGACGGGGGTCTTGCTAAAAGCTGGAGACTCCACTGCTGACAGCGGATGCATATCTTCAACCATACTCTTCCACAAGTCTCCTTACTTCTTGAGGTTCATGTGGCATCGCAGAACGGGATAATGTAGCTGCTTTGTATAGTCTCCTCTCGTCCACACTCACAGTTTGCTTTCTTTTTATTCGCGTAATGTTAGCGTGGTAGGCCTATCGCTCTATGTTTCGTGAAATTACTTGTGCTATTGCGTGAGGTAGATCTTTTGGTTTCGCACATAAATTGCACTTGCTGTCCCATCCTCATATCTTTGTCTCTAACAAACTGAAAGTAATGAAAGTATGTCCATCTCGAACATGTCCTGTCCGACGTCGAGCCTGCTTCAGCTTCAGCCATCTTTTACAAGTAGCCTAAGAAAAAAACGTTCTAGGCCTATATTAGCGCGGATTGCTTCTCCTCTACTTACGGAAGAGCAATAGGGCCACGGAGTAAAATATTTATTCTAAATCTCTGAGAAAAAAAGTCCAAATTTTCGAGAAAAAAAGTCGAAAATTTAAAAAGTCAAAATCTTCGAGAAATAATGTCAAAAGTTTTGAGAAAAAAAGTCACAATTTTCGAGAAAAATAGTCAACATTTTCGAGAAAAAAAGTCAAAATTTTCAAGAAAAAAGTCAGAAATCTGTAGAAGGCGGTAAAGGTTATGATTGAGATATTATTACACCATTTGCACAGTGACAGTGGCGCAACGCTAGCGCGTTCGTCTAACGGTGCAGTCACACGCTTGCCTCCGCCAACGTTCGTCTGTTATTTTCCCATTCACTTTACATTGGCTGGACTTCATTTCATGCCGCACTGAATTGTGGATCCAATGCGTTGCCTGGGATACGTTGCCTCCGCTAAAAAGTTGAGAAATGTTCAACTTTTGACGTATCGCGCAAGCGCCAGCCAATGAAATTCTGTTTATGCAAATTTTCCAACACTGACAAACCAATCAGTTTGCGTTTATGGAAATGTGACAAAATGAGGCAAACGTTGGCGGACGCAAGCGTCTGACTGCACCGTTACACTCAATAGACCAGGGTTCGAGTCCCGTTAAGGTCCAGCATCTATAATTTACATATTGACTGAGTTCCATGGCCATTTTTCAACGACGAATTTTCGTTAATGGTTTTTAATAACAAACTATCTGAAATAAACAGATGAATAGACAAACATTTTGAAATAAAGACAAATAAGTAGTCCAACAGATTGTCACAAACGATCGGGCAGGCAAATCTCCTCTCTTCCTGCTACTATTACGCGCGTGCGCAGAACAGATCACAGTCCCAGAATGGACTTGTCCTTGATGTCAAGCCTCGCCTTCCATGTCGCCTTCCCGCGGGCCGGAGCGAGCTGTACTTGAACGATATCCCTGCATCTGTCCGCATGCAGTTTCTCCTGCACGAAGGCTATCACATTGTCTATGTCCGACTGATTTCGCCTCCTACAGTCTAAGTTCACGACACCGCCTCTTCAGGGTCCGGATAGAAATCACAATAGGGCCTAGCCTACTGTAAATCTGTGCTAAGATTGCAGATCTTTGCTAGTTAATCCAATCTCAAAATAAAATGTAATTAAGTTGTCCATTACAGCAGCACTATGCCAGGAGACGAAGACTCTGTCAGCTCCTTGTTCCTGGTCAGCTAAACAACTTATTAGCCTAAGCTACAAAATCCTACATATGGCAAGTATTGAACCCCGGTCGAATGATTTCTAGACGAGAGAGCTAGCGTTGTGCCACTTGACACTGCATACTCAAGTGGACAATATCCCAAATTTGTAGCGGCCTTCTACAGTTTTCTGACTTTTATCTCGAAAATTTCTCAAAAACTTTGACTTTTTTTCTCAAAACTTTCGACTTTTTAAATTTTCGACTTTTTTCTCGAAAATGTTGACTTTTTTTCTCGAAAATTTTGACTTTTTTTCTCAGAGATTTAGAATAAATATTTCACTCCGTGGCCCTATTGCTCTTCCGTATCTACTGATCTTTACGGAGCCCGTGAAGGGTCAGGTGTGTGAATATTTTTGAGTGCACTTTTGCGTTCCCTCGCAATACTTTTTGCGTTCCCTCGCAATACTTTTTGCGTTACCTCGCAATACTTTTGCGTTCCCTCGCAATAATTTTGCGTTCCCTCGCAATACTATTTGCGTTCCCTCGCAATAACTTGTATGTGTTCCTGTCAACTTGGGCTCCATGCATTAGCCCACCATACAGGTTTACATGGACTGCAGTTCAACTCATGGATAATCTGGACATTATTAAGTTTTACTTTAACCTGGGGCTCACATAGGCTACAGCAATACTGGCGGATTTGTCTGTGAGACACAATGTGATTATAAGCATGAAAACTCTGAAGCGTCTGCTAAAGAAAAACGGCTTGTTTCGGCGCAGCATGAGAGTTGACAGCGCATTAACCTGATGTAGCCTAGGCTAGCCACCGTACGGAGCCCAATGTTAACTTTTGTTTACGTCTCAGTAGTTTGAGATTTCAGGGGAGACTTATATTTGGCTGCTCCAGGGCCGAGGTACTTGAATTGACTCGGGTTAACTCCCTCTCTCCTTCACAACAGCAGCGGGTTAATAACTTGCACAGTGGTTTGGATCAGAGAATTTATTTTGTGATCTTTATAATATAGCCTACATTCAGATCACTCAGGTCCCTGTAACATGCCTCTCTCTCCCACTCCAATCTCACACACCAGCACGCACACACACACACCCTTGCTCCCTCTCTACCCCTCCCACTCCGCAAACGGAACCTGCGGCTTAAGGGCATACATACAAGTTATTGCGAGGGAACGCAAAAAGTATTGCAAGGGAACGCAAAATTATTGCGAGGGAACGCAAAAGTATTGCGAGGTAACGTAAAAAGTATTGCGAGGGAACGCAAAAGTATTGCGAGGGAACGCAAAAAGTATTGCGAGGGAACGCAAAAGTGCACTCAAAAATATTCACACACCTGACCCTTCACGGGCTCCGTAGATCTTGCGTGGCGATAGCCTAGTATAAAAACAAAACACCACTTAATTGCAATGTAACTTGCGTTACTGACCTTTGTACAGAGTAAAATATTACCCATTTCGTTTTTGGAATGCCTTACATTACCGCGTTACAGCAAAAAGCAATAGGCTAGGATACATTACAGCTACATTACTTTTGTAATTCGTTACTCCCAACACTGCTAACCAATAGGCTACACCATCATGACTAGCCTACAACTGAGGTGCACTCTACACTGTCAATTGAAGGAACCGAGATTTAAGAGCTTGCTGTTGATGAGTGTGAGATGCTGCATCGGAGATTCACATGATGAGCATTTTGAACCACGTGTCTAAGCAGTGTTTCCGAAAGACTTGAATTTTGAAAGCTTGACACTGATTTGAGATGTCATTTCGAGTGCCACATCCACGTGACTACAGCTATACTGTAGGCTACTATAGTTTAGAGCAGGGATTCCCAAACTGTGATGCGAGATGAAAAGGTCTACGTCAGCCAAAGACTTTTAAACAAGAGACAGGGCAGTATTGACTGCCCTAGATAACTATAAACAGCTATTAGGACATTGTAAGATTTACTCAAAAACGTTTTAGCAACTTTACATTCTTCTCCTGAGGAGACTTACAGAGTATCATTTTCTTCCCATGTCACTGGTCCAGTGAGAACATTTGTAAATGTGGCTACCCCAAAGACAAGAATGCTTTCGAGTCAGAGAGGTTTCTGGGACAGACCTTGGAGGGACAGAGGCACATACGCGAGGTTCCCACCGATGCCTTTGGAGAAATCAATTTTGGAGGCCACAGCCAAAACATGGCACAGGTGATCACATTTGCCTGTTTTAGATTGTGTGTCTTCAATTGCACTTCCGACTTCAGTTTTTGTACAGTAGGCCTATACATATGATTGAAACCTGTCATTTGCCTTAAATGCAGTATTATGCTCATTTCACATAATAGCTTAATGCATGTGTGCATGCATGAATGAACAGATGTGTCTGCATGTCCTCTTGTGCACTTGTATTGGTGGTGTGTGCACTTATTGATATGTACTGTATGCATGTGTGTGTGTGTGTGTGTGTGTGTGTGTGTGTGTGTGTGTGTGTGTGCGCATGCAGTATGTGCGTGTCTCCTCAGATACCCCGCCCGAAGATTTGTACCACCTGATTACGGAGTACTGGAAGCTCCGCCCCCCGAACCTGCTCATCTCAATCACAGGTGGGGCCAAGAACTTCTACATGAGGACACACCTGAAGCAGAAGTTCCGCAGAGGCCTCATCAAAGTGGCCCAGAGCACAGGTCAGCACACTCCTTCATCAACAGGAGCTAAGATACAGCATTTGAATGTAGCCACAAGCAACAATTGTACAATTGACAGTAATAATTGTATATTGTAATTGGAATAGAGACTGGTCAGGAGGGGCGCGATGAACAGGAGGATTTTTTTTTTTGTTAATCTTAAATTGTGCTTTTTTGCTTTTCTTTTTTTGACAAGATCAAAGATTTAACAAAATTGATTTTGTTCGCCCTCAAATCTTACATGCTGGTACATGAATAGGAATAGTATGTAGCAAATTGTCATGTTTGGTCTGGATGATCCTGCATGGTCATAGCTGTCCCTCAAAATTGATCAAAACATATAGGAGATTTTGGCTTGTGAACTTTTCAACTGGCTGTGTCTTGGAAAGCATTGATTTTACATAAAAGTAATTTTACAGTCTGTCTCCTGGGTAACATAGGTACACCTGGTCATTTTTTCAGATTTTTTTTTAAGTGCATGGGCCCTGGTTGAATTGACACGGAATGACCCTACTCTCTTTTCTTGGATCATAAAGTTATATATTTATATTTAAATCTGGTATGGTTATAATAATTATCTGTATATTACTGGTGGTTGGACAGGTGCCTGGATCATCACCGGGGGCACCCACGCCGGGGTGATGAAGCAGGTGGGGATGGCCGTGCGTGACTACACCCTCAGTAGCGGTTCTGCCCGGGGGGAGATTGTGACCATCGGGGTGGCGCCCTGGGGCATTGTACACAATGGCCAGTCCCTCATAAACCCTAAGGTATGGATGAACAAGTGCTAATATGGCTATAACTAAGGACTCTTATGCATCACCTCCCGTCCCTGCCCCCTCTACAACGTTAGTTGCATGCCCACAGCTGAACCACTAGCACAGCTGAATATTGCGACATTAAAAACAAATCTAAGTTTAGCTATTAAACATTATACTAAGATGTCAACAAACAGCGACATACAGATTAGGCTTAAATTCTACTAATCCAATTAAAAATACTTGAACTACGTTATTTACTGCACCTGGACTAGGGCTATGACAGATTGAGAAGTGTAGGCTATGTCGTGACAGTGTTGGTCAAGTTACTTGGAAAAAGTAATTAGTTACTTATTACTGATTTACTGATTATAAAATGCAGTGTTGTGCATAAACGAGTTCTGTGAACTATGAACTGCATGCAACACATTTGTAATTAAAAAAACTTGAACGTCAATTCGTTCAGATTATGTTAAATGAACGACGAGCGTCACTGCTGAGTTCCAATTAAACGTTACGCAGTTAATCGGTCCAATCTTTCATCGATGCTGTGGATGTAACAGAATATATCAAGGTCAAGGTCAAGGTTAGATTTATTGCCATATAGTGTAATATACACAATAGGAAGTCTTTTCAGCCATTCACGTATGGGTGTGGTTGACAAACAGACATTGAAATGGACATAAGACATGACAATAGTGACAATAGATGCTGAGGTGGTAATGTTGATAGTGCTGATGATATGCAGGCAGTGAGCAGTAAAGTGCAGTGGACAAACAGTAAAGTGCAAACAGTGCATCAGTGCATCCAGTTCTGGAGAGAGTTCGAGCTGTGATTGAATAGCCTGGCAGCTGTTGGGAAGAAGCTCATGCGATGCTGGGACTTCACAGCTCTCGGGAGCCGTAGCCTTCTCCCGGAGGGGAGCATTTGGAAGAGGGCGGAGCCTGGATATGAAGGGTCCTCCATGATCTTTCTTGCCCTCTTCAATGCCCTGGTGTTGTGGAGTGACTCCAGGCTGGGTAGGGTGGTGCCAATCACCCTCTTAGCTGTGTGGATCACCCGCTGCAATTTGGCCTTATCCTTGGCTACTGCAGCGGGGAACCATGTGATGATGGACTGTGTGATTCGATGATGGCAGTATAGAACCGGATTTGTATTGACTTGGGCAACCTGAATTTATTTCGCTGTCGCAAGAAGAACAGCCGCTTGTGTGCCTTTTTCAGGAGGGCCAAGGTGTTTAGGCCCCATTTCAGCCCTAGGAGGCGGCAGGACTCTGCAGTGGCCACTGCTGGGGTGTTCCCCAGCATGAGGGGAGGGGGCGGCGCTCCTGCATGAAATCCACCTCCATCTCCACTCTCCGTCTTTAGGGCATTGACCAGCAGTTGGGATAGCTGGCGCTCCAGGATGTGAGGCAGAATTGTGTTAAAGGCTGAGCTGAAGTCCACAAACAGGATCCTGGCATAGGTCGCTGCAGTGTCCTGGTGTTGTAAGATGTAATGCAGAGCCAAATTCACAGCATCCTGAGTGGATCTGTTGGCTCTGTAGGCAAACTGCAGGGAAATGGTAAATGGTAAATGGTAAACTGCAGGGAATCCAGTGCAGGATCCGTGATGGACCTCAGGTGAGCCAGGACAAGGCGCTTCATCACCTTCATGGCCACTGAAGTCAGAGCGACGGGTCTGTAGTCATTCAGACCCGAGACTTTGGCCTTCTTGGGGATTGGGGATGATGGTCGCAGCCTTAAAGCATGCTGGGATGCGCTCCAGCTCCAGAGAGGTGTTATAGATGTGAGTGAACACCGGGGCTAGCTGGTCCGCGCAATGCCTCAGGGCTGATAGTGATACAGAGTCCGGGCCAGGGGCTTTTCTATATCTATATCTATATATGCTGCATTGTTGCAACAACATTCGAAACGGAAGCGCTGTCGGTGATAAAACAAAAACAGTAAGCCCTGTGACACCGGCCGTATATTCTGCGTCACCCCTCACTCAAACACACAGAAATTCTGTAATATAGGCCTATAATTAATGAAGGGTCAGACCTCCGTTTGGCAAACCTCATAGGCTTCTGTAGGGGTTATGTCTGAAAGCTACTACAGAGAACACAGATGATACAGGCTCTACCTATTATTTACGGACATTTTACTCATTGTACCGTCGGAGTCTTTGCGGGACAATGAGTAAAATGTCCGTAAATAATAGGTAGAGTATGGCCTAGGCAGTGAGTTGGCTCTTTGACATGCTGTGTTAGGTTGAAGGTGTCAAGTAGTATTAGTAATTTGTTAGCATAACTGTTTACTGGATTGTCAACATGCAGGTTGAAATCCCCAGTAATTATGATGCAGTCATACTCTAGACAGATGGCAGACAGTAGCTCACTAAATTCTTCAATGAATAGTTTAGGAGAGAGCTTTGGTGGCCTATAGATGATCAGCAATAGGATCTGAGGAGAACACTTAATAGTTGTGTACAGGTATTCAAAAGAAACAAAGTCACCAACTAATTTTTGTTTACAGTGAAAAGAGTCACTATAAACTGCAGCCAGTCCTCCTCCTTTTATTCCCCCACGGGTGGCACTCATAAAGTTATAACTTGGCGGTGCTGTTTCAATGAGGGTAGATTCATTGTTTGCCAAATCTAGCCATGTCTCAGTTAAAAGCAAGAAATCAAGTGAGTAAGAGCAAATAAGATCATTGATTAAAAAAGATTTGTCTAAAAGAGAATAGGAAAGGGCCATCCCCGAGCTGGGCTTGGTCCCTTAGTTCCAGTGAAAGGAACTCTGAATGCTTTAGCATTAAGAGATTTTGGACAATTCCATACTCCCAACTTTGTGGGAAGTTTGAGGATGGCCGTCATTATAAACCCTATGGATTCGCTGTAGTGAGCCAATTTTTGTCATGGGTTAGATGTGTGAAGGTCGCCGCTGCTTATAAGTAATGGCTTGATTGGGTTGCCGAAATGTCGAGGATTTTGGTCAGACATAGGTGGCAACCCTACTGTAGTTACAAGTGTACTGTATAGGCTATCTAGCTTGGTTAAGCTGTGACAAATGCACCTTCAAAATTGCTGCAGCTTGTGGGAATTGAACTCTAAGGCGGGGATCACACTAGCCAGCGGCAAGCGCAGGGCTCCAGAGTGCGACTAATTTTGGTCGCATATACGCCCCAAATTTGTAAGAGTGCGCCTGAAAAAAATTCTAGGTCGCACTGGTGCACCTGACGCTGCTCGGTGAAAGCATACATTTCTTTCACAAGTTTGACAAGACTTGGAACGTGGAGCGTGGAACTTTACCAAACTATATAGAAATAAACCCCCTCCCTCCCTCCCTCTCTCTCGTGCTCGCTCAATTGACACCCGCGCCCCTCGACATGCACATTCACAATCGTGAAAGCAATGACGCATAGAAGACGACTAGCTAAATTATAATAAATTATGATAAAATCCGGTTAGCAATAGCATCATAGCATACTGCACAAACTTGATTAAAACTCTTGCATTCAAGTTGACTGATCATCTCAATGTTTTCCAACTCCATGACAGGCAGCCTGCGCTTTTCCCTCAGTGCGGCCTATTTGTAGGCTACATACCTCACCATGTTTTTATGTACACGTTGCGAATCAAATATGCCTGAAATGGACACAAAAACGTTACATCTGGCCCTAGATTTTGAAATCAGCTTTGATATTCACAACGCTCCTCCAGTGGACGTTGTGCTAGAAAGTTGAAAGTGATGGAAATATTTTGAGTTTTGGAGGCAAACGTAGGCCTACAATAGGCCTAGTAATAAGAAACCAGGATGAACATTCCTTTTTTATGACTTCTGTTATGAACTTAAATGTTTAAATACATGTAATATGCTATTAAGATAATTATTCAGTGTGTTTATCAATACCATAGCAATGCTAACTTCCGCTCGGATTGTCAGATAGGAACCGTCCGTTGCCTGTCGTACGACTTTTCTAACACATCCGGATGACCGAGTTCTGCGAATCTCCATAGGAAATGAATGACTTCCAGTCATTTCGCTGCCGTATCTACAGTGTTAATGTGAAGGTGGATTTGCAATGATTGCAGCGATTCGCAGACTGCATGCGAATGGGTCAGAGTCTATGCAAACGTGTGCAGTGTCAAACATTCGGGTCTGTTGGTCGTCCGGATGCGTTAAAAAAGTAATTACCGAACAGATCCAAACCGACAATCCGACCATGTTATTGTATTATATGCTTTTAAACAATAAAATCTATACCAGAAGGCAAAAAGGAACGTGCATGATCCATAGTGGTGTACAAGCACTTATTGTGAACTTAAAATGAACGGTTGGTGTAAAATAAAAAAAATATTTCCAAACTAGCTTTTTGTCATGTTATTGTCTCACATGGTTTTTTAACATTATTTTGGCCGTTAGACAATTAGTTGATAAATAAATATTACTATTTTACGTTTGCCTCTCAAACTCGAAATGCTTCCAATTTCATGAGCATTGTGAACATCGGAGCTGATTTCAAGTGCCAGTGTGGAGGCGGCGTTAGACCAACCATTTCAGACCATTTTGCACCAGCACCAGTATGTAGCCTATTGGTGTGTGCTGTAGGCTATGCACTATATAGCCTACATGCTGTACATAGCCTACTGTACATATTTGTACAGACATTATAAACAAAATGTAAACTCTATACATCACATTTGAACTATACTGTTGCACATCATGCCACATACATCCATCTGTAATGGTCTATCTATCTTTCTGCTTGTCTGTTTATTTGTTGTTTGTCTCTTTCCAGGACGGTTTTCCTGCCAACTACACACTGGATGAGCAGGGCCAGGGCAGGCTCTCCTGCCTGGACAGCAGCCACACGCACTTCCTTCTGGTGGACGACGGCATGCACGGCCAGTACGGCGGTGAGGTCGGCCTGCGCAGCCGCCTGGAGAAGTTCATCTCAGAGAAGCCCCTCCTGGGAGACGGAGGTCAGCTGCCTGACACACACTCACTGTGTGGGTTTATAGGTTAATATAGTTCAGTGTATATCCTTATAACTTATTTGCTACAGTGCACTTATAACTTAATGCTAATGTTAAAGTTAAAGTTACCTAACTTATTACATTTGGTGAACACTATTCTCCAAGGGGGGAACTCTCCCATGCGCGTATGGGTCTTGGCGTAAATCTTGGCGTTTCTTATATACAACTATTGTGCTAATTCTGTCATGGCTTAAACACCTTTTCACCTACACGCTCCGGAGGGCTGTATTAAGGTCGAGCGCCACTACAAGGTGAAACAGCATATTGCTCGATGTCGGCAGTATGCCTAGTTCTTAAAGTGTAAGTTTGGCGGAAAAAAAACTGTGTTTTTCTGAATGAAAATACATCAACTAAGCCACGGAAGAAGCATTTTTCGTTGATCACGCAGTACTGAGCTAGCACGGGCAAGAGCTCCAGCCCAAAATAGCAAACAGTGGGTTAGCATAGGGCCCACAGCCATACGCTTTCAAATTCACATTTTTAAGCCACTAACATTGCTCAAAACAGCGCCAAACCTCGTCAGCAACTTGCTCTAGGTGTATACACATAAAACGAAGCACCAATCAGTCTGTAAACGTTGGAATAGTTTGTATACAGTTAGAATTAGTTCGAGACAGCAACCCTATCTGAAGCACAGAAACGTCCCACAAGATCTCACACGGGAGCATTGCGTGATAATCACGGACTTTCCTTCATGAGGAGCTAGAAGGGGTAACTGTGCGTTCAGACCAAGAGCGACTTGAGCTTCCAAAATCGCTCTGGACGCCCTGTAAAGGACGCCGTGGGAAGCTTGGAAGCTTTGGCCGCTCTTGGTCTAAACGCACAGTTACCCCTTCTAGCTCCTCATGAAGGAAAGGCAAACGGATAACAAGTTGGTATGGTTCGCCTCTTCGTGGCGAAATTTGGTCGTCGTCGGGGGGGCGGGGAGGTCTGTTGCTTTAAATTTAAGATCACTTTCTGTTTGGCGGCGTCAATGCGGAATTCGATTGGCTGTATTGGGCAAATGCTTGAGAATATTGCTTAAAGAAACAAGACATATCTAAGGCTCAGTCTGAACAGTATTAAAAGACACTACTAATAAGTTTCAATTCAAAACATGTCAAAAGTTACAAGCCAAAATGCATTTTTGCTAAATGTAGTGACCCTAGAGGTCAAAGGTCACCAAATTTCTTGGCCGTCCTCCCAATGAGGCCATGAGTCCATGTACTAAAGTTTGGTTTTGATATGTGACAGGGTTGCTCACTTCCTGTTTGGCGGCTTTGCCACAAATTTCGATTGGCTGTTACGGGTGAACGATTTCAATTCCGAAGATGAAAAATATATTATTATATTATACAAGTATATTTTTGTGAGGAATGGTCTGAAGATGATGTGTGTCAAGTTTGGTGTTGATTTGACAAAAGTTATGACCTGTGAAAACCTTTAAGTGTTTTTGATGAAATCCAAAGCCATGTAACCTGCTTTGGATATTGGAGCTTACCGACTGCTGTGTGATCTTCAGTTTTAACTCGACGTGAAGTCATAATCCCATATCCAAGTTTGTTCAAGTCTGTCCATTTCTTTCCAACTTCACTGAAGTCATCCATACATTTGCACAGAAGTCTGCACTATTGCCGAACAGTAACCTAGAAATCTAGACGCCCCTAGCGGCAGCAAATGTCATTTGGCTGGCGGGGCAGTCTAGGCACGATCCATAGAGCCAGGGAGCTGAGAACTCGAAAAACCAGCGGGCCAATCACAGCGTGTATAGAGTCAGTGGGTGGGCTTAACATAATGGTGACTGACATGCGACCAGAAGTTGCGACGGTAACGCATCCTGTTATTTGAAAACAAGAAGATGATTCGTTTAGCGTTATCCTATTGCGTAGAGAGGGAAGGTTACGCATCCTGCCACTTGAAAACAAGAAGATGATTCGTTTAGCGTTATCCTATTGCGGGGAGGGAATTTGAAAGACAACTGTTTATCCCACCCCTCCGATTGAGCCCTGTCTACGGTGAGTGTCGATGTGGGTCTGGCTCGTCAGGCTAGCCGAACAGCATAGTTTATATTCTTTTGATTTATTTGTAATGGAGGTTGGCATTGTTATGCCAGTATAGATAAATTGCTATTTTTAGAAGCAGCTGCCATTGAAACGTTCTTTCTCAACAGTTTTTCAATTATGAATCGACATACCTCAAGCACGTCTTGACTCCTTACAAACAAACCTCAAAGCAAAGCATAGCACCTCAAACTAAAGTCAATCATTTGTTAGGCTATGTGATGAGGCGCCATTTTACTGTAGACAGTTCTCTTTTCAGTTTACCATGCTTATGTTTTCAAAACCAAAGATGTGGTTTGGGTTCTTTCTGGGTTTACATGGCATTTAGAATGTCATTGAGAAAGTCCACTTTCCATGTTTTCATATCAATCTAAATTAAGGAGTGGTGTATCAGTCTGGCTCTTTTTTAAATAAATCACGCCTCTTTCATAAGGCTGTGTTGATTTCGAACTTGCACGCTATGCATAAATTCAGTGCATTAAGAGAAAGCTTACAAGCGATGAATGGAAGAAATCCCCCCCAAGTGACTTACAAAATACATATTATAATACAATAATGTAGTGGTTCTCAAAGTGTGGGTCAGGCCCCATTCAATAGAGACATGATACTGTAGATGGGGCACAATGAACAGGAGGATTTTTTTTTTCTTCTTCTTATCTTTAATATTGCTTAATAATATGGCAGAGACTATTTGCACCCGGGTGTAAATAATGAACATTACTATTTACACCCGGGTGCAAATAATCAACATTACTATTTACACCCGGGTGTAAATAGTGTAATAATCAACATTACTATTTACACCCGGGTGTAAATAGTGTAATAATCAACATTACTATTTACACCCGATGTCTAACATCCATGTTCTCTGTCAATAGGCCTGTGTATTTACCAGCTCTACAGTAGGCTAGGCCTAATAGTTTTGAACAGTTTTTAGCTGTTTCGCCATGTCTGGGTTACTTGGAAGTGATTATACAAATATTAGGGTAATGAGTGGTCATGTGGTAGCTTCATCAAAGACAAGCTACTTTAAAGAGTTGTTTTCTGAGTTGTCTTCCAGGCAGCGCTGCCACTGTTGACTTAAAAACACTTAATCCTACTCCTAACCTTAACCCTAACCTTAACCTTAACCCACGCCTAAGCGCCTTCCAGGCAGCGTTGGGGGCTCAAAGTCAAAACACAACCTTTCTAACAACTACTGAAGCCTACTTCTACTTAACTCTACTCATAACTGAAATAAAACCAGTAAATCTTTGACAGGTTCAAAAAGCACAAACTCTTATTTGCCGCGAGGTAACGTCATCTAAGAAAAAAGAAGTCATGGTGCGTACTTTGGCAGGCAAAAAAAAAAAAATTCAATCTGAGGTTCGAACCCAGCACCTCAAGCATAGTAAATCAGTCACTTTACCGCTGTACTGCGCCCCGTCAAAGAAGAAGGGGAGAATACTAATTATTGACTCACTTGTTGGGGTTGCTAGGTAACGGTAAACAAAATAAAAAGATCGTGTTTCTTGATTGTGCTTGCAAACGGACGGCTTTACCCGTTCACTGAATAACGTTTGTGGAAATTTAGCACCACTTTACCATCTCAAATATAGTTTTAATAATCCTAACTTGTTAGATTTAGGTAGGCCATCTCCTGCCAAGATGGTCCCGCTATGTTGGATAGCACGCATTTCCGGTTTGGGTGCAAATAAGAAAATGCCTCCATTCCACTATTTACACCCGGGTGCAAATAATCACTCCGTAATAATATTTCTTTTTTGACAAGGAAGATCATAGACTCAAAACTAGAAAAGCACTCAGAGACCGCAGACCCCCACCTGCATTGTTCTTCCTAGGTTGTCATACATTTGAACCTGAACTATTCAGATCGTTACCACGTGGCCATACCATGCCATTACACCACTAAGCGAAATACATAAACGGCTCTGGAATCCCGACGGAATTACGAATCACTCCCAAAATTGTATCGTTTCTTCCTTGGGTCATGCCTGACATTCGCTGAAAATTTCATCGAAATCGATCCATTACTTTTTGAGTTATCTTGCTAACAAACAGACAAACAGACAGACAGACAAACAAACAGACAAACAAACAAAAGCCGGTCTCTGATGAAAACATATACCTCCTTGGCGGAGGTAAAAAATAAACACAAACAAAGGTGTCAAAAACCAACTGACATATGTATTAAAAAAACATCTGATTCATCAAACCGAGATGGGAAATGTAACATGGAACCTTGATGGGGCCAGGTGGGGCTTGAAAATTCCCCACCTCCATAGTGGGGAATGACCGAAAACGTTTGATACATTTATATTTACATTTATTAATTTGGCAGACACATTTGTCCAAAGTGACTTACAGCAATGGAATAACATTTAGGCTATTAACGTTTCAGTGGAGTGACCATTATTTAACCCAGACTGGTTGGGATCAAGGAGGTCATAATACAACATAATATCCTAAAGGAACACTTCACCGTTTTTTCATATTAAACTATGTTATTCTCTTAACTAAGACTAGTTAAGAGTCACACGACCAAGTAAACTGAAAGTGCAAGAGTGATGATATAACTGCGCCGAATCAATGTGCTCCCAATTGTTATTCCGCCACACAACATAGTTATCCCTCTTACCCACTTAAAAATGCACCACAATTTATTTTGTCTCACCATACTTGGTCGTGTGACTACTCGTTACTGTATTTTAATGGGCAAAACATGGAGATGTTTGGTTGTTTCTAAATTCATTGGATTCTAATGAATGAACTGGGCTGGCTAAGTGCTATCAAAGTAGCGCCACGCGCCAGAGCCAGTGAGTGCACGCATTGAAATGTGAGAGGTATGTATCAACTCGTCTTAGTTAAGGGAATAACATAGTTTAATATGACAAAATGGTGAAGTGTTCCTTTAAAAACAGTTTGTGTGTGTGTGTGTGTGTGTGTGTGTGTGACTGCCTCTTCCAGAAAGTCATGTGAAGATCCCTGTTGTGTGTGTGGTGTTGAACGGAGGAGAGAGCACTCTGAATGTAAGAGCTTCAATGCATATGGAATTAATTTACATAGTAGGAGCATTTGTTATATTAAGGAAATATTAAATTAACTTAACAATTATTATTTTGATTGACTGTCAGCGTTTAAAGTGTGTCTATCTCTGTGTCCTAACAGACCATCTACAGTGCCATGTTGAACGGCACCACGTGTGTGGTTCTGGAGGGTTCGGGCCGGATAGCAGATGTAATCGCTAACGTGGCCGGGAAACCCGAGTTGCAGGTCACCCCGGAACTGATCCAGACGCATATAGAGAGGTTCTTCGGACATGAATATGAAACCCTCTCCGAGATCAAAGTCAAAGAGTGGACGGAAAAGGTTGAGCAGAGGAGTCTAGTCATTGGGGTGGTGTTCTGTGGTGGAAGTCTGTATTGTTATTGGTGGTCATCTACTGTAGTTATTGCTGCATGATGTTATTGGTGGATATTCAGTTGCTGAATTATGATGCAGCATAACATTTTAGCACGGGGTCATTTATAAATAAGGCTTTTGAAAATGGACAGAATGCATTTTCTTGGTATTAAAGGGATATTCCGCCATTTTTGGAAATACGCTCATTTTCCACCTCCCCTCGAGTAAAACAATCGATATTTACCTTGCTCCCGTTCATCCAGCCATTCTGTGAGTCTGGCGATACAACTTTTAGCTTCAGCCTAGCATAGATCATTGAATCGGATTAGACCATTAGCTTCTCGCCTGCTAGCTTCATGTTTAAAAGTGACTAAGATTTCTGGTAATTTTCCCATTTAAAACGTGTCTCCTCCCAAGTTAGAAAGTGCAATAAGACCAACTGAAAATGAAACCTGGTGTTTTTCTAGGCTGATTTGACATGGAACTACACTCTCATCTGGCGTAATAATCAAGGCAACTTGCAAACGTACCATAGGCGCAGTGATATCGTACGCAGCATCTGAAAATAGTCCCCATAGACAACAAGCAGTAGTGCCAGTAGTTTGCAAGTTGCCTTGATTATTACGCCAGATGAGAGTGTAGTTCCATGTCAAATCAGCCTAGAAAAACGCCAGGTTTCATTTTCAGTTGGTCTTATTGCACTTTCTAACTTGAGAGGAGACACGTTTTAAATGGGAAAATTACCAGAAATCTTAGTCACTTTTAAACATGAAGCTAGCAGGCGAGAAGCTAATGGTCTAATCTGATTCAATGATCTATGCTAGGCTGAAGCTAAAAGTTGTATCGCCAGACTCACAGAATGGCTGGATGAACGGGAGCAAGGTAAATATCGATTGTTTTGCTCGAGGGGAGGTGGAAAATGAGCGTATTTCCAAAAATGGCGGAATATCCCTTTAAGTAACTTATGAATACATTATTGTGTACTTTATTTATTCACATATACTTTATAAAAAAATGGGAATACATATTTTAAGCACATTTTAATAGAATAATTAGATACAGCACATTTCAACCATTTGCTCACTTTAACCTACTGTACCTATTTAGTTTAAGTTAGTATTTTCCCTGGTTTCACCCAATGCAATGTCTCGCCATTGACCCATGTTCATATGTATCATGGTACATACATCTCCCTCTGAAAAAGTCTCTCAAATCAATCCATTTTAGAGACACAGACACATTTATCCCTGGTCACAGCAGTGGGAAGATATGATATTGTCAGGTTGGAAATAAGAGCACAGATGCAGATGCAGTTCACAGTTGCAGATGTTTAATATTTTAGTCTTTAAACAGTCATAAGGAATCAACAGAAAATGTTCAGTGTTAACAGCACCAGGATTACAAAAAAGGAACAATTCTTCTCAGTTCAAAGTTAACTTACATGTAATGTAAGCTCAGTCCATCCAGAAATAATGAGAATAGTCAGAATCCAGGTCACTGGGCAGTACACAGATATTCGTCACAATTAGGTGTCTGCACAGCGTCATAGAGAATCGCGGAGTACCCCGAAGAGCGCCATCTTGAAGGTAGAGGCTAGCTCAAGCAACATAGGCTAATAGCCATCATGGCTAGCACACACAATTACAGTGGGGAGAAAATATATTTGATACCATGCTAAAGTTGCCTAAAAAGAGGAATATAAAATCATCATTTGACAATAAATCTTAATGTCTTAATTAAAAAAAGTAGTACAAATAAAACCGCTAAGTAGACCAATTTTCTTTGTGATTGAAGAATGTATCGTAAATAAATCAATGTTCTTCCTAAATGCTAGGGGGAAGGAAGTATTTGACCTCCTATGTAACCCTATGGGAATTTAACACATAGGCTTAACATAGGGGCAGGCAGATTTTTTTTTTTTTAAGGCCAGCTATTTCATGGATCCAGGATATTATGCATCCTGATAAAGTTCCTTTGGCCGTTGGAATTAAAATAGCCCCACATCATCACATACCCTTCACCATAGCTAGAGATTGGCATAGTGCTTTTTCCAGTAGGCCTATTAGCCTGTTTGATGCTCATTGAGCTCAATGCAAATCAAACAGGCTAATAGGCCTTCTGGAAAAAGCACCATGTATTTACACATACCGTATGCATGTGTAAGTACATACACTTAACTCTGAAACTGTCTCACAGATCCAGGACATCATCAGTAAGCCACA
This sequence comes from Sardina pilchardus, assembly GCF_963854185.1. Taxonomy (NCBI): domain Eukaryota; kingdom Metazoa; phylum Chordata; class Actinopteri; order Clupeiformes; family Clupeidae; genus Sardina; species Sardina pilchardus. Next base: position 12,716,551 of record NC_084997.1, read on the forward strand.
TCTCCTGACCGTGTTCCACATGGACGAGGACAGCAACAGCGATGTGGACGTGGCCATCCTCCAGGCCTTCCTCAAAGGTGCCCATCCCCATCTCACTGTGCTGGCCTCATGTAGACCTCATGTTTTTAGATTAGATTAGATTTAACTTTATTGTCATTGTGCAGAGTATGAATAAGAATATAGATTTTACTTGACTGTCATTGCGCAGAGTAAAAATTATATAGATATATGCAGAAAACAGAGTAAATATGAATATTCAGTATGAACCATTTAGACAGATATGTACAGCATAATACAGTTATGTGCAGTGTAATAACAGTACCATTGTAGTGCAGAAACAGTTACATTACAAAAATAGTAAGAATACAGTGTATGTGTAGGATGAATAGTATGAAGAGCAGTAGAAGAACACTATGGGTGGGGTAGAGGGTAAAGAGATATTGTTGTGCCCAAATGACAAATTTTCTAATCCAGGTGTGTTAAAACCAAAAAAAGATCTGTGAGGAAAAGGCTGGGGGTGGTTCGCACACTGAAAAAGGTAACTAGACAGAGTCTTTGCAAAAGGAGCAATTTTTAAATGAGGAGCAAACTCTATTCTCAATGCTTGCAATGAGTCAACCACAAACATGTCATTAATTTCACTAAATTGGTTGATTGTCCTCTGGATGCAGAGCTAGAGTTCAGTAGGGTGACAGCTGCAGGGAAGAAGCTTCCTCTGTACCTGCTGGTTTGGGTGCGGAGAGACCTGTAACGCTTCCCTGAAGGGAGTGGGGTGAACAGTCTGTGGTTGGCGTGAGAAGAGTCTTTGATGATGTTGTGCATCTTAGGCAAGCATCGCTTGCCCTGGATGGCCTCGATGGAGGGGAGTGAGGAACCGGTGGGCAGTTTTCTCCACCCTATGCAGTGCTTTCAGAGGCAGTGCAGTTGCCATACCATACTGTGACATAGTTGGTGAGGATGCTCTCAATGGCGCAGCAGTAGGAGTTCACCAGGATTCGAGGAGACAGGTGGACCTTCTTTAGTCTCCTCAGAAAGAAGAGATGCTGGTGAGCCTTCTTGATCAGGGCAGAGGTGTTGAGGGTCCAAGAAAGGTTGTCAGAGATGTGACACCCAGAAATTTGAAGCTGGTGACACGCTCCACCTCCTGTTGATAAGAATGGGGCTGTGTGTCCTAGCTTTAGACTTCCTGATATCCACAATGAGCTCTTTAGTCTTCTTGGTGTTGAGAGCCAGGTTGTTGTCAATGCACCACAATGTTAGGTGCTGGATCTCCTCCCTGTAGGCCGTCTCATCGTCACTGCTGATGATAAATTTAATATAAAATTTTAAATAATTTGAATTAATATCATAGCTATGCAGATGACACACAAATCTACTTAGCTCTGTCGCTAAACGACTATGGCCCCCTTGATTCTTTATGTCAGTGTTTAGAACAAATCAACACCTGGATGGCTAAAATGTCTTCAGCTGAACAAAGAAAAAACTCAAGTAATTACTTGGTAAAAAGGAGGAAAGACTTAAGGTCGCCACTCTCCTTGACACAAAAGGATGAAAGCAAAGGATACTGTTAAACAATCTTGGTGTATTAATCGACAGTGATCTAAACTTCAACAGCCACTTGACAATGATCGCTAAATCAGCTTTTTACCACCAAAATATTGCCCAACTGAAAGAGCTAATGTCAAAACTTGATTTAGAACAACTCATTCATGCATTTATCTAGCAGGGTTGACTACGGCAAATTACAGGCCTTCCTAAAAAGACTATCAAACAGCTTCAGGTGATTCAAAATGCAGCAGCTAGGGTTCTCACAAAAACAAAAATGACTGAGCACATTACTCCAATTTTTAAATCTCTGCACTGGCTTCCACTAAATCACAGAATTGACTTTAAAGGAATATTTGGGTATTTTACACTTTAAGCCCGTTTTCTGTATTGCCTTGCATGAAAACGAGTGTTTGACACCGAATCTTGACGATTGAGCCTGTTTGTTGAATTTGGCAGCTTTAGAATGGAGCTCTGTATGGCTTTAACATTGCTCGCTTTGTGCATGAACTACTCTGTCCTTAAAACACTCCTAAACGTTCGTTTTTAAAAATGTGCAGCTCACCGAGTGGTTACTGGTCTTCAACGATCTTCTATAGCAAATTTAGCAGCGAAATACAGCCTCTGTCATCTTTTATCATGATTTTCGAAATCCCGGAAGTACTTTTTCAGATACCTCACAACCGTGTGTGCCTAATATAACTAACTTTTGAATTGTTTTAAAGGAATACGCCACCCAAAAATGAAATTAAGCTAGTCTCGGTCACCCCCAGAGTTAGAACAGTGAAAAAAACCTGGTTAAAATCCGTCCGGGCATTCTCCTGCTTTGGGAGCAGCGATGTTAGCTTTAGCTTAGAACAGTTGCTGTAGTTGAAGGGTGTCAGTGAGCACGTCCTCCAAAAAGTGACCGAGACGTCTACATTTTTTTCTAAATATATCTTGGGAGCCGTGTGTTCAAAACGAGTACAAATCATAATGCAAAATCGAACGAGACTATTACCTGGGCAGATCTTTACTTGGAACTATTTTCAGCCTCATCGCCGACGAAGCACCGCTAGCTAGGCGCAAAGTTCTCACGTAGCACCACTTGTGAAGTTCCAGTCGAAGCTAGTTGGGAGTTTACAAGACTGCTACGTGAGAACTTTGCGCCTAGCTAGCGGTGCTTCGTCGGCGATGAGGCTGAAAATAGTTCCAAGTAAAGATCTGCCCAGGTAATAGTCTCGTTCGATTTTGCATTATGATTTGTACTCGTTTTGAACACACGGCTCCCAAAATATATTTAGAAAAAAATGTAGACGTCTCGGTCACTTTTTTGGAGGACGTGCTCACTGATACCCTTCATCTACAGCAACTGTTCTAAGCTAAAGCTAACATCGCTGCTCCCAAAGCAGGAGAATGCCCGGACGGATTTTAACCGGGTTTTTTTCACTGTTCTAACTCTAGGGGTGACCGAGACTAGCTTAATTTCATTTTTGGGTGGCGTATTCCTTTAAGGACAGAATAGTCCGTGCACAAAGCGAGCAATGTTAAAGCCATACAGAGCTCCATTCTAAAGCTGCCAAATTCTTTCAGGCACTGTAAATAAACTTGACTTGACTTAACAGACTGAGGTCTGTTGGTTAGAAAGTCCAGGATCCAGACAGAGGGAGGTATTGATACCCAGTTCACTCAGCATGGTGTTGAATGCTGAACTGAAGTCAATGAAGAGCATTCTGACATAGGTGTTGGAAGGGGTGCTGTGAGGGTGGTAAAGCAGGTCTTGAGGTGAGCCAGGATCAGCCTTTTAAAGCACTTCATGATTATGGGGGTGAGTGCAACTGGATGGAAGTCATTAAGGCTTGTTTTAGTCGAGTGTTTTGGTACTGACACAATTGAGGTGGTTGTATAGCACACGGAGACAGCTGCTTGGGCTAGTGACAGGTTGAATATGTCAGTCCAAAGCTCAGTCAGCTATACAACACAGGGCCTGAGGATGCATCCAGGGATGCCATATAACGCTAATGTAGAGGTGTGTCCCCCTTTATGTATCTTTATGTCTAAAGTGGGTGTCCTTTCAGGATCCAGGACTGAGAACGTGGGGTATAGGAAGCAGCTGGGAATGGCCTTGGACACTGAAGAGAGAAAGATCTTCACAGAGGTGAGCCAGTGGCAGATTGGCATTCACCACAGCTGGCATGCTAATAAGGCCTTTTATGAAGTGCCTGAAGCAGTTATAGAGGAGTGCCTGTTGAAAAACTATTTACACATACCTTTACTACTTTACATTACATTACTTGGTAAATATTTTGAGCTTTTTAAAGCAATTCTCACAACAATTCTAGGGTAGAGTGGAGTAAAAATAAGTGCATCAATGAGTCCTGTTTGTTGGAATGTCCGCCTCCTTGTTTGGGGATGTCCCTACTCTAGTAGGAACTGGTAGTGCTTTCCACCAACGCGGAACAACAGATGTAAAAAGTTGGGATTGGCCTGAGCGTGCTGGTGGCAGAGCTAGACGTTGTTCGTCTGAGCAGCGCAACGGTCATCTGGTAGCATATGCTTTTTTATGCACTACTATAAGAGGCTTCTCAGCCTTTTAGCCGTATTAAATATTTGCATTGTTTCTCATGTTCAACCCAAGTCCATATTTAAATAAACTGATTTAAAAGCTGTCCAAGGTCACAACAGTGGACAAGTGTAATATATTCTGTTTGCGCTTTTAACCCCCCCCCCCCACCCCGCAACTGATCTCATGATCTCATCCCATGATATTTTTTATCCCACTCTTCTCTATGCAGTCTGATGACCTGCACAAGGCCATGTTCTCGGTCCACATGAACCACAAGTTGGAGTTTGTGAGGCAGCTGGTGAACAAAAAGGTAAGAATCTCCCAGATCCTGTTTGGGTATGAGATGTGCAGTGAGAGCTCCACTGCCTCCTGTCCGACTGCCTCTTCCTGCGTAAGCTGGACAAGCGGCTACAGGGCGACAAGGGTCATCGCTTGCTTGTCCACCCCAGCCAGAAATCAATGGACAGCCTGTGCTAGCTGATGCAAGTGTCGCTGGTCACTGTAGCTGAGGTGGTGTGCCAGCTACTGGGCAGCTTCACCTGGTTCCGTGTCATTGGTCCAACATCCCATTAGTCCGACATCCCATTACCCTGAAAATGAACCATTGAGTAGAGATCCCATTAGTCCAACATCCGAGCCTAGCAGGGCTCAGTCGGAGGGGTGGGATAAACGGTTGTCTTTCAAATTCCCTCTCCACGCAATAGGATAGTGTAACGAATCATCTTCTTGTTTTCAAGTAGCAGGATGCTTAACGGTCGCAACTTCTGGTCACATGTCAGTCATCATTATGTTAAGGCCGCCAACTGACTCTATACACAATGTCATTGGTTCGGTGATTGCTACCAAAGCCCAGCTCCCAAGTCAAACGGAGAGTTATTAGACTACCCAAATTAGATTTGCTGCCGCTGGGAGCATCCGGATTTCTAGGCTACCGACATCCCGTTAGTCTGAAAAAAAGAGGCCCATCGGTCCGACATCCCATTAGTCTGACCATACAATAAAGCCTGGGGTGACCTCGCATCCCACGATGGGCTTTATGAATCTGGCCTTAGTTGTATGTTTTTCTTTTTTTGCAAACGAACATCGAAGCTAGCGTGTTTCAGTCTAAACAATTTTCATACGACAAAACCCATTACAAATTAGCACATTCCAAATGACATATGAGGAGGAGACAGACACGCACACAATACACAGATGCATTCACTCACACACAGAGGAGCATAGAGAACAGTTAGGTGCTTTAACACTGAATCTTGAATTAATCTTTGAATTAATCTTGAATCTTTGAATTAATCTTGACAGCACTCCGGCAATTTGCCGTCTTTTTAGCGGTTCGGTCCAAGGTTTCATACAGAAGGCAGCACGCTGGCGGTCAATTAGTACATCTGGCATTGAGCGTCAAAAAAAACTGTTAACTGTCTTGTCCCTTAGGAAGAGGAAGACCCTGTGAGAGACTTCTTCCTGTGGGCCATTCTGAAGAATGAAAAAGAGCTGGCTCAGATTGCCTGGGAACAGGTACAGGACAACAGAAAACACTGCTGTGGTCTAATAGGGAAAGGGAATTAGATGCAACACCTACAAATGTCAAATGAGTATAGTCATACATATAATCAATTTTCACATGAACACTGGGAAATTATCTTGTGAGAAAGGGAGTCACATTTATGCGTTTTGTGGACTGAATGGGACATTTGGTGGAATGAGTTGCCCAGTGCCAATAGTAGTTTTGAGTCGTTCAAGAGGTATCTGAAGGCATATTTGTGACTCTGCAAATAAAGCGAAACCAGTAATTTCGGTAAAATTGACTAAGTTAAGTTATTGTACTCACTTGAACGACCATAAACTAAGCTTTCCAACGGTATGTATATCGAGGGTATTACACAAACTATCGCTAAGAAAACCGCATCCAAAGTTGACATGGTTCTCCTGTCAGGATATGCCAGAAGAGGAGAAATCTCCTTTTTAAGCAGCGTGTGGACAACTGGAATGACAGCAAATGTGTTGAATCTTCGCCGGCTTTAACAGTCAAAACGTTTTTCTGTTAAATGCGTTCACAATATGAAACTGTAGACTGTATACTGTCGAATTATGCGAAAACGTGAAATTCAACATTTTAACCCGGAAGTTTGTTATTGTTGATTTTCTCAAAATAACGTTCTGCGCAAAGCGACTGATTTCGCTTTAAATGGTCACATTTATACAATATGCATTTAGTCTATTAATGTTCTTATGGTCAGGTTTGTATGTTTTAGCGTTGTTTTGTTACCATTAGGCCATTGATGAAATTGACATTGTTTTTATTATTGTTTTTATTCCATAGATATTGTTAGTATATAATTGATTGAATGACTTTATTGTTTAACTACTATTCTCCTATGTAGTCATTGTTTTATTTTCATTGGATTGCTTATATTGACACTATTGTTTAAAGGAACACTTCACCGTTTTTTCATATTAAACTATGTTATTCCCTTAATTAAGTTGAGTTGATACATACCTCTCACGTTTCAATGCGTGTCCTCACTGGCTCTGGCGTGCGGCGCGACTTTGATAGCACTTAGCTAGCCCAATGCATTCATTAGGATCCAAACAGAGATGAAGTTAGAAGCAACCAAACACCTCCATGTTTTCCCTATTAAAATACAGTTACACGAGTAACGTGGATACTTGACAACCTGTACTCAGCCTGTCCCTGCCATCGTGAAGTGCTTCTGGGAAGTCTGAAATCACCCATTGCCGCTGCAGAATTGGAAGTCCTTGTAGATAGCATTCCGGCTACGCGGCTGATAACAACCTGCATTTCTTCCACACTGACGCAGGTATCAACCAGCTGATGAAGCTCAACAGTTTCTCCACTCCACCATGTACTGCAGTGATTAAACAACTTCTTTGCCGTCCGCGCTACATCCATAGAAGTTCCCGCAGAAAGTTTGTCTGCTCACAGACAAGTCCTACCATCCCGGATCTCTGGTCAGCAACGCAAACTGTCACTCCACGCATACATCATCAGAAAACTGTCTCCTACCGGATAAGTAGTTTGGACGTCTCCATGGCAACACCTCTCAGTGTGCTAAATCAGAAACGTGGAGTGGACTCCAGTCTGCTGCGGCCAGTGCAAAATTAAGTAGCAAAATTTAACTCTTCAATGCACAGTCTATTACAAACAAATCCTGCCTCATTCATGACCATATCCTGGATAAATGTCTGGATTATACGTACATTTAACCCAATTTAACTGAATTAGTGAACACACACAGCACACAGTGAGGTGAATCACACACTAACCCAGAGAAGTGAGCTGCCTGCCCAACCAGCGGCGCTCGGGGAGCAGTGAGGGTTTAGGTGCCTTGCTCAAGGGCACTTCAGCGATGGACTGGTCAGGGATCGAACCAGCAACCCTCCGGTTACAAGCTCGAAGCCCTAACCAGTAAGCCACGGCTGCCCCAAAGAGTGCCGAATCCTATCCAACTACAGACCCATCTCTAATATCCCCTTCATATCATGCCACCCACCTTCAGGACCACATCAAACAAAATAACCTCTTTGAAAAATTCCAGTCCGTTTCCGCTCCGCCCACAGCACAGAGACTGCCCTTGTCAGAGTCACCAACGATCTCCTTATGTCATCCGATGATGGCTCTCCCTCCCTCCTCATCCTCCTGGACCTTTACCATGGCATTCTTCTACATCGGCTTCACTGTACCACTGGACTCAATGACACTGCTCTCAGTTGGTTCAAATCATACCTCACAAACCAGGCAGAATACATCTCCCTGGGTCACTCCAAATCAAGTCCACACACAATCACCTGCGGTGTCCCCCAGGGGTCAGTCCTTGGCCCCATCCTCTTAATCCTCTACCTCACCCCCTTGGCCAGATCAGCCGTCACAACATTTCATTCCACTGCTATGCTGATGACACACAGCTCTATGTTAATGCCACAGCTGCAACCCCATCCTCACAGCCATCCGCATCAAAACTCACCACCTGTCTGGAGGAGATGGAGCACAACTTCCTACAACTAAACAGCTCCAAATTCGAAGCCATCCTGGTTGGCACCCCCCACCACACATCATCCATGACCAGCATCATCTTTTCTGGCTCCAACATCCCCCTCTCATCAACAGTCACAAATCTTGGTGTAAAAATGGACTCTCAACTCTCAACTCTCATTTGAAGCCCATATAAATTTTTAAAGGTTATTTTTTGGGCTTTTTATGCCTTTAATTGGACAGGACAGTAGAGAGAATGACAGGAAGCGAGGGGGAGAGAGAGCTGGGGTGGGATCCGGAAAGGACCACGGGGCGGGAATCGAACCCGGGTCGCCGGCGTGCGGTGCAGGTGCCCCAGCCAGTTGCGCCACGGCTGGGGCCTCCTCCGTAACATTTTTAAACTCCGCCCCATTCTCTCTCTCTCCCAGATGCTGAAAAGCTGGTTCATGCTTTTGTCTCCTCCAGACTGGACTACTGTAACACCTTATCATTGGGATCCCTAGCAAGAGTCTGCAGAGTTTCCAGTACATCCAAAACTCAGCTAGGATCCTGATGATGAGAGTGCGGAAACATGAGCACATTACCCCCATTCTCCACTCACTCCACTGGCTTCCCGTGTCCACCCAGATTTCCCTCCTCACTCACCATTGCATCCATCCAGCTTTTCTGCGCAGAGGGAAGACAGCATTGGAAGTTGGCACGGGGCATGTTCGGTCATACCCCGTGGCTTTTTTGCACAGAGGGAAGAAAACATTGATGGTTGGCAGTGTGCACGGTTGGTCGTTCTCCATGTTTTTTCTGCGCAGAGGGAAGACAGCATTCGCAGTTGACAGGGAGCATGTTCGGTCATTCCTAGTGGCTTTCTGCGTAGAGGGAAGACTGAAGTTAGCCTGACTCTCGCCAGACCCTTGTAGTTCCGCCATGCTCCACCAGAGGCGTTTCGCTGAGCTCCACACAAGGGTCTGGGCTCGAGGGCAATCCAAACTCCTTCCAGGGAGCAAAAAATTATGAACCAATCAGGAGCGCCGAAGCGAGTGTTTGATTCAAACAACAATGGCGGCACGCAGCGAGGAGTCTTATGCTGACATTGATTCTGCTATTTCAACCGTTTTGTCGAATCTATCGAGTATTCATTCTTTAAGGCGAGACACGGCAGGTGAAAATACTGTTTTTGTGACCTCCGGTCAATTTCGAGATTTTGAGCTAGTTTGCTACTTTAGCATGTATTCTACCACCCTACTACAACAACAAAGTCCGATTTGCACATTTAAGTGTTTATTTCACGAACTTTTGTCTACTCGCGCCTGTATATTTCTCCTAATTTTACCAAAAGTTTCCATTCTAAAGTGTCATGTACTACCGTGATCGTGATCCAAATCATATCGTGTTTGATACCGTTGGAAAGCCCTGCTTCTCCTACAAGACGCTATGCTATCCAAATATGGGCATTTCCTTTGTATTAGCAACCAATCGCGAAAGTTCAAAGACGAGTCTAAGCTGAGAACGCATTTCATTGGCTGTGTTTCAAGGCTGTTTTCTCAAAACGAGTTTTCCCCCACACGCCATGCAAAGGATCTCCACTTCTGCAGCACCTACATACACCAAACTTTCCAGTCTTATTCTTAACTATATTTGGAAGATATTTACAGAGGGATTTGTTGATATAGCATTCTTGGCATGATTTACATGACTTTTTATGCCTAAAAATAGGGCGAAAATCCACTTTTTAAGCCAATTGGCAGTATTTTCTGATTTACTGGAAAACAAAAGAAGATATTCATAATCCCCTCTGTAAATGTTTTTTTATTTGATATATTAACACAACAAAAAAATAATTTTCAACCTGGCTTTTTCCAATGGTCAGATCCTTCGCATCAAAATATATGCAAATTAGCGCATATTTAATAAGATATAGCCTAATTAGCATATTTAAACATTAAATTAAAGAAAACTTGCAATACATTTTATTCTCCTATTTATGTGAGTATTCAACTGGTAAAGTTTCATGAAGATATCTTTAAGTTTAAAATTTTCCCCTATTCACCTGGGGTGTCTCGCCTTAAAAGATGAACAGAGAATTGTTTTGAAGACATGTTGGTAGCAAGGATGTTTTCACTCTTCTTCCGACTGGGTTTGGCAAGAGCTAGCACGACATTCAAGTTAACGGACAAGAGGTTTATCAAATCACATGCAAGGATGTTTTACAAGGCCCCGCCTTCAGAAATACTTCTCCTATCGAGAAGTCCCAGATCCTTGTGTGAGCAGCGAACTACAAGGATCTGGCGAGAGTCAGGTTAGACTGAAGTAGGGGCTGAGGGAGACCCCTTTCTCTTGACGCCAGTCATCACGTGAGGGACGCTGAGTGCACTGCTGGGGCACTGGCATGGTCCAGAGTGCTACCACCGCGTGAATAAAAACCCAAGCATCCTACGCATGTGTCGTGAGTGTCAGGGGGAGAAAAGGCGGTGCCACAATAGCATGCTCCTCCCGGTGTGGCCCGCCTCTTCTTTTTCGTCGCCATGTAGATAATCCAAAAAGTCCAAGTAACACTAAATATTGCTCACTACCAGGCTCTCTTGCGAGCTTTGGACCGTTAAGGCAGTGAGTGAGACTAATTTCAGCATTCAGCATTCACAGCGAAGTGTATCAGTCGCGCTGAAGGAATCTAGAGGAAGTACGCAGGCACGTTGCGAGTACTTATAGCCGCGGGGCGGTACTAAGGCGTGCGTGCCTGCAGCCAAGTGATTGGGTCTTTGGTGTTATACAGCTTCAGTAAGGTTGTCCTTAAGGGATTCCCATATCTTGTGACCAATATGAAGGGGAACTATCCCTGCTATCTTTACTGCCTGCATATTCTATTTTCATTAACCACTTGAATAAATGTTTCCATAACTGAAACTAAATAGAAACATTGTGCTGTTTTAACAGTGTACAGACAGCATAGCTGCTGCTTTGGCAGCCAGCAAAATTCTTAAAAAAATGGCACAGGAGTCGGAGAACAATAATGAAGATCTCGCCAACAACACGAGAGAACTTGCCAACCACTATGAGAGACAGGCCATTGGTAATGCTTTTAGCAATGTTTTCAAACTTTTGCATTTGTATGATGATCTCATTCTTCATCCCCACTTGTAGGACTAGCATTGTGCTAATCCTACAAGAGCATTGCTCTTTGGGGAGATCTTGATGCATAAGGTGCTGTGTCCACCAAACGCGTTTTTTGCGCCGACGGCGACAATTGTCAATGTAAAGTCTATGTAGCTCAGCGTTCACAGCTCTGAGCGCCCTCGGCGCAAAAAAACTCTCGGCGCCGACCGTTTTTTGTCGCAGCGCTCAGAGCGCTCAAAGTTGAAATCTGTTCAACTTTTAGAACAGCGCCGGGCTCGTCAATGGCACTTCTCGTTATAAACCGTTTCTGGTTTTGGTAACTTAGCAACAATAAACACTTATCGAAGCGCCGAGAGGAGGAGGTTGAGGGCGCTCTGGCTGTTAAAAACGCGTTTGGTGGACACAGCACCTAAGTCGCTTCCTCTGAGCTGCATGTTTCTTCTTAGATATGAAATCTAAGACTAACAATATGGTTCATGGGCCTTTTGAATGCACTTCATTTATATTTCATTGAAGGGTACGAAACTTTGAAACAGAAAAAGAGGTCATGCTAAATTTGAGTGAGCAGCATAACTCAGCTTACTTTCAGAGGTGGACAAACTTCAGCTTCAGAAAGTAAAAGTCCAAGCATTGGAGCTTTCCTAACCAGTGAATGTAGATGGTGTCTACTAAATACAGAACTGCAGTAATTATCCTATTTCTGTTAGATGTTAACTCCATTATTTTCTCTCATTCTTTCTCCTTCTTTTCCTCCTGTCTCTGTCACACACACACACACACACACACACACACTGATATCCCAGGTGTGTTCAATCAGTGCCATAGCACTAATGACTGGAAAGCCCAGAAACTTCTGATCCGAATCTCTCCATCTTGGGGCGAAGCCAGATGTCTACGCTTGGCACTGGAGGCGAACGACAAGAACTTTGTGGCTCACTCAGGAGTTCAGGTCTGTCTGTCTGTCGGTGTTTCTCTCTCTCTGTGTGTGTTTTAGGGGTGAATGAAATGTTTAAACCATGGTTGAAGGATATCACATGACTCTTTAATTTAAGAAAATTAACTTGACAAAAATGCATATATGCAGTTGTTAGGTAGCACGCTTGTTTGCATTTAGCACGTGGTCTTTTTTCTTACGTCTGTCTGTCCCGCCATCAACTTTACGTATTGGCTTCAGCCACAGATTGTTAGGCTACTTAGGCTGCGTTTAGACTGCAGATTGGACATGCTCAATTCCAATTTTGTGCTCATATACATGTATTTTTTTGATTGCATGTTTACATATACTATCGCCGGTGACCCAAATCCAATCGTGTGTTTACATTTGCCAGACACTTGAAATGGCCCGCATGCGCATGGGCTAAACGTTTCTTGGAAAACATTATTTGTAACCTACGGGCACTGCACCAGTTAACACATTCACACATTTTATTTCAACACTGGTTAACAATTTCAGTCACACAAGACCTATAATGCTAGCCTGACGACGTCATACTCAATTCTTATCAGAATATGAGTCTGAAACTGCTCCATTCAGCTGCGATTATGGGGCGTGATTCAACTGATACAGTGCGGGGGGGGGATAGCTCTGCACTCATTGGATAGACCAAACCAAACAGAACAAGTTATTGGCTGTCAGTATCTGCGAAATCTAAGACAGAAATATGTAGCAGGGTAGGCTATGGAAAACATCCTCCTTCGTTTTTAAAAATAATTCCTTCAAACTGTATGCAATGAACAGCTGGGGAAGTGTGTCGTTAACCCAACGAGCAAACAGACATTTTTAAACAAACGGGAACAACATCACCCAAACATGCTGTTTTAACTGGGTGAAAGTGAAACTGAAGTTTCCCACATATCCTCGTTGGTCTAAGTGTTCAGAAATAGTTGTGCGAATCCGTGATAAAACCTCCGTTTCAATAGCTAAGATAAACGAAAGGCCAAACTGCATGAACAAATTATGCATTCATAGCCATAGCGTTTCTGTTGCAATCAAAATCAACCTAAGCGAACATGGTCTCACACCCAACTCGTTGAATGAGGACGCATGCAGCCGTGAACGTCACTGCTGTTCATATGTCAATCATCACGTAAAGCCCGCCCTGTGAAATGTGATTGGTCCGAGCAGAAGTGTATCTCGAATAGTAGCAGCTGAACGGAGCAGTGCCAGACCGAAGTTCCCTGCAGAAAAAGAATGGAGGCGAGGCTAAACTTCGGTCTGGCATCCAGGCTACTATAATGCATGTCTACGTTGATTAACTAATTCACTGCATCTGAATACAAACACTTGCCAGAATGGCCGCAACAAAATTAAGTCTGCTCTTCGCATTCGAAACCCTGCAACGTCCTCTTGATATTACCAAAATTCTAAAACAGAGAAGGAAGAAACAGGCAATCATATCAGCGTACGCTTACGGTGCAATTATTGCTGCCATCTCAATTGAAAGGGAGATTTGGGTCCGCGAAAGGACGCAGGACTGGTGGGAGCGAGTTGCCGCCGGCTAGGGCCATAACGAATGGGTGGGCAATTTCAGGATGGGCAGGACAACTTTTAACATACTCCGCCAGCACACCCACTCTGAATTGTAACCTGACGTCCTTAACAGGCGTAAAATTGTCACAGATTAATGATGAGTAGGACGCATTGCATTGGAATATCCGATTTGTCTGTTTAGACTGTAGACACATGTACAGATATCCGATCCATATTTGATTTAAAACCACATAGGAAAGGGGCCTGTATCCGATCTGAGGAGATCGGAATTCATTTGTTTTTTTACTGTTTATACTGTCGTGGCACAGATCCAATACATGCCACATGAGAGCAAAAAGTCGGATTAGGGTCACTTCAAACTGGTAGTCTAAACGCGGCCTTAGTTGCTTTATCAACAGAGCTGCTTCAGCGTAGCCTCAGCTCACTTCCCTTCATCAGATCTTGGCAAACAGTAGTGTCACACACTTGACATCGCTCCAACTGATTATGTGGTTTTTTTTTCATAATGCACGTTGGTGGGCCTACCCTGCTGACATATTTTGTCAACCATGTTTACACTGGAGCTAGTTATTTTCAAGTAATGCATGCGCAACACTATATGGAAATACATGGGCCTTTTTTGCACTATGGACCGGTTTGATTCCCATTTTTTTTTCCACGGACGGTCAGGCTCATCTCACCCAGATCTGGTATGGAGAGCTGTCTTTGGACACCCCTCAGTGGAAGACACTCCTCTGCATGCTGTTCTTCCCACTCATCTACACAGGCTTCATAACCTTTAGGTACACTCAAAAACAGTAGCCTATCACACATATTCTTTCAAAGTCAAGTAAAAGGTCACCTATGTTAACATATGCTAATGAGGCCTCTTCGTTTCCAGATGTGATAACAAGAACATTAAGAGGGAGAACTCAAGGGATGAAGAGACGGGAAGCTCGGCCGATACCAGGTAAGGCTCTATTCCAGTGAGAACACGACGAGTCCAATCAAATGTACTCACATGGGAACTCATCCATGCTCTCATGTTCCGGGGCTGATAAGCTATTTGCTTTGTGCTATTTGCTACTGGAGACCAATTGTTTGTAACAACTTTACTGAGACCTCTGCTCCTCCAGCGATTCTCAGGACAGTGACCAGCTAAAGCTACTGAGTTGCCTAGACTGTGGAAGTTGGAAGCTGTGGAAATTCTACGCAGCCCCACAGGTGAAGTTCTACTGGAACATCGCCTCCTACTTTGGGTTCCTGTGGCTCTTCTCTTTCGTGCTGATGATCGACTTCCAGCCCACGCCGTCATGGACGGAGTGGCTGCTCTACGTTTGGGTGACCTCTTTAGTGTTTGAGGAGGTCAGACAGGTAAGATGTGACCCATACAAAGTTGTTTTCTTTCTCTTGGTTGTTTCTTGGTCCTCTCTATGAGTAAATACAATGTCAGCATGCATTCAAACGTATAAACAGCCAGTATTATGAATTATTACGTTTCCTGTGTACTGTGTCCCGCTATTGATTACTTCTCTCTACTTGTGAATCTTCCTATGTGCACTTTAGCTTTTTGATGATCCGGATGGATTTGGGTTCCGAAGGAAAGCCAGGATGTATATTAATGACTTGTGGAACATTCTAGACGTGGCTTCCATCCTGTTCTTCATCGTTGGTCTTGTCTGCAGGTTGGATTTGAGTCTCAGATGGTTGATTATTCAGTAATATTATCTTTAATACTATAGGTATCACCTCTAGTTGTGTTTCCATCCAACTTTCTAATGCGCATTTTAACTATTGAAATACAAAATCCCCTGGGATAGCCAAGCCTCATTCAATATCGTCGAGCTGCAGCCGGATTTGCTCTCCATCCGCTGTTGGTCAGTGAAGTGTGCACCCCCCACCCCCGAACTGCAAGACACTTGTCATTTTCCTTGTAAACAGACCCATGGATGCGCTGGATAGGCAACTGTGTTCTGTTCCCAGAGCATGCCTTCTCTGGCTATGATCTACAAGGTTAGGGCCTCCTTGACGAGGAGAATGTTGATCATTTTTGGCACAATTGAACAATAGGCTAATATGGAACTGTGGACCGAAAGAAAAATAAACTAAACCTTTTCCAGATGAGAAAATATTTCTTAATTTAGTGTTATCAAATAAAGAGGCCTGCATTTGGGGGTAGTGGTGTCAGCGCTCATTCAATGTATCTGCATGTCAGCGCAGGTAAACCTGAACTACCGGATATGGCGTGTGTAGAAGCAACAAAACAACGACCAAAGCAGTTGAAGCAAAGTTTCACACTTTCATACACATATTGCATAAATGAAAAGGTTGCATTAAGCACAATGATGACAAAAATATTCTAAACATTTGAGAGTGGTATACAGACTTGCTGTTGCGTAAACAGAGTCATTTGTGGTGTTGAATGGGAAAAACATGCTAGCTGAATTTTTCTTCTTGTGACATAGGCTAGGTCTACACAGTAGGTGTCATTGGTTTCCGTGAGCACTGCTCCAGCGCAAAACGCTAGCTGTTTGTTCCATAGATATCTTCGTCTAGGGCAGATGATGCATTTTTAAAGTACAAAATCACTGGCAATTGTCAGAATTGTTGCTCAGTTATAGAAAATCAAAAATCAAAACCCTAACTTGTCTTCGGCAACACTTCTGTTAAGAAACTTGTCCCAGACCACAGCTAAAATAAACAAAAAACAGAAAATAACAAACTCGTAGCAAAAATAATTTAGACTATGGTGCCCGATTATGCAGACCGCGCAATGAGCTTTCGCGACTTGCGCGACCTATAATTACTATTCTCTGTGAGCGCATCCTTCATTTTTCCAGCGCAAATGTACGTTCTCTAGATAGGAGATGATATTGCGCCCTAACGGGCGTGTCAGTGAAGATAAGAGGTGTGGTCCGGCGCAAAGCTTGCCAGTCGCTACTATATGGATGCAGAAAGTAAGTGCACCACTGACCAGGAAAAACCTAGTCAGGAATCATTCACGCATAGCTGAAAGGCTATTTTATGAGCGCATGAGGCTTGGGGATATGGAAGAGTGCACAGTGCGCGGCTGCGCGCACACACCCTACTTCTTTCATCAGCAGGAGCGCGCAGCCCAAATATAATTAAATAATATTTGTCCGTTTCTCGGTTTAAGGTTTGTGTATTAACCCTATGAGCCCGACGGATGCAAAGTGCGTCAAAAAACACACCCATTCTTCTCTGTTACATTGCTCCGCGATTATTTGTCACAGCGAGATGAGACGAATACCGCAAGAAAGGGCAGAACCGGGGCTTTCCAACGGGACTAAACACTTGTCTGTACGATCAAGTATGAAAATAAAATAAAATCATGAAGTTAAATCAAAGTATATCATATTTACAGTCTATATTGCTCTGCGTTCACCCAGGCATCCAGTCTTGCTTGAATTACTCACGCACCCGGCATCGCACAGACACGACACGCATATCAAATGAAAGAGGAGAAACAGAGCTTTCCATTGATACCAAAGACATTGATCCTTTTGTGTTATAAAAACAGACGAAGTGACAAACAAATCATAATGTCATATAGCTTCGGCTACCACTACTCTCGTTTGATTTACTCATGAAACCGCTATCAGAACGATATGGCACGCATGTCAGATGAAAGAGGAGAGATAGAGCTATCCACAGATACCAATTACAACCTTCTAGGCCATAAAACAGACGAAGTGACAGCAAAATAATAACTTCATTTAGCTCCACTTACCCCATGTTTTTGTGTGGCATAATAGCCTATGTTCATAATCCAACGTTATCATGTGTTTCTCTATGGCAAATCACGTTCATAATATGGTTTTGAGATCCTAGCAAACTCCTGTATGTTATCCAATTCAAGACTCATATTGCATCCAAATTTGTTTGACAAATAAACACTTTTTTTGCCTTTACTTTGTTCATTGCAATGCAGTAAAAAAGATTGTAGAGAATCATCTGTGCACGTCATGTGCGCTACCACGCAAACAAGTCAGGTCAGATCAGCTAGTGTCACAAATATGGAGTGCAAAAAGTGTCAAAAAGTCATTTCTCATCACTAAATAAAAATGGCCATTTATTTCTGGAAGGCACACACCACATATTTCTGTAAATTGCTCAGCCCCAAAGTATACCTCCACCATGGTTCTTATATTGCCATTTTCAGGACAGTCAGGTCTACACAACCATGAAAGTCATGTCGAGCTGTAAGCTTGCTGTGGTGAGATACACGTCGAAATGTAGGAATTTGTATAGTATGCTTTTTACATTTTTATTATTTAAAAATCTAAATCAAATCAATGCAAGTATTTATACATGATATTGTGGCAGATCTTGGTAGCCTAGACTGTGCTGAAAAAAAACAATATGTAGCATGTGTGAATGGCACTTACAGCGACCAGGATAAATGCTTCTAACTAGAGGTAGTGAAAATGCCCTTAAAACAGCTTAGGGCTCATAGGGTTAATGAAGTAAGAAATGTCAGTATCAAGCAGACAAAGGCAGTTTCAGAGATTATAAAACATGGTAAGACATTTATTAGCGAACAACAGTTCAAGACTATACGGCCGGAGACCCAGCGTCAGCACACCGCTTAGGGCGATGGCCTACTCCCTACTGGGTCTCCCGGGCTGTGTGTTCTCTCTGCATTTAAAGGCCTTGCCTCCTCCTGATTGTGTCAAGAGGAAAGGCCTCATCAACAATGATCAGTCACACGGTCACAAGGCAGTTGCATCATCAACAAATGATCAAAAGGTCACATGGGTCGTTGGTTGACAAGTTTTGGCGTGATCAGAAGCTGATGTTCATGTTTAAAGTAAATTATAAATATTTCTACTACATATTGGTCAGCAAAAAGTAGCCCACATAGCATAACAACATCCACATGCAATAATACAACAACGTCTAACAGTGGCTCATTTAGACAACATTACACAGCCCTATGGCTAAGTTACTTTTAGTTTTGTTCTAGCATACTTTTAACGTCTGGCATTTAACAGCTGTAGCATTCTGACAATTGTCTACCTTGTTATTGCTCATCTGGAATAACTCTAACTGCTGCCTCCATCCTCCATCCTTTCTGTTTTGTTTGTTTCAAAGAAGTTTAATTAACTTAATTAAGATGACCCCTTTTCACTGTGCGCCGAGCGCAATGATCTGTTTTCACGCCATCATTATACCCAAAGAAACTTGCGCGTTTGACTTGCGACAATGCACATTTGATCCTGAGAAATTGAGAATAGAGCTCATTGAGGTAGGCTTCAAAAGTTTATTTTCAATTTGAGAGTACAGTTCTGTCATTAGCCTAGTCGTAAGTCTTTACATGTCCTTACAAAATAGATTTTATGACGTAGGCCTATCATGCATTAATAGCCCAGTGATATAGACATAGGTCTCACCTAAGCTACTCAAAATTAGACTGTTGTAGGCCTATAGCTTAAGTTAAAAGTTTAATGGTCATAAGTCACGACTTACAGAGTTAAATATTATAGCAAATAGTAATATAAAAACGATTACACAGCTTTTAAAATGTATTTCACTCTTGCTGGAGTGAACGCAGAACGGATTGTTACACTAACAAATTAATTAGGGTGATGATCTGCATCTCTGTTCCCCAAAAACTATGGTTTTGATAACCCATTTGCACAATAAATACTTTCTTCTAGGTTCTATCCATTGTTAACGTGCAACATTTATCCATGTGGGGTAGTGTCAAGCAGTGAAGTGAACCCACTGAGCAAACAACGTCTATGGACGTCCAGAAAACAGTGGTCTGTCCAGGCTGTGATCTGGACGTCTATTTTACAGTCAAAATGAGTTGATAAATGACACTGGGACAATAGTCCAGCCTGACCCGGTTCAGGACGTCTATAGACAACCAACATTAGTTGCAAATAATCGTTCTGCGAGTTCATAATCTGGATGTCTATTTGACAGCCAGAATCAGTTAATAAGTGACATTGGGACAATAGTCCAGCCTGACCCCATTCGGGACATCTATAGACAGCCAAAATTAGTTGCAAATAGACGTTCTGCCATTCTGGCTACTCTGAGGACGTCTTCTGGATGTCTAATGGCCTGGTCAGATTACACGATTTCAGCCCGATTTTGGCCCGAATTTGTTGTGACCGACAAGTTTACAGCGTCGTATCCGATTTCATCCAAATGGTCGGGCACAACATCGCACGCGGAGTGAATCTTACAATGTGACATGCTTCATGACTTGCGATTTGTCGTTCACAACGTTCTAAAACAGCCCGACAAAAAGTCTGGCTTGTCAGAATTTGGCGGGAGTCGTATGACGCGACCGATGCTTCCGGTGTATGTGACCACTCTACCGTCCAAGACGCAGAGAGGTTTTCATGGTTCTAAAATCGTATAGTGTGACATGGTAGATCGTAAACGATCATCGTGAGCGACAAAAAAAAATCGTATAGTCTGACCAGGCCATAATTAAGTCTTTCAGACGTCTTCAAGCGACGCCTATATCACACCCAGAACAACACATCCATTCAACGTCAAGGAAATACGTCTTAAAAACTTTCATTCTGGCTACTCGGAAGACGTCTTCTGGAGTTTGGCGACCACGTCTTCTGGACATATTTTGGACCAGTTTTTGCTCAGTGGGAAGCCTATTGCAGGCAGGCCATGTTGAAGTCAGACAGAAGACGGACACTGCTTTCTCTATTCTGTATTTCTATCCCACCGAAAACTGCGTTAAAATTGTATGTTTAGCAGTCAAAATGTATGGGGAAGAAAGTCCCGGACCCCCACTGACATCATCCATACCCCCTGTCAGAAAATACTTCCAACGTCCCTGTCAACAGGTGTTGGAAACAGTGCACGTGCTAATGTGCATTTAATTTATGTGCATTAACCACGGATGCGCATCCCTAATTCACATGAATTGGATGGGAATGCAACTATTGTCACTACCCTGAAATCTTTGTTGTCCCCTACAGGTGGACTAGCACTGCGTTTTACGCAGGAAAGATCATCCTCTGTATCGACTTCATCATCTTCTGTCTGCGCCTCATGGCCATCTTCACCATCAGCAAAACCCTGGGCCCAAAAATCATCATTGTCAAAAGGATGGTGGGTATCAGACTTTGCTAAGAATATACAATAGACAAGGCATCTCCTCTTACTTTTCTTTGGCTGTATGAACGACAGCAGATGTCTCATGTGCGCTGGTTTGACCCTCTCTCCAGGTGAAGGATCTGTTCCTCTTCATGTTCCTGCTCAGTATCTGGGTGGTGGCCTATGGGGTGGCTAAACAGGGCATTCTGATCCACAATGAGAACAGACTGGACTGGATCATCAGAGGAGCTGTGTATGAGCCCTACCTCATCATATTCGGCAATGTCCCTACCAACATCGACAGTGAGTCATATTCAGATGTACAGATGGTACGGGTTGAGAATGCTCCTTTCTTTCCCGCACATCGGGACTCCCGAAGCATCGGGAAAACTGCAACCGCAAGGGGGCAACATGGACCGCCCTAATAATATGAAGGTTCGGCTCATGGAAAAACCCGAGGACACCGCGCTGGTGACAAGCGGAGAAAAGAGACATGACGCTCGGCATGTTAGATTGCAGTTGCAGAGTTTTCGAATGTTTACAGCCTACCTCACAGCTCTCTCACTCGACGTAGCCTATAACTCAGTCAGTCCAGCAGAGATGCCAGAGCAACGTTTTGGTCAATGGAGAGGGAGAGAAATGCTCCGCATATCCGTCTCATTTAATCATTAAAATGAAAGTGATGACTGGCGAAATTAATCAAGCGACGTTTCAATAAACCATTGTTGAAATGAATGAAAATGGTTTTAGAAACATATAGGCCTATCAGAAGGAAATAGCCTTCAATTCAACCTGAAATACTAAGGCAACCTTAGATTAATTCATGAATTCATTACGGTTACAAGACCGCATTTCCGTGAATAGGCTATTATTGTCAACGTCAAGGCGAAGACGAAAGAGATGGACAAGATGGACATTTTGGCAACATTTACATGCTAGGAATACTTAGAAATGTGTAGGCTATTTTAAAACGGAGGCATGTTCATTTTAACCGGCGACGCTGGGTAGCCTACATGTACCCAGCACTTATCACAGATTTTGTCCCCACCACTTTTGACGACTGAAAATAAAATGTATTTAACAGAAATCTCTTTAATACATGCCTATGCTTGTCACTTTACTTATAACCGTAGGCTACATGCATGGAGAAGATCGCGCATTTTGTTACATTGTAACAATGAATGGTCAGATATGCGATAGGGCAGTGAGGGTAATTCATTGTAACCATCGACTAGCAGGCCTAGCTCCGCAAAATAAGTTTCTAGCAACTTATGTATCGTATGCATGTTCATGTTGATTCAGAGATAGGCATAGACTACCATAGGCTGCTGGGCGTCAAGCTATATGACAGCATTTTATCATGTGGTGAATTAATAACTAACGTCAGTTTAACATGTCAGAACTTTTGATCGGCGTTTCAAGTAGGCCCTACATCTGCCGAATAAAGCCTGTTAAACTTCACATCCAGCTGTGGCGCAAGTGGTTGAAGCATAGGTGTCGTACGCCAGCGACAGGGGTTCGAAACCCAGTCGAGGAACCTCTCCGAAAACCATCAAAACGAAATGCATCGATTTATTAAAAAAAATGAAAGACTTTCTGTTTTGAGATTCTTTTTATGTTTGCGATGTCTGCTGAAAAGAAAAGTTAATATGTTAATTCGTGGTTCAGCGCGCACTCACACACATTTTTACATTGACATAGTGTCGGGCTCAAGTGTCGTCCTCAGTGCCGCATAGGTAGGCTATAATGTATGAACTGGTTAGACGAGTGTGGGGGAGGGGGAATGATCGCACAAGACAGGCGGCTGTCGATTTTTAAATGTAGCCTACTACACCACTTGCGAAATCGGACGTGGCACATAGCCTAATTATTAGGCTACTGGATAGCAAATCCATAGACTTTGTTATATCCTTGGCGGAGATAATAATTAGGCCTATCAAATTAAAAGCACACTACGACAGGTATACTTGTGTGATCACGCAACACAAGAGAGCATTTAGCGATGGGACAGTTGTGAATGAGTGCTTAACACCCTGGAGTCTAAATACCCCCGGGGGATTTGAAAAACTGTTCCAAACACACATCTCAATCTCTGCTTTTATCATATTATAGAAACACCATTAGAAGCCTTTAATCAACTCGTTTTCAAATATATAGCCTATGTTTTAAGAGAATATGGCAATGATAATGGCACTTTCTAAAAACAATAAATTCTTAGGATTTGTCCTCTCACCTGCAGCAGGCCCATTCAAAAGCCCATCCACCTAATTTGCATTTGAAAGAGCCAATCACTAAAGTGACACATTTAGTCTAGCCTACTTTATGAGTTTTTTTGACCCCTCTAATAAATTGCCTATAGTCCTACTACGATAATGGAGGAAGGGCTGCCTAACTGTTCCCCCTAAGAGTTTTTTCATAAGATAAAATGTTTACTCTATTTAAGTTTAGGATTTGGTAGACAAGACAACCTCGGAAAAGTTCTTCAGATAAACAATGTTTTATTGAATTAAAGGAAAGAAAATGTATCGCCACTGTTTCGGGGCTTGCGAAGGCATTCGTTGATCTTATCGATGCAGTCCTTGCGGCCACTTCTCCCCATCGTAGGAAACGTTCTGCTTAGTGTTGACAACACAAAGGTCTTGACGTTGTGTGGCAGTGCTTGCTTGCCCTTCGATCCATCCCAGTTGGTGGTTTTGCACCAGGCTCTGTAGTGCTCCTTTGTGGTGATGGCTCTGAAGAGCAGGCATCCGTATCTACCAACGTTGCCGCGACTCTGTTGGTGAATCCGAGCATGTTGTTCTGGGCCAACAGCAAGCAAAGTCACGTCTTCGTGCTGAGAAGGAACTTGAATGCTGTTGTCGAATGTGGCAGAGAATACAGAAGAAGACTTTAACGATTACTTATATATTTCTTATAACGAAACGCGAAGAAAAAATACGAGGACTGACCATCTCGCCTCTCCGCGTTTCCCCCAATACCATGTCGACAAAGAGAAATAAATATGATTTGACATTTTAATGTTTGTAGCGCGCCAGTTTACCCAGTGTGTGTCCATTGAGTAGCCTAGTTCCTTAAAATACGGAACAAAGAGCGTCCCGTAGGCTATCTGTTCAATACAGAAGAAGACTTTAACTATTAGCCTACTTATATATTTCTTATAACGAAACGCGAAGAAAAAATACGAGGACTGACCATCTCGCCTCTCCGCGTTTCCCCCAATATCATGGCGACAAAGAGAAATAAATATGATTTGACATTTTAATGTTTGTAGCGCGCCAGTTTACCCATTGTGTGTGCATTGAGTAGTTCCTTAAAATACGGAACAAAGAGCGTCCCGTAGGCTATCTGTTTAATACAGAAGAAGACTTTAACTATTACTTATATATTTCTTATAACGAAACGCGAAGAAAAAATACGAGGACTGACCATCTCGCCTCTCCGCGTTTCCCCCAATATCATGGCGACAAAGAGAAATAAATATGATTTGACATTTTAATGTTTGTAGCGCGCCAGTTTACCCAGTGTGTGTGCATTGAGTAGTTCCTTAAAATACGGAACAAAGAGCGTCCTGTAGCCTAGGCTATCTGTTTAATACAGAAGAAGACTTTAACTAGGCTATTACTTATATATTTCTTATAACGAAACGCGAAGAACAAATACGAGGACTGACCATCTCGCCTCTCCGCGTTTCCCCCAATATCATGGCGACAAAGAGAAATAAATATGATTTGACATTTTAATGTTTGTAGCGCGCCAGTTTACCCAGTGTGTGTCCATTGAGTAGCCTAGTTCCTTAAAATACGGAACAAAGAGCGTCCCGTAGGCTATCTGTTCAATACAGAAGAAGACTTTAACTATTAGCCTACTTATATATTTCTTATAACGAAACGCGAAGAAAAAATACGAGGACTGACCATCTCGCCTCTCCGCGTTTCCCCCAATATCATGGCGACAAAGAGAAATAAATATGATTTGACATTTTAATGTTTGTAGCGCGCCAGTTCACCCAGTGTGTGTGCATTGAGTAGTTCCTTAAAATACGGAACAAAGAGCGTCCCGTAGGCTATCTGTTTAATACAGAAGAAGACTTTAACTATTACTTATATATTTCTTATAACGAAACGCGAAGAAAAAATACGAGGACTGACCATCTCGCCTCTCCGCGTTTCCCCCAATATCATGGCGACAAAGAGAAATAAATATGATTCGACATTTTAATGTTTGTAGCGCGCCAGTTTACCCAGTGTGTGTGCATTGAGTAGTTCCTTAAAATAGCCTACGGAACAAAGAGCGTCCCGTAGGCTATCTGTTTAATACGGAAGAAGACTTATAACTATTATAATACGGAAGAAGACTTATAACTATTACTTATATATTTCTTATAACGCTGGCTGTAGGCGATTTCTATAACCATTTTCATTCATTTCAACAATGGTTCATTGAAGTGTCGTTTGAATAATTTCGCCAGTCATCACCTTCATTTTAATGATTCAATGAGATTAAGGAGTCGACTATTGACGGATATGCGGTCTTCATCATTAAATGCCGTTGAAACTTTCTGCCACCTGGTGGTTGTTTGGGTACATTGCCTTAGCCTCGAAAAAAATCGGCTTGACGCACTGCGGGATCTCTTCGGGAGTCCCGCGGGAGAAGGTGCATTCTCAACCCGTACCCACTGTAATTAAACACAGTTAAGGAGAATGTTGCAAACAGTGTATGCAAAGGAATGGATAAAGCATACATAGCTAGGGTGTGCATTACTATATTCATCCAGGAAAATTACCACACATTTTACAATATACTGTATGCTACACATGTTCAAATAATACATGTACATGAACAAAATATACCTAACCATCTAGATACTGCATTTGATATGAACACCTGCACTGTGAATGGCACTGACCCTATGCGACCAAAATGCCCTGTGCTCAATGCCAACCAAATGCCAGCCTTTCCTGAGTGGCTGACTATCATCATGCTGTGTATTTACCTTCTCTTTGCCAACATCCTGCTCCTCAACCTCCTCATTGCCATCTTCAAGTGAGTTCACTCTATTGCAAACATCTGCTCCCCACTTCTCGACCTGAACCACACTGCACACACTACACACATTGGCCGCGTTTCCCAGATTCAATCTTTCTTAAGGACTTAAGAGGGATCCAAAGAAGGAATCGCTAAGAAGGAGCGCTAAGATACGGGTCAGTGATGCGCGGGTACGTGTCTGAACGACCCGCCCCGCCCCGCCGTTTACAACTAACCCGACCGCAACTCGGACCGCAAAAAAAAAATATTGAAATACAGGACCCGACCCGCTTCCCGACCCGCTTATTGTAAAAAGTAGTCTAACTTAGTCGTAGCGTCATTGAGCTATGCAAAATTGGTATCAATTTAATATATATTGCCTAATTAGCCTATATATAGCCTATAATTGCTCAGAATTTGGGAAACATGCATTTAGTCTACCTTTTTTTGTTCCGTGTCAGCATTCATCCAAAAATGTGGCTGTTTGACTCAACATTGAACATAATTAGCCTAGGATTTTCCTATACAAATTCTGTTTCAGCCGTTCCTCACATGAATGCCTTGAAGCTCTCCCAAGCATGAAATGCAGGCATAGAATATTATTAAGAAACTCTTTATTAACGTCTTCATCAATGGACCAAAAGTCCATTGCTCCGCGATTATAAATTGCAGCGAGATGAAACCTTTATTGCACGACGTGGGGAAGAGCAGACGTGGGGCTTTCCAACGAGCCACTAGGCCTATAAGTTGCGCAAGGACGCACATATTGCATGCTCATACCAATTGTAGGCTATATGCCTTGATGACATTAAACTAAGAAGTATTTCCTGATTTGGGAAACTTTTAGTTTATTTTTCTTTCCATAATACCATTCGATCTTGCTGCAAATTATCAGACTTGAGAAACATGCATTGCATCGGCAACTTCGCTGCTCAGTAGACGATTCTGCCACTTTCTGTAGAGGCCAGCAGTTCGAGATAAAAGCTGCAGATCATAGACAGAGAAAGCATATGCTCTGAGAACAGAACACAACTGCATGTCAAGTGTAGCCGAGGGTCTGTCTACGCAGAAACAACAAGTGCATTTCTACATGTTCGTGACAAAATGTGGGGGATAGAATCGCGTTTCAGTGGGAATTGCTGCAACTTAGGCTATGTCTTTCTCTTCTAAAGACAATTATGTACGATATAAATGACAATTTTTTTTTTTACCGACCCGACCAAACATGACCCGCATATCATTAAAAATATTTTTTCTTGACCCATAACCGCGGGTGACCGCGGCTGACCGCGGTCGCCCGCTCGATTTGGATCAGCCCGCGCATCACTGATACGGGTGTTTCCCAGACGCGTTCTTAACTGCCTTCTTAGGAGAACCTTAAGATCAAGCCAAAGAAGCTTCTGAAGAAACTCTTAACGAGAGCTGTTCACCACGGTGGTGCTGAAACTGAATCAATCGATGCCAGGCAAATCGATCACCCACCCCTTTATCAACGCACACACAGCGCCCCATGTTCCCCCTACAGGCGCAATTAGGCTACGCATGTATCGTGTGTGTGTGTGCGTGCGTGTGTGGGTGCGTGCGTGCGTGCGTGCGTGTGTGTGTGCAGGCCCGGGTGGCTAAGCGGGAGATTCGGGAGGATTCCCGGTGGGCCGTTAACGTTTTGGGCCGTTGTGAATATCGTGAGCTTAAATATATTGTTTCTGAACACAATTTTTTGCGCCCTTGTGGCACTTCTGCAGCCTGGGCTGTGCGGTCGCGGCTCCTTACACCTATAGTCTGCCAAAAAACTCAAACTAACTGATCAAACAGGGTGATTATCAATATAGCCTAGGCCTATTTGTTATTAGCTCAGGCCATTCATATATTAACTCATGCAAGACGCATCCCATCTCTCTTATAGATAGTGTGGTAGTGGGTATGTGATGTAGGCTAGACTACTTTAATATAGCCGAAAAGATGTAACCCTCCAGCCCATGTGGCATGTACAGTATGCATTAATGTAAACCGGACTTTTACATCGCGGCCTTTGGCAACGCCTAGAGTAGCAGGTGAAGCCTCATTGGATTAGGTTCAGCTGAGTTCAATTACATCTGTTTCCTTGATATCTGTGAAATGCCACAGGGTTGTTGATGTTTTTTGTATGTGTAGTACTATAAACTCATATGCAGATGTGTTGAAAACTTAAACGTGTAATTTCATTTTATTTTTTAAAGTCTATGTTTCTTGCGCCAGTGGTCCACAGCCACGAGTGCTTTGCAACATTGAAAATTGTTTTATTGTTTAAAAAAGTGGAGGATATACATTTCCCTGACACAGCTTGATCACTAAAGCCTAGAAATCTACATGCCTCTAGTGGCAGGCTATGCTCACTGAGCATTTGATCGATAAGAAGGCTGTTAAGAGTGGGTCAGCTCGATCTTACGTTTCCTTCTTAGTGAAAGATCTTCTTAAGCTAAGAGCGACTCTGGGAAACACATTCTTCTTTCACAGTGTTCTTAAGAGCGCTCCAAAGAAGATCTTAGCGTTAAGAGCTTCTTAACGAATCTGGGAAACGCGGCCATTCTCTGTTGGTAGGCTCTGTACAGCTTGTGTTATTATTTCCTTGGGATATTTAATTAAAACATTGTATTGATAGCACTGATGATACAGTAGGCGTTACATTGTGATGGCCGTTTCCCTCACGTGTTGACTGATTCACGCTCTGTGTGAAATGTATTACAACTGTATTACAACTTACCGCCACGAGGTGGCAGTATAGTCCGCTGTAGCATTGCTGCGGTGTGATTGATACTGTAGCCCAGTTCTACTCATTCAATAGGAAGCAACCTCTGTGGCCCAGCCCGCATTTAGAATCAAGAATAACATTCGTGAACCATTTTGTTTTGTTGCCAGCATAAAAACAAGCGTACCATCGGCCTATCCGCACATTTGAAATAAAATGTATGAATTGACCCAAAAACGAGAACACAAGTTGCGCTTCGGACATAGGCTTATGCTTTTAGTGGAAACTGGCCTCGTGACCTCATGAAACCATTAGTGACAGCAAAACAAACTTAAACGAAACAGCCAGATGCCTCTTCATAAAATAGGCTAACAGAAGACACCTTCATAAACAATAACAAGTTTTATCATGAGACTAGGCTATTAAAAGCAGAAAAGACGTTCAGCTTGCTTCGGGATTTAATTCACTTTTGGATTGTTTGGCTAGTGGTAAATGCCGACATTCCTAACCCTGCTCACAAGTGCCACATGGTGGTTGTTTGGGTCATTGCAGCTTCACTTGGGAAAAATAAATAAAATACACATGATTCACGCGTGAGGTCTCATGAGAATCTCACGTGAAAGCGGCCAATGTCATCCAACGCCCACTGTACATACATACATACATTGCATTACAGAACAGGAAGCCTCCGCTGACGGCCTGAGTTCAAGAGGTTAACAGAGAGTGGAATTAATTAGAATTTGTACCGGTTCAAATACCTTTTCTTATTTTTAACTGGAATGTTGTAACGTCTGCCAGAGGGTAGTAGTTTATATTCTGTGTTTAAGACATGAGAGGGATCTGCAATGATTTTTTTTAGCTTTTCTCAGTACAGTTTCCTCAAATATTGTTTGAATAGTGGGTTGGTCCTTCACTCCCATCACTTTAAATGCAGTGTGAACTAGTCCATTGATTTGGGACTTCAACTTTACAGTTAAGTTGCCAAACCAGGCAGGGATTGCGTAACGAAATACACTTAATTACAGCACGATAGAAAACCAACATCACCTTCTGTTGTACACCAAACACCCTTAGTCTACATAGAAAGTGAAGTCTCTGCTGGATCCTAGTACACACACTATTAACATGGACATTCCAGGACAGGTTATTATCAATATGCACACCCAGGTATTTGTATGTAACATAGGACCCTTTTTGGAAATTTAAGAAAAAAAGGGTCCTATGCTCCCTGGTCCCATTCAAAGTGGGGAACATAGGACCCGGGGAACATAGGACCTGGGGAACATAGGTACACTCCCCCATAGATTTGTGGATTTGGTTCTTAGCAGGAGCGTCTACTGCCTTCAAAATCCTATTTTCTTTACTCTGTGCTTGGAGTTTGGTGCTGGGCTGTGAACTCACGCTGCATCGTCGTGAAATTAAAATTCCACTGGAGCTCCATGTGGATTGTGCCCATAGCCTTACAAATGTTTACAGCTCTTCGAGTGATAGTAAAATTGAATTTATGTTACATAGCTCATTTAGATACAAGTATGTCGTCTGCCATGCGTTTCTTTATCCACCATCTTGGTTTTATTGAAATGAATATTAAGTGACATACACGTAAAAGGACAATAAGAGGTGACTGACTTTGATAGCACAGCATAGGACAGAGATCCGTGACTTTCTGCTTAACCTGTTTGAAAATGGGTGGTAATGGTGACGTTTTCACAACCGAAGTGTCGAGGTGTAATGCGTAAGGTGAAGGTGAGGCTTGTGGACCTGGGCTACTAGCACCAGTTTGGCCCGAAATTAACCTGGCCCAGGCTTGCTCGATGGTCTGAAGCCGGCTATTGAGAATAATTTATGAGCAATTCTTTACAAATGATTGACCTTTTACTAATAGTTAATAAATGCTTTGTGTGTAGTTATTATTAAGTGTTACCGATATTTCTGTGCTGCCTGTCTCACACATAATCATGGGACTTTGACTGTTTCTCCTTCAACAGCTACACATTTGAGGAGGTGCAAGACAACACCGATAAAATCTGGAAGTTCCAGAGGTACGACCTGATTAAGGAGTACCGCCGTCGCCCGGCTGCGCCCCCTCCCTTCATCCTCCTCAGCCACCTCTACCTTCTGTTCAGGCACTACATCTTAACGAGCCCCTGCTGCCGCTGCTGCAAAGAGAGTGAGTGCAACACTCGCCTGATAACTTTATCAACCAATCAGATGTTTTTATGCACAACTAACTATGTATAATAGAGTGATATACTTCAGCTAAACCAAAAAACAAACAAACAAATATTCTGAATAGATAACGGCTGACTTGTTTCTGCATCTGTGTATGGGAAGGTTCATCTAAAACTAATGAGTTGATGACATGGGAGGCTAAAATGAGGGATAATTACATGGCCACCCAGCGTCAAGAGAGGATTGAGAGCTCAGAGCGTCGCATTCAGGACACGGTTGACCGGTAAGGCTCCCACAGAACCAAGAGGATAAATGCTCTCTGGACACTGGTAATGCACACGTACAACAGAGAGATAGTGCTATTCTTGACATCAAGCACCAGACAGGTTCCTTTGTGTGTGTGTGTCTGTCTGTGTGTGTGTGTGTGTGTGTGTGTGTGTGTGTGTGTGTGTGTGTGTGTGTGTGTGTGTGTGTGTGTGTGATCACATCCTGTCAGGGAAAGGTGAATCAGAAAGTGTGTTTGGGTGTGTTTGTACGCCTGTCTGTCTAACAACATCTGATAGACATTACAGAAGGACCTACTTGACAACAGCATTTTTAATGTATACTCACTATGTACAGGATAAATTACTATTAAAGTCTGTTGGTAAATGCCCAGCATTGTTGACTGAATTGTTGTGGCTTTCTCCACAGGGTTGGCTCCATGTCAGAGCTGCTGGAGAGAGAACACGACCAGAGCAACATGGCAAAGCGGCTGGTTCAGCTGGAACAACAGGTACAGAGCAGTTAATTCTCTTTCATTTCCCTCAGAATAGATATACAGTATGAGTGAATAATGCATGTTCCCACAAGCATGAGTTGTGCATTTTCTTTTTTTCCCCCTCAACTTTGACCAGGCCTCCCAGTCTGCTAAAGCACTACAGTGGATCATGGACACCCTAAAAGCCCAAGGTTTCCAATCTAAAGAGGAGCCTCCTTCCATGTGAGGTGGCTTTAGACTGGCTTCCTCTGAAATCAACTACGATTAACTGGAGTTAGTAAGCAAAGGTCCTTTTAAGAGCATCTCGCATTCATAAATTAATTTGCTTTCAAACGCTTTACCTGTGAGAGTGAGAGAAAGACTCTGGACAATCACACATGCACATACAGTACATACACACACACACGCTCCCACATTTAAAGGACATACTGTATGTCTTATGCTCATTGCATTGATATTTGAATGTGTATGGACTACTGCTGTTGTTTTTTTTTTTAAAGGGAAGGATGGCACGGACCATTAACACATTCACATTGATTTGTTTGTAAGGCTGTTGCTCTGCCATTTCATTTAAAACTCATTTGTTACTGCTTATAAATTCATGCTATAATTGTCATCAACAAAACCTAAAGCTGCTGTGAGCCATTAAAACAATTTACTGAAGCCAATCACTATTTGTCATTATTTGTGTCTGCAAAAAAATGTATATAGCTTACTGACAGCAATTTCAAGTTATCACTCACATTATCTCCTAGATTAAAGGAACACCGTATAACCGTAAAACTATGTTTCACCGTATAACCGTATAACCGTAAAACTATGTTTCACAACAATTCAGTTTTTTCATATTAAACTATGTTATTCCCTTAACTAAGATGAGTTGATACATACCTCTCACGTTTCAATGCATGCACTCACTGGCTCTGGTGCGCGGCGTTACTTTGATAGCACTTAGCTAGCCCAGTTCATTTTTTAGGATCCAAACAGAGATGGTTATGGTTATGGTTATGGTTATGGTTACTTAGCAGACGCCTTTGTCCAAAGCGACATACAAATAAATAACAATACAAATTAAATAATGAACAATTACAAAAAGGGAGAATAGCAATATTATCAATAAAACAATCAATTAAGCACTAACCTAATGAGAAATAAAACAATGAAATGAGAATAGCAATCAAATAAGTCACTCAGTTAATTACATAATAACAATAACTATAGCATGGTATGGCTAAATTTAAGGACAATAGCAGAATAAATGTGACGTTCCACGGCAAAACCAGTCGCTTGTCGCAACAGGCGTTTCTGAGAAAAATGGCCATTTATGTCACTTGTGCTAAAATCGTGGATTTTTTTTTGTAAGTGTTTTGAAACAGTGGGAGGTCTACACTGTACGGTCGTGAATACATTTCGCCGAAAAACTGACCTTTTGTAGTCTAAAAACGTGAGTTTGTTGAGGTGAGAAAGTT
Source organism: Sardina pilchardus (assembly GCF_963854185.1). NCBI lineage: Eukaryota > Metazoa > Chordata > Actinopteri > Clupeiformes > Clupeidae > Sardina > Sardina pilchardus. The sequence goes on from NC_084997.1 coordinate 12,749,456, forward strand.
AGAGGAAGCAGGAAGTTAGAGGCGTCTCGTTTTTTTGCCCCTCTATTCCAATATTTACGGTAAACGCACTCATTGACAACCACCAAGCCATCCGCGTGCTATGTCGTTGATACAAGTACCGTAAAACGTGTAATAGCGGCGACCTTACAAAGCGTTCGTGAGTGTTGAGCCGACGGTTAACTTCAGAGGCAGATTTCTCCGTTTTTCTATTGGCATGACAGGATGAACTCAACTCCTTTGAATGTTTATATTTCAGTAATATGACGTTCAATTCATTAGATATAGGTATCGTTTTGAAGGTTGATTATGCCCCTTCCTGAAAACGTAATAACTTTGATTTTGAAAATGTGGACATTGTGACTGATTTCGCCGTGGAAGGTCACAAATGTCAAATTCTAACAATGGACAAATTATAATAACAATACTATTATACAAACCATAGCACATAACAAACGCTCAAAAGACTAAGTGCATATTAAACAAATATGCCTTAAGACCCCTCTTGAAAGATCCAAAACTGTTGCTGGAACGGAGAGCACTGGGCAACTCATTCCACCAACACGGAACCACTGAAGAATAGGATCTACAGTTTGACCTAGCATGAATGGTTTGTCGACATAACAGACGCTCCTCAGAAGATCGCAATGGGCGGTTGGGAATGTACATCTTGATCAAAGAACTGAAGTAGCTAGGAGCAGATCCAGTCAGTGTCCTATAGGCCAGAGTGAGAGATTTAAATTTAATTCTGGCTACTATAGGGAGCCAGTGGAGAGTAACTAGGAGAGGGGTTACATGTGTCCTCTTTGGCTGATTGAAGACCAGTCGTGCTGCAGCATTCTGAATCAACTGTAGTGGTCTTAATACGCAAGCAGGTAGGCCAGCTAACAGGGAATTGCAGTAGTCCAGCTTGGAGATAACCATTGCCTGTACAAGAAGCTGAGTGGAATCTTGTGTCAGATAAGGTCTGATCTTCCTAATGTTGTACAGGGTATACCGACATGACTTTGCAATTGAGGCAACATGCTCAGAGAAAGTAAGTTGGTCATCAATTATGACACCCAAGTTACGTGCCGATCTAGTTGGAGTCAATGAGGATGAATCAAGCTGGATGTTCATCTGTTGGGGAATGGCTGTTTTTGCTGGAAACACCAAGAGCTCAGTTTTTGAAAGATTAAGCCGAAGGTGCTGATCCTTCATCCAGATTGAAATATCCTTCAGGCATGCAGAGATCCGATGGGAAACACTAGAGTCCTCAGGTGGGAAGGATAGGAAAAGTTGAGTGTCGTCCGCATAGCAATGATATTCAAATCCATGAGAGCGAATAATCCCGCCTAAAGAAGTGGTGTAAATAGAGAAAAGGAGGGGCCCTAATACTGATCCTTGAGGGACTCCTGTAGTGAGGTCATGAGACTTTGATATCTGTCCCTGCCAAGACACGCTGAAAGAACGCCCTTTAAGGTAAGATTTGAACCAGTCAAGAGCTTTCCCAGAAATTCCCAGTTCATATAGTGTAGAAAGGAGAATGTCATGGTTAACCGTATCAAAGGCTGCAGATAAATCTAACAGAATTAACACTGATGACTGAGCAGAGGACTTAGCTACTCTCAATGCTTCAGTCACAGATAGAAGAGCAGTTTCAGTAGAATGACCACTCTTGAAACCAGACTGCATAGGGTCTAGTAGGTTATTCTGATAGAAGAAGTCACACATTTGCTTGAAGACCACTTTCTCCAAAACCTTTGACAAGAAAGGAAGAAGGGAGACAGGTCTGTAGTTCTTCACATCAGTTGAATTAAGTGTACTTTTCTTCAGCAAAGGTGTAATTCTTGCCTGTTTAAATGAAGAAGGAACTATTCCAGAACTGAGTGAAGTATTAAATACATGTGTGACTGCCGGTATAACAGCGGGTGCTATAGACTGCAGGAGAGTAGACGGGACAGGATCCAAAGGGCATGTTGTTGGACGGCTTCGCTGAAGCAGTTGAGAGACCGCTTCCTCATCAAGAGGAGAGAAAAAGTCCAATGATGGCATTATGTTAACACCAGGCAGAGTCCTTCTTACAGGGTCATCAAACTGAGCACTTATCTTAGCAACTTTCTCAGTGAAAAATGTTGCAAAGTCATCTGCTGACAGTAGCTGGGTTTCCATTACAAATATGCGCAAAAACTTTGTCGATATTGTCTTAATGTCGAAAATCACAATTTTCGCAATTGCGGTGTTTCCATTACATTCGGCTAATTAAATTAAAATCTCGTGTATTCTCGCGTGCTTTAAGTCATTAGGAGACATCGCGGTTATCAACATAACCCAGATTTACACTAAATGCATTCAAATTGCCACCACGGCACTACCGCTGATTATCAGTCATTAAGCCATCAGAGGAGGAGGCACGTTTTGGTGGGGCAGAAACATAAAATTAAAAATGACATCAATCACAGGAGTTTGTTATAGGCCTATGCTTAAATCATGTCACAGCCATGTCAGTGGAATATTTCGTAGATCAGCCCAGTTGATTAGTTTCTAGAACTAGAATCTAGAATCTAGATTTCTTTGAGCACCGTTCTCATCACGTTGAACCAGCAAAGCATAGCAACGTTGTTGCTATGGGTAAACAAAACTAGTTGAGCGGTTGCGTATGCAGCGTTTTTGAGAAAGTGTTGTCGGCGAGTTCACAGAGGAGCTGTGGATTCAACATTTTAGAATGACACGAGCCACTTTTAATGAATACAAATATATTTTTTTACATTATTCTCCCGGTGCCACTTCCTGTCGACAGTCTTCTTCGTCGGTTTTGTTCCTCCTAACATCCGGTTGTTGGATCACGTGACTCGTTAGATGCGAAAAAAGTGTTTCCATTGCAGTTTTGCGAAATATACAAATTTCGATACGCTCGAAATACCACCTCACCCAAGCGCAAAAACTTTTTATCGAAAAATGTGAGTTTTTTCGAAATGTGTGTGTTTCCATTCACCACATTTCTTTTCGCAACTCTTAATTTGCGCAATTTAATGGTCAATGGAAACGCAGCTAGTGAAGTAGCTGATGGCGGTGGTGGAGGATTGAGAAGAGACTTGAACGTAGAAAAAAGTTTTCTGCTGTCAGTGGCGTTCTCAATCTTACTCTGATAGTATGTTCTTTTTGCAAGTGTGACAGTGGATGAAAAAGATGAAAGCATAGACTGGTATTTACTAAGATAATTTCTATCTCCAGATTTATGCCATTTCCTTTCAGCAGCTCTAAGTTCCTTGCGAACTGAGCGTATACTGTTTGTCAGCCATGGATGGCGAGGTTTAGAACGAGTGGGTCTTGTGGAAAGAGGACATGCTACATTCAGACAGGATGCCAGTGTAGAGCAAAGAGTCTCTGTAGCGTCATTAACCTCAAGTGATGAGAATGAACTCGGAATAGGTAGAGCAGAAGTTACTAATGTTGCAAAATGTTCACTTGAGAGGCTTCTGAGGTTCCGTCGGAATGACATCGTCGGAGCAGGAACTGTAGGGTTATCAAGGAGACGCACAGAGAATCTAATGAAGTAATGATCTGATACATGTAGAGGATTAACCCAAACGTTGTCTGCAGTACAGTTACGTAGCAGAATCATATCAAGATCCTTACCAGCCTTGTGAGTAGGAGGACTGTGAACACGTGTGATACTAAATGAGGAGAGTAAGGACAGGAAGTCAACTGAAGAGGAATTGTCCAAGTGAATATTAAAATCTCCAAGGATCAACAGAGGGCGCGTATCCATTGGAATAGCAGACAGTAGAATGTCCAACTCATTCACAAAGTTGCCAAGCTGTCCAGGAGGGCGATAGATAACCACCAAATACAATTTGTATGGTTCAGTTATCATGATGGCATGATATTCAAATGAGCAGTGGTTTTGAGTCGGCAGCAACTGAGTAAACCTCCAGTCATCAGAGATCAGAAAGCCTGCCCCGCCTCCTCTACCAGAGGAGCGACAGGTATGCGAAAAAGCATAATTGGTCGACAACGCTGCAGGTGTAGCAGTATTTTCTGGCCTAATCCATGTCTCTGTAAGCGCAACCAACTGAAGTGATAGCTGTGAGGCCAGAGCAGGAATGAAATTAGCTTTGTTCACTGCAGATTGGCAATTCCACAGCCCCATAGAAAAAGTAGGATATGAAGCTTGTTGCCTTTCGGCATTAGAGCGCATACAAACTTGTTTATGTTGAATGCACATTATTACCAGTAGGATGGCAGATAACAAGACAAGGTGAGACAAGTGAACTTATCTGAGAGGTGCCAACTTATCTGAGAGGTGCCTTGCTTGTGTCCTTGCTCGGTGGACTCGTCGCAGGTAGACTCGATTCGTCTTGACACGAGTAAGTCTTCACACGAGGACAGATTCACACGAGAGCTGACGCTCCAGCACAGAAGCTACTTTAAATAGTCCTAGTTGAATTAGCTGAAGACCACCCCCTCGAAAAACTCACTGATGAAGTTAGAAGCGACCAAACACCTCCATGTTTTCCCTATTAAAATACAGTTACATGAGTAGTCACACGACCAAGTATGGAGAGACAAAATAAAACGTGGTGCATTTCTAAGCAGGTAAGAGGGATATTGTGTGGCGGAATAACAATTAGGAGCACGTAGACTCAGCGCAGTAATATCCTCACTCTTTCACTTTCAGTTTCACTTTGGAGTGAGGATATATTATGAAGTGCTGTCAAAGTAACGCCGTGCACCAGAGCCAGTGAGTGAAATTGAAATTTTTCAGTTTGCAAAATTACCCATTCAAATGTTTCAAGTTCAAGTGTTTTAATTGTAACATACATTTTACATGTAGTGAAATTTAAAAAGAGACCTTTGCTCTGCATAGAAGAAAAATAAAAATATACACAGTAAATGAAAACAGTCTAAAAATACATAAATAAATACAAGTTTAAAACCATTTCTGTCTAAGGGACAAGAAAAACGTATTTAAAATGTGCTGAGTTTAGCAGTCTCACTGCCTGTGGGTAGAAGCTCAGTCTCAGTCTCTCCGTCCTTGTATTTAGACAACGCAGCCGCCTGCCCGATTTTAGCAGTGAAAAGATACTGGAGTTGGGGTGAGAGGTGTCCTTCATTATCTTCTTCGCCCTTGCCCCCACCCTATTGGTGTAAATGTCTCTCAGGCTTGTGAGGGGGGCTTTTATTGTCCGCTCTGCAGAGCGCACCACTCTCTGCAGGACCTCCCGGTCGTGTGCAGTACAGTTACCGTACCAGGCAGTGATGCAACCTGTAAGAATGCTCTCCACCACTGAGGAGTAGAAGGTCTTCAGGATGGAGGGAGAGACCTTGAACTTCCTCAGTCGGCAGAGAAAGTACAGTCGCTGCCTGGACTTCCCTGTCAGGTGTTGAGTGTGCAGTGACCGGTCCTCAGTAAGATGAACCCCCAGGTACTTAAAACTAGGAACCCTCTCCACAGGCTCCCCACTGATGGTAACTGGGTTGTTTGTGGTTTGTTGCTGGACACCTTCCTGAAGTCCACCACCATTTCTTTAGTCTTCCTGACGTTCAGGGCCAGATTATTGGACTGGCACTATAGTGCTAGGTCAGCCACCTCCTTCAGGTAGGCCTGTTCGTTGTTATTTGAAATGAGACCCAGCACCACAGTGTCATCTGCAAACTTGATGATGGTGTTTGAACTGTTGGTGGCTGTCCAGTCATGTGTGTAGATGTTATACAACAGCGGGCTTAAAGGAATAGTTCGGAATTTTGGACATAGGACCTCATTTCCAACTTTACCGAGGTGATATAGGTCGGTGGAGACCGTTTTTATCGCGTTCAACCCCTTCCTTCAGTTGCAGCGTCCCCCTTTGCTAACGCTGGTTCTTAGCTAACGCATTTCTACGGTAACATCAGTCTGACATCAACAACAGTCTTACTCACTCCACTGCACAACCGAGACAAGTCAATTAAAACGTCAGACTATCGATATACGTGTCCGTGTTGATAGAATCATTTGAGAAATAAAACTAACCTTGCAACTCAATGATTTATTACATTTTGAGGGACTAGTTTCTCAATATCAATCCGCCACTGCCATACAGGGAACAAAGTAGGCTATTGCAATGCGATGCAAGGTTAGTTTTATTTCTAACATTGTTCTATCAACACAGGCATGTGCATTGATAGTCTGACGTTATCATTTATTTGTTTCGGGTGTTCTGTGGAGTGTTTTCAGTGGCAGGCTGGATGTTACCGTTGACTTGCGTTATCTCGGCACCTAGGTTAGCACGAGATGAACGCTGCAACTCAAGGAAGGGCAGAAATTCACTGAAAATGGTCTTCACTGATCTATATCACCCCGACTAAGTTGGAAATAAGGTCCTATGTCCAAAATTCCGAACTATTCCTTTAAGACACACCCCTGGGGAGAGCCTATATTGAGGGTCAGCTTCCCTGAAGTAACTCCTCCCCCCACCCTGACCACTTGGGGGCGATCCGTGAGGAAACTGAGCACCCAGTTGCACAACTGGGTATGGAACCCCAGCATCCTCACCTTATAAATCAGGCGGAGGGGCACTATGGTATTGAATGCTGAGCTGTAATCTATAAACAGCATCCTCACATAGTTACCCCTCCCCTTGTCCAGGTGAGCCAGTGTGGTGTGCAGGAGACTTGTAATTGCATCGTCCCTGCTTCTGTTTGCTTTATAGGCAAACAGGAAGGGGTCAAAAGATGTGGGCAGGGTTTGGCAGATATACCTTTTCACTAGACTCTCTAAACACTTCATCACTGCTGGTGTAAGGGCCACAGGGCGGTAGTCATTCAGCTCTACAGGATTGCTGTTTTTGGGCACGGGGTCGGGGACTATAATAGACTGTTTAAAGCAAGATGGGACAATAGCATGGGCCAGAGACATATTAAAGATCTCTGTATAAACAGGGGCTATCTGGTTGGCACAGGATTTTAGGACCCTACCAGGAATCTGATCGGGCCCTGCTGCCTTTCTCCCATTTACCCCCCTGAACACTCCCCTCACGTCACTCTCACTGATAGTGAAAGGGGGTGTCCCAGTTACACCAGTCCTTACAGCTCCGGCTGCCATATGATTGTCAAGGTCAAAGCGCACAGACAGTGTTTAACTCATCAGCTAGTGAAGGATCAGAGCTAATGGGGCTAGACTTGGTTTTAAAGTCAGTCATGACCCGAAGACCTTTCCACACACTGGCCGGATCACCAGCATGAAAGTCAGCTTCCACTCTGTCCCTTTGCAGCTTTCACAGTCCTCCTTAGGTCATAAACGGCTTCTTTATGGCCCGTCATGTCACCTGATATGAGTCCAGAATTGTATGAGGCAGTGCGTGCTGCAAGTGCTGCCCTCACAGTTTTATCCACCCAAGGTTTCTGGTTTGGGTAAAATCTAATTTTGACATGTTGTACGATGTCATTAATCAGGAAATTAATGTAGTCCCCACCACATCCGCAAATTCATTGATGTCATCTGAAGTCACTCGAAACATCTCCCAATCCGCGTTCAAGGTGGAGTGTAGTGTTTTGAACAGTGGAGGTAAAATGTACCTGCTTGTCATCTAATGTGCATCAAAGACTACTGGTCTGCCATCTAGTGGTTGATGCCCCTTACATGCAAGAAAATATGACTTGGACACAAACCTTTAAATGAGATATTGTATCTGAATATAACTGAAATATACGGTCTCCAATAGACAGGCTTTTTCACAAGATAAAAGTATTCAGTATAGTAGCACTGAATTAGGATCACCTTTGAATGCAGAGGATATGCATCTGTATATTAACACAGGCAGAGGCACTTCATAAATACAACTTTAATAATCAAACACGGTTGTGTGGTTGATCACCTGCTCACGTTTTTTTATCGTAGCTGTGAGCTAGAGGAATAGTGACAACATGTATACAGTCTCTCTCACACATACGCATGACTAGGGTGCATCAAGTGCCCCTCTTTCTCTCAAAAACTCGTCTATGGTGGAGAATATTATGCTATTTGATGAATAAACAATAAATATGAAGTTTGGTGAAGATTGATGATAATGATCTAGGGGTACCACAATGCATCTGAAGTTTGACAATATGGGCGATTTTGGTTATTTTCCAATAATCTTCTTTACACTGCATTTAAACTTAATAACGTCAATTAATGACATATCTAGCTTATGTTTACAAAAAAACATAAGAGCTGCATGTATTTTAAATGCTTGCCTGTCTGTTTTCATGGACTGTCTTCCCCATGAAAGGCCCCAGCTACAGTATGGCGCAACTGGTTGGGGCACCTACACCACGAAGCAGAAAACCATGTGGCACCATGAAGCAGAAAAGTTCATCAGGGCTTTTCTAGTCCATGAAGACAGACAGGAGGGCATATCAGGAGCAGACAAGGCAAACATAAGAGGAAATATATGAAGAATAAGAAAAGGAGGAGAAGGGAGAAGGAGGAGCTGAGAAAATCTCAAGCAGAAATAGTAAGCAGTGACATTGTTGGGGAGATCAAAAATTGTCCAGTTCCAGATGCTTCTTCTCAAGTTGATCCTGACTTCCAAGGTTCCAGTCAGCTACGACCACGATTAGTAGAGATTGGAGGTGGTACCGCTGACTGAAGGTTTCTCATATGCCTCTCATATGCCTATCTATGCTAGGGAAAATGTATACAATGTTCACCAACAAATGTAAATGTTAGACATTCAAAATACATGCAGCTGTAATGGTTTTTTGTAAACAGAAGACATGTCATTAATTGACATTATTAAGTTTAAATGTAGTGTAAAGAATATTATTGGAAAATAACCCAAATCGCCCATATTGTCAAACTTAAGGTGCAATTGTAAGAGTTGCCAACCTTGGTGACACTGTTGCAGTATTTTGTTATTAAAAAAAAGTATAGTTTCACATCTACAGGTCAGGTTTACAGAATTTTCCTGTTTTGATTGTTAATGGATAAAAGTAGCTTCTCCACTTTGCTTATGGAGCACTTTGGGCACAATTAAAAGATTAGATCGGAAGATCTAAGGTTCCTTTGATAAGATATTAAAAGCTCAGAGATATGTGAAGGTGCTATGCCATTTAGAGCTTTGTAAGTAATTAACAGAACTTTAAAGTCAGTTCTATGGAAAACAGAAAGCCAGTGCAGTTCAGCTAACACAGGGCTGATGTGCCCCCTGTTTCTGGTCTTAAAAGTCTAGCAGAGTTCTGTATGAGTTTTTTTTTTAATGTATTTGTTTATGCTTTTTTGGGAGACCAGTGCAAAGTGCATTTATTGCAGTAGTCTAATCTACTAGTGATGAAGGCATGGATTAATGTGGCTAATTATTGTCTATTATTGGCTTATGAATGCGGGTCAGAATCGCTTTAGGACTTGCAGGAAAAGCTTGTTTTGCTGCATTTTGCTGATGCTTTATATGATCTTATACAGTATATGAGCTTTATAGTCTTTATAGTCTCTATGTCATCAGTGCTTGGAGAGCGTTACTTGTACAGCTGTCCCAGCCTGGGTGTGCCCATCCTGCCTTGCAAGGTGATTCCATTCACGCTGCTAAGGCAGTCTGGAAACTACAGCCCTAATTTTTGACTGAGATAGGGGACCAATCACAGAACAGGGGGGGAAAGCAAGACCATGATGAGCTATGCACAGACGCATTTGATAGACATCCGTGGCACCCAATGAACAGATCTGGGCATTTTTTCAAATACGAGTAAATGAACGTCTGGCTGGTAGACCACGTCTCATTTGAGAAGTGGTAGGCACTAGCCAGGCTCGTCCTAGTCCGGTTCAAAAACTAGTTCATGATCACATCATATCATGAGACATCATATCTGTGAAACTGGCACGCTGTATCAGGCCCTGCGGTTGTCACTGAACTCTAGCTCAGCACCCCTGTGACAACCAACCAACTTACTTTCGTTTTCTCTATACTTGTACTCTGTGGCAATAGTTGAATCTAATCTTATCTAGTGCTGTAAAAGTTGTGCATTACTAAATAACACATGCCTCCTATGTTCAGCTCCACCAAGTTGGCCATGTCTGCTCCTTCCCTCAGTGGCGCAGACTCTGAATAAAGCTGTGGAAGGGACACAGGTGAGAATTGCGGTTCTTTCCATCCTTTTGCATGTCAATGTTCATTGTGGCAGGGATTAGGTTCAAGGTTGTGGTGTATGTTTATTTGGAGGGCTTACTTTAAATTTCTAAAAACAACAAAATTTTCTGAAACAACAACATTACTGTTATTGCACCCTTGTTAATTACACAGGTACATCATTTGGCCATTAGGGTATTTGCTTATATGGAAACAAGTTTGTGCACATTGACCCTTTTCATCTCATTTGATCGACAAGATAGGTTACAAGATAAAAACTAAAAGCTCTCGTATATGCAGGTATGCTTTTAAGTCTTTTTAAAAGATGTGCACAGTAGGTCTACACAAATTTGTCTGTTTGATGTTTCTTTATTTGCTTTTATTGGGAGACCAGTAAAAAGTGCAGTGTAGTAGTCTAATCTACCAATAATTGAGGCATGGATTAATTTCTCTGAAAGTGTTAAAAAAGGACGCACTTTGGCAATGTCTGTAACTTTGGTGGGGCTTGAAGCTTAACTGTATCTAACACTAGGCTTGTTACTTTCGCTTTGATTAGGGTCCAACCAAAAGTATCTCTGTTTCATAATTTAGCTATAAAGCATTGTTGCTCATCCACTGATTTAATGGAGGCTAAGCATGCAATAAGTGAACAAAGGCCATCTGGATGTATTTACTCCCAGAAGTAGCCTATATAATCAGGTATTGTCTGCATTGGAAGTTCACATTTTTCTGACTTGTGATGTTTCCTAGGGAGCATGTATAGGGAAAAAAGCCAAGTCTAGTCATTTGGGAATAAATGTCTTCTAACAAGCAGAAAGACCAGGTGTAAATGCCTCTTCTTGATGTCAGAAGCTGAGAATGAAAGTGCAGCTTATGTCTGCACAGACTGGGGATTGATTTGCTAGTCCCATTTGAGCACAGTGCCTTTAGAGTTGTTCTCTTATAGAGCATCTCAAACCTGTAATAAACACTAACATCATGGTAACTGGAACAGGTGGATTCGACTTGATGTAGCCGCCTGCAGCCTTCTTAATACGACTGTGGAACATGGTTATTCAGACATGTTTTCAACCATGGCGTACTCTAGGCTACTGTATGTCCCTGGCTGCAAGCCATTAGTGACGTCAAGTGCAAAGTGCATCCAGGGATAGGCTACGTCTCTTCCACTTTGTCTTTCTCGCCACTTCTGAGACTGCCAAGTATGATTTCCATAGAATCCAGTCAGTCCCGCAGCTGGCCATTTCGGTGCCCTTAGCTTTGTGGTGACCTTTTTAGGCAGTGTTAAAGACTAGTCTCCTACTTTCCTTGAGTGTAATCGGCCAATAGCCTAAGCTATTCACTAATTCGTTCTCCAAGCATAACATGATAGGCTATGTTGACTGATTTAAAATGTATGTTTAAAAACACATAGGCCAGCCTGTTATATGGATAACGTGGGTCAGTGCCGGGTCAAATACCCCCCCCCCCCCCAACATTCTAGCTCATTTTTATACATCAGATTGTTATGTAACATATTAATATTATCATTTGAAAGTTTGGACTCTTGGGAATCACTACATGACAATCTTTGTTGTGTAAAATATGTGTAGCGCTTTACATTGTAAGATTAATCATACTATGTCTTAATTAAATTTAATCAAAAAAGCCCTCCTCCCCCTCCTCAGGGTGGCTTTTGGTGCCACCCTGACATCTGGCTGCAGTGTAGTTGCATTACAACAAGTAGATGCAACATGAGTAGGCTACTGAAATATTCACAAGTATCCATTGAATCTTCATGTTCTATCCAATATTAGTTGTCCTGGTGTATAGCCTAGCTTATACCATTGATCCAACAAAATACATGCAAAAATAGAGACTTTTGTGTAAATTCCATTTTGTGTATACTCTGTGTCAGAACACCTGGCATACAATCCAAAAGGTCTACAAGAATCCTCAGATTTGTTCAGATAATTTTAAGATTATGCTTCTACACAAAGGGATTCATGTGACGTAAGCATTACGGTGGGATTGTCAGTGTGCATTTTGGATAGGCAAAAGTCCTATGGGGAATTTCCATAGGAAATTTTAAAAGCGCATGAGCATACCTTGGCAAAAAATAGTCTACAGCACTCATATTTCATCCTAAATTGATCTACTTTTGCACCCAGCTTCACAAGACCTGGTGCTAGGGCTCAGTTGTGTTTAGGTCAGAACATAGGACTTAGAGGGCTGATATATGGTCAGTTCAGTATACTTGCAATCCGCCTGGAAAAAAAAACCTATATTCTAGCCTCTGTGGCCCTGTGTCAGTACATCTCACAGTTATTCGGATGATGATGGATGATGAACCTGCTGTGTCTCAGCTTTCCAGAGACTTCAGGCATTTGATTATAGGCCAAAACATGTAGGAGCAATGCTCTCCTACTGCAAGTAGATGATGTGCAATGTCAGGCAAAAAGCTCAAACCTATTCCATCATCATCATCTCATAATTTAGGTCAATAATATATTAGCTTCAAGTCTAATTTTTAGCTCTTAAAAAGTGAGAGGTCAGGACTTCGGTGAACAGGTGGTTCCAGCAAATGTAAAGAGGAAGCAGGAGAGATAAATGTGCAGGTTTCCAGCAAGCTGCAGGGTAAATCGCCTGCCGATCGGAGTGGGTTTACCCAGTCTAGGCCTGACCTGATGATCCCACTAAACCTGGGAAGGCACCAGCCCGGCTATAAGACAACGACAGCTCCTTCCCGAGCCCACACTATCTCAACAGAAACAATGTGAATCACAATACACCACAGGAGACGTAAAAGACGTAACACAGATCATCTCAGCAAATCATCATCTCAGCTAGATCAGTGCATTTCCACTAATATCCCATACACAAACAAGACCATTTGTGCAGTCAAGACTGAAGGAGTCAATACTGAAGCAGTATAGGGAATATATAAACCGCACATGGTTCTGAACACACACACACACACACACACACCAAGGATAAAAATGAAACAAATGTAGTGTCTCGCCAGTAAATGGTTAAATATTTGTATATAATATTTGTAGTGTTTTTTATTGTTCCTTGTGTTAGCATAATTTAAGTAAAACCAGCCTACAGTAGACTGTAAATTTTCATAATTATAAAATGGAAAACATCAGTGGACATGTGAGGATTTATTGTTAATATCTGAGCTGCAATATGATTAAGGATATCTTTCAACTATTGGTCACTTACGGTAATCAATCTCAAATGTAATAATGTAAATCTGTTTCTAGAAATGGAGAATAATAAGCCAGATGAACCAGACACCTGCTTAATTCAATTAGGAAATGTCAATGACATGGTAAGGTAACTGATAACTTAATCTGTCATTTTCCATCATGTTAAACATGCAATAGATCTTTGATACTCCCATCAAATGAAAGTACCATGTTCTCTTCATGACCCCTTTTCTTAAGCGACTGCATAAATATTCACCCCCTTCAAATCAGTATTTTGCAGATGCACCTTTGGCTGGAATTAAAGCATGGGGTCTGCGTAGATAAGTGGGCTTGCACATCTGAATACTGCTTAAGTAACTGTTTATTTTCTTTGCTCAAGCTTTGTCAGGTTGGTGGAAGGGGATCGGGTGTGAACAGCCCTGCTAAATTTCTAATTCTAAATTTCTTTTCTAAATCTCTTTTATTGTATTGCTCTAAAGTAAATCGTCTTAAGTTTTATTTCTCTTACAGACTGAATCAGGTTGTCCTATTTCCATATATTTTGCTGAAGTCATTTTACCATAACAAGCCTTCCAGAGCCTACTGCCGAGAAGTGTCACCACAGCACCACAATGCTTCAAATTAGGGATGGTGCGTTTGTGGTGATGTGCAGTGTTTGGTGTACACCACACATAGCGTCTAGTCTGATGGCCAAAAGGCTAAATTGTGGTCTCATCAGACCAAAGAGATTTCTTCCATTTGACCTTGGAGTCTTCCTCATGTCTTTGGGTGAACTTTAATTGAGATTTTAGAAGAGCTTTGCCACTCATCCATAGAGCTTTGACTGGTGAAGAATTTCCTCCATCTCAGCTGCTGAAGCTTTTAACTCCTTTCTAAAACTGATCGTTCCGGTCCTTGATTATGATTGGCTGAAGCGCGTTCGATGCCTGTGTAAAACCCAACAGCAAAATACACGTTGACCGCATTTCGTTCTATAAAACAAAGTTAGAGTAGCTGTGTCTCGATGTTGCATGGCAACCATTCAGATAGAGGAAATATATTTCTTGGCGGAAGAATGATTATCTATAATACATAGTTTTTCGTTGCTGTGCCTTTGTTTCATGAAGTCTTGCCGAATAGACGTAGTAACAGTTTTAGAACAGCAATAAGCCACTCGATTCCCGTGCAAATGACGGCCTCTCTGGGCTTATTGCTTAATTACAATTGTCATAGGTACCTTGGTGGCCTCCCCCATCACTGTTCTTCAGTCACTCAGTTAGTGGTGACGGCCTGCTCTAGGCAGATTTGCCATATTCCTCACATTCCTTAATGGTGGATTTCACTGAACTACACGGGATGTTCAGTGAATTGAAAATGTTTATGTCCATCCCATCACTTATGCTTTTAAATAGCCATTTGTCTTTCCCTGAGTTGTTTGGAGTGTTCTTTTGTCTTCATGGTGGAATTATAGACAGGAATACTGATTGACCAGTGACTGGACCTTCCAGACGCAGGTGTCTTTATATTACTATACTATAAGCACATTTTCTGCACCCAGGCGATCTCCATTTCACTAATTGAGAGACTAGCACCAATTGGCTGGACCGCTGTTGATATAAGGCAGTCACTTTAAGGGTGGGGGGTATTTATGCAATCGCTTATTTTGCATTATATACTTTTGATTAAGTAATATTGCTTTGTAGAAATCTGCTTTCACTTTGACATTAAATAGGGGATTTTTGTCAATTACTGTAAAAAAGGTTTATGATTCAATCTATAAAAGCAGTGAAAGGGGAAATATCCAAGGGGGGATAAAGTATCCTTTTCTGCTTAATGGGAATTACAGGACTGTTCCGAAAGAAAGCACCAGTGTGTGTGTGTGTGTGTGTGTGTGTATGTATGTGTGTATGTGTGAGAGAGAGAGTGAGTGTCAGCTGAACTCAACAGAAGCCCCTGTGCTACCGTCTCCTCTATGTGACATCAATGATGCTGCAGCACTGCACAGCTGGCTGCCAGCATTGCCAAGACCCCCAAGTACCTGACCTTCTCCCTTTTCCTGCAGCGCAGCTCACTCAAATTCTGGATTAAGGAGAATATTAAGAAGAAAGAGTGCTGCTACTACGTGCAGAATGAGAGGTGGGTCCATCTGTCTGTCTGTCTGTTCGTCTGGACTGGTGTTGTCTGGTCTGCAGGCTTTGACCTTGTGTATGTTTGGTGGAACAGTGTCATGGTCTAATAAAGTTTTAAGTGTGTGTGTGTGTGTGTGTGTGTGTGTGTGTGTGTGTGTGTGTGTGTGTGTGTGCGTGCGTGCGTGCGTGCGTGCGTGCGTGCGTGCGTGCGTGCGTGCATGTGTGCATGCGTGTGCGTCTGTGTCTGTGTCTGTGTGAGCAAGAGTGTGGGATGTCTATTTGCATGTTTGAGTGAATCATGAGAGTGAGGAGAAGTCTCTTTTGTTGCTGTATTATGTAGTGGCTTGATGGGGCTAATTTGTGTAAGATCCCCAAAATAGACTTTGATGTCTACAGTTACTACAGTTTAGAGGATGTCCGCAGTGTTGCAGCCCTGCTAAGATGCAAAGACTGCCCTAGATAACTACGAACAGCAATTACTGTACGACATTGTCAGATTTACTCAAAAACCTTTTCAGAAATGTTACATTCTTCTCCTGAGGAGGCTTACAGAGTATCATTTTCTTCTCATAATATGTTACTGTGATCCTTGTAGTGAGGGCTTTTGTAAATGTGGCTACCCCAAAGAGGACCATGTGGTGGCGACCATCGAGCCAGAGAAGTTTCAGGGACAGTCATGGGAGGGACAGAGGCACATGCGCGAGGTTCCCACCGATGCCTTTGGAGAAATCAACTTTGGAGGCCACAACCAAAACATGGCACAGGTGAGCACATTTTTTTGTTTCAGATATTGTGTGTGTTCAATTGCACTTCCGACCTCAGTTTTTGCATACTTAGATACATGATTGCAATCTGTCATTTGCCTTACATTATACAAATACACTTCACATAATAGCTTGAATATGTGTGCTAGTTTGTTTGTGTTTGCAAATCTGTGGGCATAGTAGCACACACAAATCCATTTGTTGGTAGGTGCATGTATGAATGAACAGATGTGTCTGCATACATGTCCTCTGGTGCACTATTGGTGGTGTGCAGTTATTCATATTCATACTGTATGCATGTGTGTGTGCGTGTTTGTGTAGTATGTGCGTGTCTCCTCAGGCACCTCCCCCAATGTTTTGTATGACCTGATTACGAAATGCTGGAAGCTCCGCCCCCCAAACCTGCTCATCTCGGTCACAGGCGGGGCCAAGAACTTCAACATGAGGACACATCTGAACCAGAAATTCCGCAGAGGCCTCATCAAAGTGACCCAGAGCACAGGTCAGCACAGTCCATCATCAACAGGAGCTTAAATTAGGGTGACGTCCCCGGTTTCAGGGGACAGTCCCTGTTTTTGGTTGCTTGTCCCCAGGAAAATACAGAAAAGCTATATGTCCCCGTTTTTGAAGATATTGAACTTGTATGTATTTCAATCAGATTGATAGTCAAACTGAAAATGTCCCTTTTTTTCCATATTTTTGGGATTATGTCCCCGGTTTTGGTCTCGGACATCTGGTCACCATAGCTTAAATACAGCTTTTAAATATAGTTGTAGGCAACAATGAATGGGGTCCAAGCCCTTTTTGAGCATAGGGACACTGTGTTTGGGTTTTGAGATTGTTGAGATTGGTTTTGAGGCGGGAATCAAGCCTGGGTCTTTTGAGATGTGGACCAGCTCCCACAACAGAGCCAGCTTTCCTTACCAGCCTGTCTAGTCGCCCAGCATCCCCCTTCTTAGTGCTTCCTCCCCAGCATGCCACAGCGTTGAAGAGGATGCTGGAAACAACAGACTGCTAAAATATCCAGAGGAGCTTGCTGCAGACATTAAAGGACCGCAGCCTCCTCAGGAAGTACAGCCTGCTCTGCCCTTTCTTTTAGAGTGCTTCAGTGTTGACTGACCAGTCCAGTTTATTGCCCAGATGTATCCCCAGGTACTTGTACTGTATGTGTTCACCACCTCCACATTAACCCCCTCGATGGTGACTGGTAGCAGAGCAGGATTAGACCTCCTGAAATCCACCACCATCTCCTTGGTCTTGGCAGTGTTGAGTTGTTGGTGGTTGAGTTTGCACCATTGCACAAAGTCCTCCACCAGGCTCCTGTAGTCCTCCTCCTGCACATCCCAGACACACCCCACAATTGCAGTATCGTCCAAAAATGTCTGCATGTGGCATGACTCTGTGTTGTAGAAGAATTCAGAAGTGTACAGGGTGAACAGGACTGGAGAGAGCACTGTACCATTTGGAGCTCCTGTGCTGATGACAGTGTCAGAGAGGCAGTCCTTCAGTCTGACAAACTGTGGCCACTGTCAGTTAGTCTGCAATCCAGGACACTGAAGGTGCTTTCACACTGCACAGCAAGCCATCTGTGAGATGGGCGGAGCTGTCAATGATGCAAGTTGTGCGACCCACAGCCGGGAGCAAACAGCTGAGCACAGCTGTCAGATCACTGAACATCGGATATCCCGTGCAGCAAAACCGTCAACTGTTTCCTGAAGAAGAATCCCACTCGACATATAAACAAAGCGACAAAGAGGCGTCTTCATCACGTTTCAGATGTCAATGGCAATTGATCGCCAAACATCGCCAAACATCTCCATCTCAGCTGTCGTCGTAGCTTCAATAGCCATTTAACCTCCGAATCATACTTGTCAACATTCAGCTTTCAAAAAACGGGAGACTTTTTCACTGCGTTTCGGTTGGTGCTTTTAGCCTACCTTACCGAAAGCCTACGCAGACTATGCCATTTATGTATCCAACTGCTGCCTTCTGCAGCCCACTTCCTAAACTCCAAAGCTGCTGTCCGATTTTGTTGTTGTTTCGAAAGTGTCACGAGACTAAATATTCTCCCAACGCCAACGTCACTGTTCAACTTCATACCCAGTGCTTACATGTTTACACCTACACCGTGCCGTTTAAAAAAGAAAAAAAAAATGTAAAGAAGGAATATTGCGCCTCCGTTCCACACAGACAAGTTACCGGCTCCACCTTACCGCCAATGTGCCATCTTTCAGTGTGAAAAGGGCAGCGTGTTTCAGTGTGAGCATCCACACCTATCTGCAGGAGCTTGTCACCCAGTCTGGGTGGTTGGATGGTGTTAAAAGATTCAAGTGTCTGTGAGGGATTACCATTGGCCCTGTTGGGGAGGGGTGCATCTGCTTTTGACGGTGGGGGTACTCACTGTGTTGCACTTAGAGTGAGGGAGGAGGTGTGAATTGGGCAGTCGACCAAGACAGACCATGTCCACTGGAACTGGAGCAGGGCAGTCAAACCTGTTGTAGAAGTGGTTAAACTGGTTAGCCCCGTCCAGATCTCCCTCCACAAAGCTGCTTCTCTTCCCCAGGCCAGTGATGGTCTTCATTCCATCCCAGACCTCCTTCACATTGCTCTCCTGCAGCTTCTGTTCCACCTTCTTTCTGTATTCCTCCTTGGCCTCTCTCAGCCTTGCTGGTTATCCAAGGCTTGTTGTTTGGAAAGCAGCGTAGAGTTCTTTTAGGAACACCAATGTCCATACAGAAGTTCAGGTAGTCAGTCATGCAGTATATGACCTCTTCATTCTGTAGTACACTCCAGTCTGTGGACTCAAAACAGTCTCTCAAAGCCTCATCCGCTTCTGGAGTCCACTTCCTGAAAGTGTGTGTGGCAAACGGTGGCCTCTGTATAAAATAAGACCCATACTGATGATCTGAGCAAAAACAAAAGGGTTCCTGCAGCTAACACCCTCCCCTCGACAACATGCTATATTCCCTGTGCCAGTATACTCACACACGAGTCTGAGTCTCTCAACTTGTGTTTAGCACTCGATTTAAAGGGAATCACTACATTGTAAGACACTTTGACAGCATCCCTGAAGGCTGTAGTTATACAGTACCTACAGTACTTGCACATGAAACCACGGCGGTCATAATAACAAAGAAAGGTATCACTGAAAATGACAACTGTCACTTCAACATCATTGGAATTACTCATAATTTACACTTTTTAAATTGCATTTTTGTACTTGCACTTGCAGAGACAATTTGTAATCCAAGTAATGAAATTGTTTTTTCTACCTTAAAATAATGTTTCCAAAATCATGTCAGTGGTTCATCAACTGGTAACAAGGTGAACAGTGCTTCTGCATTCGCTTCTCGGCCCTGTATCGTCCACACTATACAAGTTTACCGGATCTGGTAGCGGATCTTTAGTTCGAAGGAATGATACATCAGAAACTACAGATTTGACTTACTTCAATGTCACAATACATCATACTTTCATATAATCTTGCAACATACTCTACCTGGTCTTTGGACATCGTCATTTGCAAAGTGTTGCTTTAAGAAGTACTTATGATTTCCATCCCAACTGCCATCCGAAGCACATGCCCATGTGTTCCCACTCTATCCTCTTAGACTGTGAAGATATACGTATATATTTATACCTGGTATGGTTGTAATAACTATCAGTTGTACTGGTGGCAGGTGCTTGGATCATCACCGGGGGCACCCATGCTGGGGTGATGAAGCACGTGGGGATGGCCGTGCGTGACAACACCCTCAGTACTTCCCGAGAGGAGATAGTGGCCATCGGGGTGGCCCCCTGGGGCACTATACACAACAACAAGGACCTCATACACCCTGAGGTACATATGCAACTAAGTGCTAATAAGTAAGAAGAGTAAGAAACTATCTGACCATTTCTGACCATTTTGCTGCAGCACCAGTATGTAGTATAATTGGTGTGTTCTGTAGATGCACTGTATACATGCTGTACATAGGCTTAATGAACATATTTGTACATACATTAAACGCAAAATGTAAAGATCATGATACATCACATTCAGACCCGGCTCCAGGGGGGGGCAAAAGGGGGCGGTGCACCCTCAAACAAAAAAGGTGCCCCCTCAGTTTTACTTGGCCTAATCCTAACTGTAACCTTTTACGATTGAGAGTGCCCCCCTGAAAATCTCAAATGCCCCCTTTATCACTGCTCTCTGCAGCCGGGTCTGATCACATTTGAACTATGCTGTTCCACTTCATGCCACATTCCTTATCCATTTCTGTCTTTGTCTGTTTATTTGTATTTGTTTATTTGTTTTTTGCCTCTCTCTCTCTAGGGCCGTTTCCCTGCCCACTACACACTGGACGAGCAGGGCCAGGGTCGGCTCTCCTGCCTGGACAGCAATCACTCGCACTTCCTGCTGGTGGACGACGGTACGCACGGCCACTACGGCGTGGAGATCGACCTGCGCAGCCGCCTGGAGGAGCACATCGCAAAGCAGCCCCTGGGAAACCAAGGTCAGCTGCCTGACACACACTCACTGTATGGGTTTACAGGTTAATACACTGTAGTTCAGTGGTTCCCCACCTGGAGTGCGGTGACCCCACTAGGGGTCGCCAGAGATTGCAGGGGGTGTGCATAATGTTGCTTGGGTTGAGGTTGTGAGGTTACCAAAATTATATTTGTGCACATTAAATGTATAAAATCCCAATAACACACCCAATTGGACAATCAAAACTATGTATCATCCAAATTCAAACATATTTTTGTTCCACATTGAAATTCATGTAGCTATTTATTACCTCTGACCTCTGAAGTTGAGTAAGCAACCCTCAGGTCGGGCTAGGTATTGGTAATTCATCCCCGGACCCCAGTTGTTGCGGGTAGGGGGCCCTGTTGTGTCCAAGACACTGGCAAGGGGGCCTACAAGGAAAAAAGTTGGGAAACACTGTAGTTCAATGCGTTAACTGATTTACTACAATGCTAAAGTACATTTTGAAGTTATCAAATGCAATGCATTTGGTGAACACTATTCTACTATCCTTACTCTATGGGGGGAGAGGGGATTCTCAGTCTCCTCTCCCCAACATGCTAAGTGTGTGTGTGTGTGTGTGTGTGTGTGTGTGTGTGTGTGTGTGTGTGCCTCTTTCAGGAAGTCATTTGAAGATCCCTGTTGTGTGCGTGTTATTGAATGGCGGACAGGGCACTCTGGATGTAAGAGCCTCTGTTTGCATATCTATATTGTTGAGTCCACTGTGCATCCTAACAGACCATCTACAATACCATGAGTTACTGTTTAAGTTATTATTTTTTAATTAAATTAACACTAATGTGTAATTTAAGTATTTGAACACTTTATTTGAAGTAATTAAGGTATGTTAATATTCACTATGACCACTTCTTTTTTCCGTTATTTTGCGCACACATACACACACACACACATGCTACACACAGACACAGACACACACGCACACACACACACACACACACACACACACACACACAATCCGACATGCACACGCACACACACACACACACACATACATACACTTGCCACACACAGACACAGGCACACACCTCCATACAGACACAGACACACACACACACACACACACACACAACACAAGCGCGCGCACACACACAGGCACATAAACATGCACACACACACACACACACAAACACCATTACACCCCCCCCCCCGACACACACACACACACACACACACACACACACACACTCCCAAGCGAACACACACACAGGAAAGCACACATATAGTATACACAGTTACCCTAGTAATCCAGAGTTCTCATAAGAGCACAATTTGAATTTGCTCAGCGGGTCACTCACATCTGAGCTAAACAGATGAAGACAGTGCTGCAACGTTGAAGTCCGGAATCAGTCAGTTTATAAACATTGGTCGTAGTGTTATCAAGTGTAGTGTTATACAACCTGCAGTGATATATTTTCAAATCCATGCTTGGTGCTGCCCCTCAAGTTCTGCCATTTTCATTATTCATAGCCAGACCTAGCCTGATGTTGTCATACTCAAAATTCAAGTCAGTCTGATTGCTTCATTGGGATGTGTTACTGATACAGGGTGGGGCTTGCCTCTGCACTCATTGGATAGACGTAACCAAACAGAGCAACAAAATAGCTTATATCCTCTGGTCTTTTTTGAAAGTTTAATGCTGTTTTACCTTGATGAAAGTGAAACCGGAGTTCCACTCTGTATCCTCTTTGGCCTACATTTTCAGAAATAATCGTGTGATAATCAGTGATAAAACCTCCGTTTTCATGTGTAAATGAAAGACCAGACAGCAAGGAAATAGTATTTGTTGCCTCAGCGTTTCTGTTGCAAACAAGACTTAAGCGTGCTCAGATGACAAGATAGACGAGGCACTGTTGCTCATCTGTCAATCAGCTTATAAAGCCCGCCCTGACAATTTGATTGGTACGAACAGCTCTGGTTTGAACATACTGTAGTTCCGAGCAATGCCAGACCGAACTTCCTGACTTCAAATGTTGTGTGCGGGGCTAAGTTCGGCAGGCACCCAGGCTAAGCCAAACCTGAAATCTTTCTAGATTTGGGTC
This sequence comes from Sardina pilchardus, assembly GCF_963854185.1. NCBI lineage: Eukaryota > Metazoa > Chordata > Actinopteri > Clupeiformes > Clupeidae > Sardina > Sardina pilchardus. The sequence goes on from NC_084997.1 coordinate 12,772,150, forward strand.
TGGATTTCCAGGCTAGGATGGAGTAGGAGATGGAGACAAATTGAAAAGTGTGATTTATCTTTGGGGAGTGCAGGACTATTTTCATTGACTGTCAGCGTTTAGAGTGTGTTCATCTCTGTATCCCAACAGACTATCTACAGTGCCATGCTGAACGGCACCCCGTGTGTGGTTCTGGAGGGATCGGGCCGGATGGCAGACGTGATCGCTAATGTGGCAGGGAAGCCCGTATTGCAGGTCACCCCGGCTCTGATCCAGAAGCAGATGAAGCGGTTCTTTGGACAGGAGTGCGGTGACTTCTCTGAGATCAAAGTCAACGAGTGGGCCAAAAAGGTAGAGCAGAGGAGTCTAGAGTCATAGGGGTGGTCATCTCTGTGTTATTATTGGTGGTCATCTAGTTATTGCTCCATGATGCAGGTTCTTGTACGTTTGTTATTGATGGATATTCAGTTGCTGAATTATGATGCAGCATAACATTCTAGCATGTACATCTCCCTCTGAAAAAGATCTCAAAGAATCTCAAAACAAAAACAAATCAATAATTTTAAAGACACAAACACCTTTATCCCTGGTCACAGCAGTGGTTAAATATATTCAGTATTTTTACAGCATGTCATTGGCAGAGCCGGGAAACACTTACACTCATGCATATGTAAGTACACACACCTAACTCTGAAAGTGTCTCACAGATCCAGGACATTATCAGGATGCCACATCTCCTGACCGTGTTCAGCATGGACGAGTACAAGAACAGCGATGTGGATGTGGCCATCCTCAAGGCCTTCCTGAAAGGTGCCCATCCCCATCTCACCCTGTGCAGGCCTAAGAATTTACACAATTACAAAAATTGATGTCCTTAAAGGTTGAATATTTCCTCTTTTTTTTCATTTAAAGCATTAAGATCAATTTCCAAAAGATTATTTTATATTGTCAACTTTAGCCTGTGTTCCAATACTTATGAAGGGGACTGTGTAGATTAAATATAAATATGTGTATAATGTTTGTGTCCCTTTAGCGTCTAGGAGTGAGGAGAATGCGGGGCAGAGGGGATGGGAGAGGCAGCTGGAGCTGGCCGTGGCCTGGAATCGTGTGGACGTTGCCAAGAGCGAGATCTTCACGGAGGAGAAGCACTGGCAGGTTGGCACGTTAATAAGGCCTTTTCTCAGTACCTGAAGCAGGAATGGAGGAGTGCTAAACACTATTTATTTACATTTCAGCTTTGCTACTTTAAAGTGTAACTCTGGCGAAAATTGTCCTAAAGGTGTTGGTGTTGTTCACACATTACTGTAATCAATAGCCCAGTCAAGTGATGATAGCACATCACACATGTAATATGCTTCAACATAATGAAACAACATTTTTTAATCAGAATACAGTTTTTGAAAGAGTCCAGGTGTCCAAGTCCATGCACCTTTATCTTACTATGAAAGAGGAATCGTACCCCAAATACTTCAGTGATCTCATCCCATGGAATTATTTGTCCTTCTCTTCTCTTTGCAGTCCAGCGACCTGCACAAGGCCATGTTCTTGGCCCTGGTGGGCCACAAGTCGGAGTTTGTGCAGCTGCTACTGGAGAACGGTGTGAGCATCCCGCAGTTCCTGGCCGAAGAGAAAACGCTGTGCGAGCTCTACAAGAACATGCCCAGCTGCCTCTTCCTGCGCAAGCTGGTCAAGCGCTTGCAGAGCGACAAGGGCCGGCGCTCGCTGGCCAGCCCGTGCCCACGGAGACAGGTGTCGCTAGAGGCTGTGGCCGAGGTGGTGCGCCAGCTACTGGGCAGCTTCACCCAGCTCATTTACTCGCAGGAGCTCAACAACACTATGATTGTAAGTCTGAAGTGTCGAAGAGATGAATGAAAATGTGATTGATCTAGATTAGAAGTTACCAAACTTAACCCTTCCGACGCCCCAATTTCAATTCTGAAAATCTTCTACGGCCCACCTAAAATATATTCACAACTCAAGATGAGACTTAGATAAAGTATTTTCTTATTATTTATTTAACATAATTTGAAAAATCACACATACATTGCGATGAAGACTGCTTACTTAACTGCATAAAAAACTAAGTTAACATAACACAAAGACAGGCAGAGAATCATGTTCAGTAGCCTATACTCTCATACATTCATAATGAACAGAGAGTCTGTCCACTTTCCTTTGCCAAGCGTGAACTTCCTTGAATGTGGATACTCTGTTGATGTTTAACCCTTATAAGCTCTTCGGGTCTGTGGGACCCGTTTTCAGTTTTCATCTTAAGAAAAGTGATACAAATAATTATTTTTTCAAACTGAGATTCATTGGCCTTGGCTCATTTTGTGTGAGGAACATAATTCAGAAAAAAAAAAAATTGAACCCCCCCTGCATATTTCTATTACATACAGTACAGGGTCTTCGCGGGTCTACTGGACCCGGGGCTATAATGTGTGGAAATCATAGGTCCTGTGTTATCTCATTTCCCCTTTTAGGTTTCTGGGCCTGTGTACAGTATGTGTGTGTGTGTGTGTGTGTGTGTGTGTGAGAGAGAGAGAGAGTGAGTGAGTGAGGGAGAGAGAGAAAGAAAGAGAGAGGGAGAGAGAGAGTAAAACAGGTAAATGGGCCCTTAGTGTGAGCCACCAGTGCAGTTCCCGCACAAGGTTGCAACATTGTTACAAAATTGGAGCACCCAACCCTAACCCGACCCCTAACCCAACAATATCTGCACCCATATTCCCACACATTTTACCATCTGTCCTGCGGGAATGAATACCACACAAGATGGCAAAGCGATTCTCAGTTCAGACTGCCTTAGAATTGATACTGGAAGAGACAGGGGGACTTGAAGATGATGCAGAGGAAGAGGTTTCAGAATCTGAGGATCATGGCAGATGTAGTGAGAAAGTTCAATTTCTAATAAATAATTCACTATAGTTCTGGAAAAACATCCTTCATTTGTACATTAGTTGATCATTGTCCAGTTATGGCTGTTTTAGGATGCATTTCCTAAGTTTGTTGCATTTGTGCAACAAAAACGAGTAGCACTTCTGTGCATAACCATGTGATTTAACAAAGGTAAAGGCAAGAAATGTAACAAATGTTGTTTATATGACTTGCAAATAGGTTGAAGTAAACATCTGCTGAGAATTTTAACAAAAAAAGGTTTCAATATGTTGGATGAAAGACCCCAAAATGACATGGGTCTACCAGACCCGGCAGGACCCCCTGTGTAACCAAAAAACGAAGATCCTATAAGGGTTAAAACTATACCTTTATTGGTAATACCATAAGCAATGTTTTCATAGTTTTTTTTCATTCTGAGTGTAAAAAACTGTTAACTGTCTTGTCCCTCAGAGAGACCCTGGGAGAGACCTCTTCCTGTGGGCCGTTGTGCAGAATAACAGAGAGCTGGCTCAGATTGCCTGGGAACAGGTACAGGACAACATAAAACACCACTGTGGCCTATAAAGGAATGGGCTGAATGCAACACCTACTGTACATTATACTGTAACTGTCGAATCAGAGTCTTCCTCTACCATAACAATTATGTTTGGTGGACTGAAATGGACATGTTGAAGTGGAATTTGTTTCAGATTCATCTGGCATAGATATCAGCATTTGTTTTAATTTTGCTTATATATTCCATAACCCTCATAGGCAAGTATGTTAATAATTGAACTGAAAGTGCACATTGCAACACAGGGATTACATTTGATGAGATTTTATGAATTTAACATACCGACTAAACTATCCCTGCTATCTTTGTTTTCAATTAACCTCTTGAGCATGTGTTTCAATAACTGAAACTATTATTCATGTTTGTCACATTATTAACGTTTTTGCTGTTTTACAGTGTAAAGACAGCACAGCAGCTGCTTTGGCAGCAAGCAAAATCCTGAAAAAGCTGGCACGAGAGTCTGAGAATGATGACGAAGATGATGCCAAGAAAATGACAGAACTTGCCGACCACTATGAGGAACAGGCCATTGGTAATGCCATAAGCAATGTTTTCAGTATTTTGCTTTTAATGCTAGTAAACTCATGTTTCATGCCCAATTTAGCATTGTGCTAGTCCTACAAGAACTAGTCCCCTCTTTGGGGAGCTCTTAATGCAGAAGTCACTTTGAGCTGCATGTTTCTTATTAAGTTTGAAATCTATGACTTATGTAAACAATATAGTTCAATATGGTTCATGGACCTCTTTAATGCAGTTCACTGATAGCAGAAAGGTCATGCTAAATTTGAGTTGGCAGCCTGAGAGGGAGTCTTCAGTGAATACTACTAATACTGTAATAGAACAGCAATACTTTTCCTATTTCTATTAAAGATGGTTACTCCATTCTATTCTCTCATTCCTATTCTCTCATTCTCTCTCTTTCTTGTCCTCCTGTCTCTTGTCTCTCTCTCACACACAAACACACACACACTGGTATCCTAGGTGTGTTCAGTGAGTGCCATAGCTCTGATAACCAGCGAGCCCAGAGACTTCTGATCCGTATCTCTCCATCTTGGGGCAAAACCACATGTCTACGCTTGGCACTGGGTGCGGACAACAAGAACTTTGTGGCACACTCAGGAGTTCAGGTCTCTCTCTCTCTCTCTCTCTCTCTCTCTCTGTGTGTTTTAGGGATGAATGCAATAATTAAACCATTGTTTTTTAACAAAGATTTACTGTATGTTTCCATTGAAGGATATCATGTGACCTTTACTTTAAGAAAGTAGGGCTTGTGATTCCTGGGTTCTCTGTGGCCTGCTGGTCTGACATAAGGTTGTGTTTCTACCTCAGGCTTATCTCACCCAGATCTGGTGTGGAGAGCTGGCTGTGGACACCCCTCAGTGGAGGATACTCCTCTGTATGCTGTTCTTCCCACTCATCTACACAGGCTTCATAACCTTTAGGTACACTCCAAGGGACACTGTTTTATACATCTGGACAACAGTATCGCACATCTTCCCAACCTTATAATTTGTGTAGTTATCACCTAACTGTAATCAACTTTTTCATATTACAACCCCAGCAACTGCTTTACTTGTGACTCAATGAATGAGGGCTATACTAAAAATACAACCCGAAACCCATATACATATACTATATAAATATGTGAGTCAAGGCAGGTGAACATATAGTGTATGTTTTTGAACCCATGCAAAAGTTGACTAAAAAGAGGAATATAAAATCATATTTTGTAATTTGATCTTAATGCATTAAGTAAAAAAATGTGGAAATATCCAGCCTTTAAAGGGAGACTATGCAGGATTGGCGATTTCATCGGCAGTTTCGATTTCGCTTTTCGTTTTCGCTCGTTTAATGCTTGCAGATTTCTCTGCAGAGCTTCCCTACAGCTTTAGCGTGTATATTTTACAAAACTCCTCAATTGGTCAGTCTGCCTTTTCATGATCGCGAGGCTGGAGATTTTCTGTTAGGAAGGGCCGGTGGCACAAAACTTGCTTGCACGTTTTTTCCGCTTAGAGGCACTAGGGGGAAGCGAGGCAGCCGTCGTTCAACCTGGAATAAGTCAATAACCATTCCAATGACTCCGAAGCTGATTAGTTAAGGCAAATTAAGCTAAACAATCTTGCATAGTTTCCCTTTAAGGATACCAATTTTCTTTGTGAATGAATAACACATTGTGAATAAATAAAAGCTAGCCATTTCATGCATATCATTGAGCTCAGTGCATATCATAACTGTATATCTTTGAAAAGCAGTTGTGAGTTAAATATTGACATCTTCTCGTGACATTTTATGTATATTGAGCCATCTTGTGAAATGTTATGTATTTTTAAAAATATGTAATTAATTCTAACTGGCCCGCCCGCAAAACGCTCCAATATCATTCAATTATTTTTTTTATGACTCGTAACCGTGGGTGACCACGGAACACTGCTGTATATGAACTGATCTTTGTTTCCAGATGTGACGAGGACGTACGTAAGAGCGAGAGGAAGTCTAAGACAGGAGGCTTGAACGATACCAGGTAAGACTCTATTCCAGTGATGAGCCACAGAGCTCAGAGTTAAATCAAATGTGCTGACATGGGAACTCATCCACGTTAACATCTGCTGGGACTGATAAGCTATTTGCTTTGTGCTGTTTGCTACTGGAGGCCAATTGTTTGTAACAACTTTACTGAAAGACCTCTGCTCTTCCAGCAGTCCTCAGGACAGTCACCAGCTGAAGCAGCTGAGCTGCCTAGACAAGCTGAAGAAATTTTACGCAGCCCCACAGGTGAAGTTCTTCTGGAACATCGCCTCCTACTTTGGGTTCCTGGTGGTCTTTGCCTATGTACTGATGATCGACTTCCAGCCCATGCCGTCAATGGGGGAGTGGCTGCTCTACGTTTGGGTGACCTCTTTAGTGTTTGAGGAGGTCAGACAGGTAAAATGTAACCAGGTTGTTTCTTTTTCTCGTGTTGTTTCTTGCTCCTCTTTATGAGTAAATACAATTCCAGCATGCACTCAAACACATAAACAGCCAATATTATGAATTATTACGTTTCTTGTGTATAAAGTACTGCTATGATTACTTGCAATTTTCCTATGTGCGCTTAAGCTTTTTGATGATCCGGATGGATTTGGGTTCCGAAGGAAAGCCAGGATGTATATCAATGACTTGTGGAACATTCTAGACCTGTCTTCCATCCTGCTCTTCATCGCTGGTCTTGCCTGCAGGTTGGATTTGAGTGTCAGACGGTTGATTATTCGGTAATATTAAGTCACTAGGTATCATCTCTGTCACTACCCAGAATCCCTTGCTCTCCCCTACAGGTGGAACAGCAGTGCATTTTACACAGGAAAGGTCATCCTCTGCATCGACTTCATCGTCTTCTGTCTGCGACTCATGGCCATCTTCACCATCAGCAGAACCCTGGGCCCAAAAATCATCATTGTCAAAAGGATGGTGGGTTCCATACCTGGCTTAAAATATACAATAGACAAGACATCTCACCTTACTTTCTTTTGTCTCCATGAGCAACAGCAGATGGTTCATGTGCGCGGGTGATTCCCTCTCTCCAGATGATGGACCTATTCCTCTTCATGTTCCTGCTCAGTATCTGGGTGGTGGCATACGGGGTGGCTAAACAGGGCATTCTGATCCACAATGAGAGCAGACTGGACTGGATCATGAGAGGAGCTGTGTATGAGCCCTACCTCATCATATTCGGCGATCTCCCCAGCAACATCGACAGTGAGTCATATTCAGATCTTAATTAAACACAGAGTTAATGAGAGGGTTGCAAATAGGGTATAAAGGAATGGATAAAGCATATAAATAGTGAAGCTGTGCATAACAACTGTTCATCCAGTGAAATTACTACAGTACACATGTACATTCATTTTTTTTTACAAATGTACATATGCTACACATGTTCAAATGATACATGTACAAAATGTACCCTAACCATAGATACTGCATTTGACATCTCCACCTGCACCGTGGAGGGCACTGACCCTATGCGACCAAAATGCCCTGTGCTCAATGCCAACCAAATGCCAGCCTTCCCTGGGTGGCTAACCATAATCATGCTGTGTGTTTACCTTCTCTTTGCCAACATCCTGCTCCTCAACCTCCTCATTGCCATCTTCAAGTGAGTTCACTCTTCTCATTACAAACATCTGCTCCCCAGTTCTTGATCTGAACCACACTGCACACACTACACATTCTCTGTTGGTAGGCTCTGCACAGCCTGAAATATTATCTCCTTGGGAGGTTTAATGAAAACATTGTATTGATAGTATTGATGTAATGATTTGTGATTGATCGAATGATTGATGTGATGATTTTGCACATCGCTGCCTGTCTCACGCAGAATCATGGGACTTTGACTGTTTCTGTTTCAACAGCTACACATTTCAGGAGGTGCAAGACAACACCGATAAAATCTGGAAGTTCCAGAGGTACGACCTGATTAAGGAGTACCGCCGTCGCCCGGCTGCACCCCCTCCCTTCATCCTCCTCAGCCACCTGTTCCTGCTGTTCAGGCGCTGCAAAACCACCCACAAGCAGCAGTTGAGTGAGTGCAACGCTCATCTGATAACTTTATAAACCAATCAGATGCTTTTATACACAGTATAGTATAGTACAGTATAGTACACAGCACAGTATATGTATAGTAGAGTGATGTACTTCAGTTAAAACAAAAAACAAACAGGCAACAACATATTCTTAATGGAGAAAGGCTGACTTGTTTCTGCATCTATGTATATGAGTAGACTTGTCTAAAACTGAAGAGGAGGACTTGATGACATGGGAGGCTTTCATGAAGGATAATTACATGGCCACCCAATGCCAAGAGAGGAGTGAGAGCATGGAGCATCGCATCCTGGACCGGTAAGGCTCCCAGAGAGAAAGAGGAGAAATGCTCTCAGGACACTGTTTATCCACATGTTGACAACAGAGGGATACTACTGTAACTCTATATCCTTATTAGTCATGTCTAAAAAATGATTCATGCCACCTAGTCAAAATATGTATGTATGTAATGTATGTCTGTCTACCAACATATGACAAATCTGACTGACATTACAGAAGGACCTACTTTGACGATAGCAATGTTTTTTTTAAATGTGTACTCACTTTGTACAAGGGCACCAGGATAAATGACTCAGTCTTTTAGTGAATGCCCAGCAGTCCTCAGATGAATTGTTGTGGCTTGCTCCACAGGGTTGACTCCATGTCAGAGCTGCTGGAGAGAGAACACGACCGGAGTACCATGGCAAAGCGGCTGGCTCAGCTGGAGGAACAGGTTCAGAGCAGTTCAATCTGTTTCCTTTTCCTCCGAATAGATAAATAACCAAACAAAAGGGTGAATAATATGTGTTGCCACAGTAATTAATTGTGAATTTTATTTTTTCCCCCTCAACTTTGCAGGGAAAAGAACTTGTATTGCAGGTCTCCCAGTCTGCTGAAGCACTGCAATGGATCATGGAGACCCTAAAAGCCCGAGGTTTTCAATCTAAAGAGGAGCCGCCTTCCATGTGTGAGTGAAGTGGCTTTAGTCTGCCTCCCTCCCAAATGAAATACATGATTAACTGGAGTCATCAGCATCCTCTGTTACCTCTACAGCCAGGAGCACAGAGAGTGAAAGAGATGAGCATGAGATTGATGGCGATCCAGAGAGGAGACAGCACCTACTCCACGCTCAGAGATCCCTGAAGAGGACCAAATTCTGAGCAAAAACGCAGATGGTGAAATATGGCTTCCAGATATCTAGGGGTGTCGAAACCGGTTTTGTGATCATTGTGATGATTAAAACATGATAATCATGGAACTAATGCACCCACCCACGGTATTACCGTGCCATTTTTGAATGAGCGGGTGAGAGAGAAATCATGAGAGAGTGCTATAAGAAGAAGCTAGACCAGATGTGATAACCTGATGTTGTAGCTACGCCAAACTTTTGATTGTGTAGGCCATCTTGAAAAGACAGTCCAGCATAAACAGCCCAGTTTACACAAAGATCTGGCTCACCTGCTTACCAATTGGAAATGTTATGCAAAGTTGATAAACTGTCTTAATGTGATTTTTTTTTGTCTTGTGCTGTGTTCTGAACTACTGTCAAGTTTTTCCATCTTTCATTCACATGATGATGATGCCCATTGCCTGGAATATCAATGAACTTGAAGATCATGCTAAACGTTTGTCTGTAAAATAAATAAATAAGTAGGCTTAAAAACATAGCTCTGCATAATGAATTTCTGAGCAAGAGGTAACAGAAGCAAAATGTTATCACTAATTAAGCTGCTCTGACAGGAGCTATCAGCATTTGTCCATGAACAGTCAGTTTGTCAAACCATGACATTCCATTTTAATAGCTTAATATCATAAATTCTGATAAGTCTCCTGAAAATGCCATTCCAGATAGCCTACCTGCAAATAGAATTATGCCTAGAAACAATGAAACTACAGATTTTCATAAATACAGTGAATATAGTTTAGAGTTGAATTCCATGTTTAAATGGTCTTTCCAGTCAAAACTTTATTTAGCCTAATGTTGTTGACCTGAATTTTGACCTGATATGAGACAAATTGGGAGTTATACTGTAAAATGTTTATGGTTTTGAATAAATATGAATTATATTATAGCCTAATAAATGTAATGCTTTGAGTGTTTGCTATCTTGTATAATGATCAGATTGATATCGCAATAATGTCATTATTGTGAAGTTTTGTCACAATAATTAGGCCTATTTTAAATGTTGATATTATGACAGGCCTATATTGGACCATCACCTTCTGACCCACTGTCCACTATTGTAATAATTTAAACTTGCCAGATAATAACATTTATTGTTTTCAAATTACATTGCCTAGTAATAGTAGCCTAAGCCTATAGTCTCACAGCAGAACAGTTCTGCACTGGTCTGGGGTGTCTCATCTGATCTGACAGGTATTGAACAATTCAAAAGATAATTTAAATTCAGGAAGTAATTTGTTGACGATGCCTCGGTAAAAAAAGAAGAAAGAGAAAGGAGGTGGTCCATGGTTAACAATGCTGGTGCTAAAATGAATATCCGAATATGCAACATCACACTAACTTCACTGTGGTGGTGCACCGCAGAATTGTAGTAGGCCTACCTAATTTGCAAAGTGTGTGTTACAAAATTGCAAACTGAGTATGCCTACAACAAAGCAGTGTTTTTCCTGTACGTTTGAGTAGTTTTTAAAATTGTGCTAGAAGAATCACGGTTAGCGTTTAAGCATTCAGGAAACAACTGTAGCCTAATTCCTCCGCCAGCGCTTCCACTCGCGAGGTTGTCGTCACCTTTAAAATGTGGCGGTGCGGCCGCGCGGCGCTACATCCGTAGCCTATGAAACTTCACTCATGTTGGTAAATGGTTACGCTCAGAAGAAGGAATATAGCCTACTTTAGGAATTACATTGCGTATGCGTGTGAATGTCGCCTTCAGTGTGTTATTTGACAGTCAGGCGACGATGTGCATCATAACGTCAAAGTGTAGCCTAGGCTACTTGTGGATAAAAAAAAAGAAACCAACAAAAAAACCGCGACGTCAATGCAGCATAGGATATCGCATGATTTCCGAACTAGACCGTCAGGATGAAGATCTCCAATCCAACGATCTCTGCCAATGAGGAACAGGAGCGCGTGCTTAGGGAGAGAGTGCCTCAAAAAACGAAAGCGTTTGACACATAGGCCTACACCAGACTACACGAACGTTTTAGCATGGTGGTATGTCATACACCTCCCTGCACCTGCTGGTTGGGATGTCTGTAGGCTATTTCCACTCTCCACTTTCCACTTTCCTAATCAATTTCAACTTCCCTCAGACCGTCACCACGGTTTACATCCTTCTGCGTATCCTCGAGACAAGGCTAACAAGTCATGTGACTCACCAGGAGGCTGTCCTGCAGCAATATAATACATCCAGGGACAAGTCTCATCGTCTTTGCGTTTCTCGCCTCATCTGAGACCGGTGAGTGTTTGACTAAATCAGAATCCACTTAGCCTATCATATCTAACTTAATACTCCACTTAATTTGGAATGCATCTCCTAGGTACAAATGAACTGTGAAATGTCATATTACTTGATACTTTTTGGTTGAACTGTTAAAGTTAAACTGCATACTATGAAAATTCATTGCGTTTTGTGGTAATTTGGTCGAGTAAACTACTTTGAAATTAACTGTCAAAGTTCATGGTGAATATATCAACTTGTGTATGTTCACGGTTTAGTTCCACTCTGAAAATATATAAAAAATAAACTGTGAAATTTCATATTAAATCTGCAAAATATTGGTTGATCTGTTAAAGTTCACTGTAAGGCCCAATTCACACCAAAGATCCGCATCGAGGTGAAACCATTGCAGAAGGAGTTGCAGCGGTGTGAATTAAAGGGTTGATATGATGATTATAAAGGGTAGCCTATTTCATGCTGGTCCTTGAGGTCTTTGAATAGGGTGTGTAACATTGGTTGGGCTGAAAATGGCCCATGTGCTGTTCTACACCCTATAATGCAAACCTGGGAAATAGCCCTGCCCTGCAACTGCATTCCTTTCTACATTCCACAGTGGGGAGAAGGTTACCTTGTCTAAGTAACAATTCTAGCACCTTATTAGCTGCATACATGAGGTTGAAGATAGTAGTTTGTTTCTCACTACCAAGTTTCTCACCACTGGAACTTCAATATACTGTACATAACCTTATGATTCCCTTGTTCAGGTCTGCACTGGATTTGAATTGGTAACCTCGGGCACAGATGTAAAAACAATATTTTACTATAACATGTGAAAGCTCTGTTCAGCAAAATTCAGTTCAATCTAAATTCAGAATCAGAATCACCTTTATTGGACAGGTTTGCGTAAACAAACAAGGAATTTGTCTCTGGTTATTCTTTGCTCTCAAGTACAACATTCAACAGTAACAGAAAAGAAACAGTAAGAATAGAATGAGGGCAGTAAGGCTATAAGAATAAGAATAAATACAGTATGTACATTTCAAAATAAATGGATGTTATGGGTGGGATAGGGTAATGCAACTGTCCGGAGTGCAGCCTTGTTGTTCCTGTCAAGGTTTCCATGGTGGTTGTGGACACCCCAACAGGCACAGGCAAGACGCAGGATGCAATATACAGGATGGGAATAGTGCAGTATCAGTATAGTCTAAATTAAATATAGATATAGTGCAAGGCAGTTTAGTGCAATGATAATGTATTAATAATAATATTATAACTGTAACTGTAAGTGCACAATGCACATGATATGTGATAGATGAGCAGAACAGGTTTATTGACTTTGTTTGTTGTAAGGGTGGGTGCTATTTCTGAGTGTTCAACAGAGTAACCGCTTGAGGGAAGAAGCTGTCTTTGTGACGTCTGGTTTTGGCAAACAGTGCCCTGTATCGTCTACCAGAAGGAAGGAGTTTGAACAGTTTGTGACCAGGATGTGAGGGGTCTGAAGACACTTTTTGCTGCCCTTTTCCTGACCCTGGACCGGTACAGGTCCGGGATGGAAGGGAGGTCAGCTCCAGTTATCCTCTCTGCAGCCCTTATTGTCTGTTGCAGTCTGGCCCTGTCTCATTTGGTGGCTGTCCCAAACCAGACAGTGATGTAGGTGCAGATGACAGACTGAATGATGGCTGAGTAGAAAGTGGTCAGCAGCTCCTTAGGCAGATTAAACTTCTTTATAGCAACCTCTGCTGGGCCTTCTTCTGGATAGTATCTCCTTTTTAATATAAGAAACTTTGAAAAGGAAGGCTATAGGAGTTATCCGATTCCCACTACTGATCATTTTTAAACTCAGATTGGTGAGAGTGCTCTTTAACATACGCTGCAATCAATGTGATTTTGAATTTAGACACTGACTGGCCAAAAAAGGTTACACACTCTTCTATTTCGCTGGACCATCTTTAATTTGATGACGGCACGTGGCATCGTTTCCACAAGCTTCAGCAATGTCACAACATTTCTTTCCGTCCAGCGTTGCATTTTTTTTTCGTCAAGGTCTTGTATTGTTGACGGGAGATTCGGACCTCTGCACAAAATCTTGTCTAGCATATCCTAAAGATTCTCAAGTGGGTTAAGGTCTGGATTCTTAGCTGAAAATGATGTCTCATGTTCCCTGAAATTGAATCACTTATTCACAATTTGAACCTGAAGAATTCTGGCATTGTCATCTTGGAATATGCCCGTGCCATCAGGGCAGAAAAAATACCTCCATGGAATAACCTGGTCATTCAGTATATTCAGGTAGTCATCTGCAGATCTCATTCTTTGGGCACATAACGTTGCTGAGAACTGCAGCAACCCCAGATCATAGCACTGCCAGGCAGTGTATAAAGAGTAGTCTCCTAATTTGCCATTGCAGAATGGAATCAGTGAAAGTTTAAAAGCACACAGTAATGGTCTGTGAATTGTAGGCATTTCATTTTATTTTGTGTGTTAGAGTTGTCAAAAATGTTTTAACAATTTATGGGGGGCACCACAAAGCAATTCCGTTTGGGCGGAAATGGCCAGCAGCGGCACTGGTGAGGGACAAAGTCGACATGACATTTCAACTAGGCCTATTCTCATAGTTTTGAGTGTAATGTCAACAGGACACGCCAAGATTAATGACATTGACATGACATTTCAACTTTATTCTCGAAAATTCGAGTTTAATGTCGACATGTTGAGTTTATCTAGTCATGCCAAAATATTTGTTTTCTTCATGTGTGGCCCCAATAATTCATCGTATCTAATACAGTAGACTGTCCATTTTCATAATTATAAAATATGTGTTGGTATGGACAAAAACTGTTTAATCGAAAACATCAGTGGACATGTGATTCATTGTTAATATCTGAACTGCAATGATTATGATTAGCTCTTTCAATCATTGGTCACTTGCGGTAATCAATATCAAATTAATGTTAATTTGTTTCCAGAAATGGAGAGTGATATCAATCCAGAAACCTGCCAAACTGAATTAAGCAATCTCCTATCCGACAACAGGGTAAGGTAACTGATATCTTAATCTGTCATTGTCCATCGTATTAAACATTCAATAGAGCTGATCTTTGAGACTCCCTTCATAGGACTGATGAGGGAGCACCAATGTGTGTGTGTATGTATGAGAGAGAGTGAGTGTTGGCCAAGCCCTGTGTCCTGTGCTGTCTCCTCTGTGTAACACATCACTGATGCTGCAGCACTGCACAGCTGGCTGCCAGCATAGCCAAGACCCCCAAGTACCTGACTTTCTCCCCTACCCTCCAGCGCTGCTCACTCAAGTCCTGGATTAAGGAGAACATCAAGAAGAAAGAGTGCTGCTTCTACATGCAGACTGAGAGGTGAGTCCATCTGTCTGTCTGTTCATCTGTCCGCCTGTCTGGGCTGGTCTGCAGGCTTAGACCTTGGGTATGTTTTGGTGGATTAGTGTCTGATAAAGTTTTGTGTGTGGCAGAGAAGAAGTCTATTCAAGTCTGTGACTGGCTGTGTAACCTCTCAGTCAAAAGTTGAGCAGTGATCACTGATGGTCTTGGTCAGTAATGGATGGGAGACCACAAAAAATATCTCTGAAAGTATTGCTGATTCTCTAAATAATTTTATTCTCATAAAAACTTGATGTTGCAGTGCTGCAATCTGAATTTTCTGGTTGGAACTGTGCGGTTAATGACAAAGTAAGAAGTTGGCCATCATCCAACACATGTTATCTGAATTGAAACCTGACAAATAATACGGGATGCGAGCCACAGTGAAGAAATGTGCAAAACACACACGCAAACCACTATGCTACAACATCTATGATTGAGATTGAGACTATGACTGAGTTGTTCTTTACACTGTCAATTAAAGACACTGACACCTAACAATTTGCTGACGACACGGGTGAATTGCACCTATAGTGTCCCTAGCATCCCTAGTGCGCACGTGCATGTCTGTGTAAGCAAGAGTGTGGTCTGTGTCATGTCTATTTGCCTGAGCATGTGAATCAGGTCTCTTTTGTTGCTGTATTCTGTAGTGGCCTGATGGGGCTAATTTATGTCCAAAATGCACTTTGATGACAATTACTATAGTTTGGAGGATGTCAGCAATGTTGGACTGCCCTTGATATATGAACAGCTATTAGGACACAAGATTTACTCAAAGAAAATGTTTCAGAAACTTTACATTCTTCTCCTAGTAAGAGGGCTTACAGAGTATCATTCTCTTCCCATATTATGTGTGGTCTTTGGCAGAGAGGGCCTTTGTAAATGTGGTTACCCCAAAGAGGACCATGTGGAGGAGGCCTTCAAGCCAGAGAGTTTTCTGGAAGAATCGGAACAGAGGTACATGCGCGAGGTTCCCACCGACGCCTTTGGAGACATCAGCTTTGGCGGCCTCGGCCAAAACAAGGGCAAGGTGAACATGTTTGCCTGTTTCAGACTCAGACTTTCAGTGTGAATTCAATGCACTTCTGATCTCAGTTTTTGCATACAATATGTGTGCTCATTTGATTGTGTTTGTAAAACTGTGTGCAAAGTAGTAAGCACTAATCCATTGATGAGTGGGTGGATGTATGAATGAACAGATGCCTCTGCGTACAGTCATGTCTTCTTGTGCACTTGTATTGGTGGTGTCTGCAGTTATTCATATGTACTGTATGCGTGTGTGTGTGTCTGTGTGTGTGTGTGCGTGTGTGTGTGTGTGTGTGCACGCAGTATGTCCGTGTCTCCTCAGATACCCCACCTGATGTTCTGTATGACCTGATTACGAAATACTGGAAGCTCCGCCCCCCGAACCTGCTCATCTCGTACTCGGGCGGGGCCAAGAACTTCAAAACGAGGACACACCTGAGGCAGAAGCACCGCAGGAGCCTCATCAAAGTGGCCCAGAGCACAGGTCAGCACACTCCTTTATCGACAGCAGCTCAAATGCAGCATTTAAATATAGTCACAAGCGACTATGTACTGGGTCCAAGCCGTTTTAGAGCATGGGGACACTGTCTGCTTGGGCATTAAGATCAAGGGGATCATCATTTTTTGGCAGCAGGTGGATGACTTTCCATTGAGCTATGTAACATATCAGAGATTGGACATGCCTGTGAGAGTTTATACAATTGATATACAATATACTGTAAATCACTGTATTAAGTCGCTCCGGAGTATAAGTCGCAGCAGTCAAAAAGTGCTTCAGGAAGAGGAAAAAAAACATAAGTTGCACCGGACTATCAGTCGCATATTCAGACATTTATTTCACAAAATCTAAGACCAAGAACATACAGAGACTATGTACTGTAACTGGACACATAGAGGCCAAAAACACTGAGAATTCTACTGGGAATGTTAATGAAGGTGAAGGAGTGAATGGCGACATGCTGAGGCAAGCTGGGCAATAGCAACTAGGAGGGCTCGATGTTAATTGTAAAGCAATTTAAAAAAGATTCACTGAAGCAAAATGCTGATGTGATACGTGAAAATGTAGCTTAAAATGTGGAGTATGCAATGCAATTAAGTATTTTGGGCGATATAAGGCACAAGCCACAGCAGAGCAATTGCTTGAGAGGCTACCTCTGAGAGATCAAGGGAGGAAAAACAACGCTATGCTAAGGAAACTACCCTTATTTTAGAGACTGTTCACCTGCCTTTCTTAACCAGTATGGACTTTTAATCTGGAAAGGCAAGTTATTGAACTAGCACACACAATAGAGTGACCAGACGTACGTAACAAATAGCATGTAAAATGAAGAGGCACAGCACTCGACACAGCATGCGCTTTCTGCAGTTTGGTCAGGATGCTGATAACGGTGCGTTCAATGTACGTAAATCTGCCCCTGAATCTTTAAACCTGTGATGTTTAACCCTAGATTTAAAGGCAATCATTGACAGTATCCCTCAAGGCCATAGTTATTCCTACTTGCACATGAAATAGGCTCGTCTAAACTGGATGTTTAAGCTGACCATGTACTTGTTTTAGAGAGCACTGGAAATAACAACTGTCATTGCCACATCATTGGAATGTTTTGCATTTTTGTAATTGCACTTGCAGAGACAACAATTCTATATTTAAAAAGTAGGCTACTTATTTTGTATAACTAAGAGTATTACTGGTGGTTGGGCAGGTGCCTGGATCATCACTGGGGGCACCCACACTGGGATGATGAAGCAGGTGGGGATGGCCGTGCATGAGTCCAGCAGCTCTGCATCACGGGGGGAGATCGTGGCCATCGGGGTGGCCTCCTGGGGCACCATACACAATAACAAGTCCCTCATAAACCCTGAGGTATGGATGAAGAAGAACTCTTTGACCCACTGACAATTTCTTACCATTTTCACTAGCACCAGTATGTATCTATTGGTGTCACAGATGCACTTCATACATGCTGTACACTATATTGTCAAAAGCATTGGGTCACCTGACTCGCATATGACCTTAAGTAATAATAATTATATGTTTAATTTATATAGCATGACAGGTGCACCTTTCTCAAACCCAAGGTCGCTTTGCTGGGTGTGGAGGAGAAGTGATCATTGAACAAAAATATCTTGAGATGTGCTCTGAAGAAAGGAAGAGAAGGACAGTCACAAAGAGGCTGGGGGAGGGAGTTCCAGTGTTTGGGGGCCATGCACTGAAGGACCTGGCACTTTCCAGGGTGGAAAGTCTTGTGGGGGGGATAGCAATAGGTTATGGTCAGAGGATCTGAGTGAGCGGGAGCGAGTGTAAGGGGTCAAGAGGTCGCAGATGTAGGGGGAGCAAGGTTGTGGAGGGCTTTGAAGGTGAGTAGTAGTACTTTCTATTTAATCCGGCACGGAACTGGTAGCCAGTGGAGTTGGGAGGAGAATGGGGGTGATGTGTGCAGATTGTTTGGTATGGGTGGGGAGCCTGGCTGCAGAGTTTTGAAAGTATTGCAATCTGGGAAGGGATTTAGCAAGGAGACTAAGGAAAAGTGAGTTGCAGCAATCAAGTCGGGACATAATGAAAGAGTGAACAAAAGTCTGTTCATCATTAACAGAAAGGAAGGGGACGGAGGCATGCAGTGCTACGGAGGTGAAAGAAGGCAGTTTCAGTGAGTGTTTTGATATGGGGATCGAAGCTAAGGGTGAAGTCGTTGTATGCCAAGGTTTTTTGACAACAGGAGTGGAATGAACAGGTGAACCATCAATGTTGAGAGTGAGAGTGGGATTTGGAGAGCATGCTTTTAGGACCAATCAGCAGAATTTTGGTTTTGTCTGTGTTGAGTTTGAGGAACTTGTTTTGCATCTATAATTTTAGATCAACAAGGCGGTCAGTGAGGGAGTGTGACGGGTGGTCAGAGGGAGAGGGGAGTGGTGACATAAAGTTGGAGGTCATCTGCATAGCCGTGGTTGCGAATTATCTGGCCAAGAGGGAGGATATATATGAGAAAGAGGAGGGGCCCAAGTACAGAACCCTGGGGGACATGTGAGACCAGCATTCCTTCCAGAACCTTGGCCAGGATACGCCAACCAGAACAGACCAGGGACAACAATGAGGCAAAAAGGTAGAGACACACAGTAGTCACTGTGAGGGGATAGGAAGAGAGCTCTTGCAGGAGAGGAGCAGGTGTGCTGGGCAGTAGCCAACAGAACTGGCCGAGCAAGTTTGTAGCAAAGATTGTAGCAATTATCTACAGGTTAATCGACAGACAGGAGTTCAGCGAGGAAGGAAAGACATCCCATTCTCAATCCATAGGGTTTACTATGATGTCAGTCCACTCTTTGCAGATATAACAGCTTCAACTCTGGTGCACAGTCATGTTGGAACAAGTGGCCATCCCCAAACTGTTCCCACAAAGTTGGGAGCATGGAATTGTCCAAAATCTCTTGGTTAATGCTGACACATTCAGAGTTGCTTTTACTGGAACTAAGGGGCCAAGCCCAGTTCGGGGATGGCCTCTTCCTGTTCCAACATGACTGTGCACCTGTGCACAAAGCAAGGTCATGGATGACACAGTTTGGTGTGAATAAACTTGACTATACAGAGTCCTGACCTCAATCCAATTGAACACCTTTGGGATGAATTAGAGACTGAGACTGAGAGCAAGTCACCTCATCCAACATCAGTGTGTGACCTTACAAATACGCTTCTGGAAGAATGGTCAAAAATTCCCATAAATACTCCTAAACCTTGTGGAAAGCCTTCCCAGAAGGTTTGAAGCTGTCATAGCTGCAAAGGGTGGATCAATGTCATATTAAACCCTATAGATTAAGAATTGAGTGCCACTTAAGTTCATGTGTGAGTCAAGGCAAATGACCCAATACTTTTGGCAATATAGTGTACATTGGCATACTGTATGTATTTGTAGATAAATTAAGCACAAAATGTAAACATTATACATCACATTTGAACTATGCTGTTACACTTCATGCCACGTTCACACCGCCACTTATTCATCTGTTTTACTGTCTGTCTGTTTGTTTATTTGTGTTTGTCTGTTTGTTTGCTCGTCTTTCTCTAGGGCTGTTTCCCTGCCCACTACACAGTAGACCAGCAGGGCCAGGGTCAGCTCTCCTGCCTGGACAGCAACCACTCGCACTTCCTGCTGGTGGATGATGGTACGCACGGCCACTACGGCATGGAGATCGGCCTGCGTAGACGCCTCGAGAAGCTCATCTCAGAGAAGCCCCTGGGAAACCAAGGTCAGCTGACTGACAACAATGTAGTTTGCGAACTCGAAGTTTATAACAGAGGACTGTTAAGAACACTCACCAACTGCATTTAGGAAGGAAAATCCAGGTCTCACATAATTGCCTAATATGGATTTTCCTTCGAGAAGAGCTGGTGAAAGGACAGTTGGTACTGTAAGTGTTCTTAACAGTCTTCTGATAAGACGTCAGAGTCACAAACTACATTCTTGGTGCTTTGTTTTATGTGTGGAGACCGAGCAAGGTAGTGACGAGGTTTGGCACTGTTTTGAGCATATTAGTGGTTTAAAAAGTTGCTATTTTGAAAGCGCTTGGTTCGCCGCCCTAGCTAATCCACTGTTTGTGATGTTGGGCTGTAGCTTTTGCCGGTGCTAGCTCTGTATTGCTTGATCAACAAAAAATACTGTCTCCACGGCTTAGCTGATGTATTTTCATTCAGAAAAACATCCTTTAGTCCATTTTCGCTGGAGTTACACTTTAATATAGTTCAATGCATTTGCTTAGTACTTATTTACTACAATGCAATAACTTAATGCTAAAGTCCATTTTAAGTTACCTAACCTAATGCATTTAGTGAACACTATTCTCCAAAATGACTTATGAATATTCTTCCTTACTCTATGGGAGAGGGGGGGGGGGGTCAGACAAAATCAAAGTGATATTCTTACTCACCTCTCTCCAACATGCTAAATACTGATATCAAGCAAATAGTTGTAATGTTTTTTATAGTGTGCGTGTGACTAAATCTCATGTCTCTTCCAGAAAATCACGTGAAGATACCTGTTTTGCGTGTGGTGTTGGATGAAGGACCAGGCACTCTGAATGTAAGTTTCTGTTCCACATCTTTGCAGATGGAGTTAATTTACCTTTAGGTGCATCTAGCATATTGTTGAGTCCATTGTGTATCCTGACAGACCATCTACAATGCCATGTCTTCCTATTTTAGCAATTTATTTTTAAATTGAATGACTGCCATCTCTGTGTCCTTACAGACCATCCACAGTGCCATGCTGAATGGCACTCCGTGTGTGGTTGTGGAGGGCTCGGGCGGGATGGCAGACGTGATCGCTAGCATAGCCAGGAATCCTGAGTCGCAGGTCACCCCTGCTCTTATCCAGGAGCACATGAAGGAGTTCTTTGAGGAGTACGAAAACTTCTCCAAGATTGAAGTCAACAAGTGGACCGAGAAGGTGGGGCAGAGTGGTGCTAGGGGTGTCGTTGGAGTGGTTAAATAGATATGTATAACTATGCCGCATTGTCTTGTCAAGAGTCAGCATCGTTCAGTTCTATTACAAGAAGTGTGTCAACGTGATGGTCATATTGGTAGGGGGGACTAACAATGAGTTGAAGGAGTTTTAAGCTATAAAGTCTTAAAAAAAACCTCATAAATATGTTAAGCGATGGACATGAATGTTATGTTATTATTAACTCATTCGCTGCCAGCCATTTTCAGTGCAGAGCGCTCCATACTGCCAAACATTTTACAGCATTTTGACCGCTTTTCCAAGATCCACTTAACAGTGAGCTTTATGACTACTGTACAGTATGTAAACACCGCTCAAGACTTTTTACTGCTAGTAATCACTCCACTTGCATTGAATTATCCAACATTCACATTACATTCAATCATAGCGAGAGAACAGCGTTTTCATGAAAAACGCAAAGTAGGTGTCAGGCAGATGTTTTGTTTACAAAATCTACGTTTTTAGATTTGATAGTTTGTTTCTTGCTAACTTTTACAGTGGGGTTGTAATTGTCTTAGACACTCAGATTTCGACTTTGTACCTATGGCCAATTACATTATAGCATTATATATATTATACATTATAGCATGTTCATACAGTAAGCATCATGGTACATACACCTCCCTCTGAAAAAGTCTCTCAACACAAAGACAAACCAATTCATTTTAAGGACAAAGACACCTTTATTCCTGGTCACGCCAGTGGAAAATTGTGATATATTCAATATGTTTACAGCATGGGATTCAAACACAGAGCCTTGGAATTGTCAGTAAAGCTAGTAAAGAAACAATTGACACAAATAGTATGCGTGTGTACAGTACACTTAACTCTGAAACTCTCTCACAGATCCAGGACATCATCAGTAAGCCACATCTCCTGACCGTGTTCTGCATGGACGAGGACAGCAACAGCGATGTGGACGTGGCCATCCTCCAGGCCTTCCTGAAAGGTGCCCATCCCCATCTCACTCTGTGCTGCCTTAAGACTTCACTCCTGACTCAGTCTCAGATGTGTATTTTAATCCCACAAATCAACGACTCTACATTTAAATTTGGAATTGGAAACCTCTACTTGAATTTACACTCAAATATTATTAAACCACAGAAAACTGTAATGTAAATGACAGTATACCAGAGTCCTATGTACACCATATAATTGACCGATATGCCGCATAATGTCCTCCTTTTTGATGTTATGGAAATGGTCACCCTAAGGGAGTGAGAGTGTTCGACCTGCATATATCTAATTTGGTTATGAGGCATTCCTTATCATTACCATTATTCATTCATACACTATTTGTGTGTTTGTATACGCTTTTGATGTCCTGATTTTGCAAACATTCATTCATGACAGCCACATCCTCCACCAATATATTTGAATATATACAGTTATCATCTGATCAGATTTTTACACTGGTTAGACCTAGTAGGTTCACGTTTATGGTATCTATCTTCAAAATAAACTAGCCTAGCTAAAACATTTAAATGGGCATATCCCATCATTTTTTTGTTGTAAACATCAGCAAGAGGGCTACTGTACATTGATTCAACCAAAATGTTTCAAAATCAAAACAATAATAGCCTATAAACGAGTCAACCGACTTGCAATGCATGCTGGGAACCACATTACCAAAGACACTTCCGAACACAGCGCCGATGCTTTATTGAGTTCGCCAAACCCACTGATCCATAAAGAACACTTTATAGTGTTATAGTTCAAATGAGTTAAATTGAAAAGTGAATAATTGCAGGCCAACTGTAATGCTAATGTAGAGATGTGTGTCCCTTTATGTATAATGTGTGTGTGTCCCTTCAGCGTCTAGAAGTGAGGAGAATGCAGGGCAGAGGGCCTGGGAGACGCAGCTGGAGCTGGCCGTGGCCTGGAACCGAGTGGACATTGCTGAGAACGAGATCTTCACGGAGGACAACAATTGGCAGGTTGGCTTTTACTTCAGTTTTCACGCTAATAAGGCCTTTTTTCAGTGCCTGAAGCAGTCTTAGAGGAGTGTCTGGAGGACTCCTATAAAAATTGTTTGTTTGTTCCTCTCCCCTCTAAATACTTAGCAATCTCATGACCATATGAACTTGTGAAGCAGCTGTCCGGACAATATAGTCAGCATGACCCCATGGATTTTTTGTCTCTCTTTTCTGTCTGCAGTCCGTCGACCTGCACAAGGCATTTTTCTCGGCCCTGGTGGGCAACAAGCCAGAGTTTGTGCGGCTGTTGCTGGAGAACGGTGTGAGCATCCCCGAGTTTCTGTCCGGAGAGGAGATATTGTGCGAGCTCTACAACAACATGCCTAGCTGCCTCTTCAAGGACACGCTGGACAAGTGGCTGAAGGGCGACAATGGCTCGTTGACCAGCACGTGCCAGCAGAGACCGATGTCGCTAGACGCTGTGGCCGAGGTGGTGCAGCAGCTGCTGGGCAGTGTCACCCAGCCCATCTACTCGCTGCCCTCGCATGAGTTCATCAAGATGGACAACGAGGACATGGACAACACTGTGATTGTAAAGGTGCGTTCAGGCACATATCACGTCACTGCATCATCTTCATTCACGACACCTGAAAGTAGCATATCCCTCTTTCACAAGTGTCTTACACCATATGTTTAAGCAAATATAGTAGTTTATGTAAGATTAGTGGGCATATGTCTTAATCTTTGTTGTGCCATCCATGTTTTTCACACATTCCGATGGCAAAGCACATGAACGTTCGCAGTGGGAAAAACAATGTAATTACGGGAGCGGTCCCTGATATTCCCAGGTGGCATGAATGGACCATAAGTCTGAAGAATCAAGAGATGAATGAAAAATAAGTGTCAATGATCTAGAATCTAGATAATGGATGCACAATGTATGGATAGATGTTTGTTATGGGGCCTTAAAGGGACATGTGCATAAAAAAAAGTTTCTGCTGTGCAACTATCTGGTGCTCGCCAGAAGCTCCCAAAAATGATTAAAAGAAATTTTAAAACACTTTTTTGCACATAGTCCTTTAGGGGCTCCATAGTTTCTTAATTCTGAGTGTCAAAACAAACTGTTAACTGTCTCGTCCCTCAGAGAGACCCTGGGAGAGACCTCTTCCTGTGGGCCGTTCTACAGAATAACAGAGAGCTGGCCCAGATTGCCTGGGAACAGGTAACAAAAACAAAAAACACCACTGTGGCCTGTAAGAGACAACTGTCAACTGACAACTGACAACTATCAAATCAATAGTCTTCCTCTATCCTAACAATTTAAACCATTTAAATGATTCACTTGAACACTGGGAAATTCTAAAAATGTATCAAAGCCAACAAGCACCTTTCACTGCTCTTCGCTGCCGTACCTAGCCACCCTCCAGGAAGTGGCAGCACACAGATGGACTCAGTAACATTTTGTCATATTCTAAAATTAAAACAATCATTGTTTTATGTTGCAGTCAAATTTTTGGCTATATATCGAAGGTCGTTTTCACGAGAGCCAGTCCACCGCAGTGTATTACGGCCCGTATAGGTAATCACAAGCGTTAGATCCACACACAAAATCCCCATTGAAAACACAATTTCTCCAATCTAAGGGGAAACTGAGAGAATGATGCACGACCATTCAAAAACATTGACTGGGTTTCTAACAATACAAAGCTTAATGCAAATGGTTAGAGTGTCCCTTTAACACACTGGCAGATACATTTGCTTGTTTTCAGGAAGAATTGTCTTTAAGAAGTCAAACTTTTCTTAAATTAAGTCATTTGATTTCACAAGAAAGCACAAGGTAAGTCTCTTTCTACTGAAAACAACTAGTTTTATCTTGATATAAGATTAAAACACTTAGTTAGATTTTATTACATAAGCAGTTTTTGCAGTGTTCCAGCCAATCACCAGCGATATGTGCATTCAGGAGAGTTTCAGTTGCGCGCAAGGGTTGGGGCCAGCTAGCTCAGTTTTATTTGAATGTCAACACAAGTGACGTTACCAAACTTTGCCTGGAGCACCTTTAAATAACCTGTCCCTGCTATCTTTACTGTCTGCATGTTTTATTTTCCATTAACCACTTGAGCAAGCGTTTCAGTAGCTGAAACCATTGCTCATGTCTGTCACATTACTAACGGAAACATTGTGCTGTTTTAACAGTGTAGAGACAGCATAGCTGCTGCTTTGGCAGCCAGCAAAATTCTGAAAAATCTGACACAGGAGTCCGAGAATGATGATGATGATGCCAAGAAAATCAGAGAACTTGCCAGCCATTATGAGAGACAGGCCTTTGGTAATACCATAAGCAATGTTTTCAGCCTTTTGCATTTCAACTCTGAAAAGAAGTCATGCTAAATTTCAATGAGCAGCATGGCTCAGCTAATTTTAAACATTACGTCTTCTTTCTATAGTAATTCTGTTTCTGTTAGATATTAAGAAATGGTTATTTCATTCTCTTCTCTCATTCTCTCTCTTTCTTGTCCTCCTTTCTCTTGCCTCTCTGTCACAAACACACACACACACACACACACACACACACACACATGCATACTGGTGTCCCAGATGTGTTCAATGAGTGCCATAGCAAGAATGAAAAGCGAGCCCAGAGACTTCTGAACCGAATTTCACCATCTTGGGGCAACACCACATGTCTACGCTTGGCACTGGAGGCAGACGACAAGCGCTTCGTGGCACACTCAGGGGTTCAGGTATGTGTAAATATGTGTATGTGTGAATTCTGTGTGTTTTAGGGGTGAATGAATTAATAAAGCCATGGCTCGTAACAGAGTTTTACTGTATTTTTCATTGAAGGATATCATGTAGGGCTTGTGATTCCTTGAAGAAAGTAGGGCTTGTGATTCCTTGAAGAAAGTAGGGCTTGTGATTCCTGGGTTCTCTGTGGCCTGCTGGTCTGACATAAGGTCGTGTTTCTGCATCAGGCTCATCTCACCCAGATCTGGTATGGAGAGCTGTCTGTGGACACCCGTCAGTGGAGGATACTCATCTGCATGCTCTTCTTCCCACTCATCTGCACAGACTTCATAGCCTATAGGTACACTCCAAGGGAAGCTGTTCTATACATCTACAGTAGATCAGCGGTCCCCCACGTACCACCACCTACATTCTGACTTGGCTCGCGTATCCCCCCCCCCCCCCCCCCCCCCCCAACTCCGTTTCCCGGTTTTAGGTTCGTGCATTGGTCAGCTAAAAAGTAGCCTGCATAGTACTAACAACATCCGCATACAATATCTTATAATAGGCCTACAACAACGCCAGACACATGGATGTATTTGTTTGAACAACTTTATACAGCCCTAAAAAGGCTAAAATTACCTTTAGTTTGTTAAACGTTTAGCCTAGCTTAACATTGCCTTGTTCTTGCCCATCTAAAATAACTCCTAGCTTTGCTGCCTCCCTCCTTTCTGTTTTTTGTTTTAAAATTCACAATGAGTCCTGAGTTAGTGCAGCGGTTCCAAAACATTTTCCCCACAGACCATCCACCATCCGACACATTCAAAAGTAACGCATTCTATTGATGTAGCTATTGGTATCATGTTCAATAAGCCACCCTTTTTTGATGAACATACAGCCTACTAGAATTTAGAAACTATATCCTTTAATTTCATGTTTCCATATAATTATGACCTTATTTGAAATTATGTATTTATTCATAAATGAATTACAAAACATTTAAAAAGTTCATATTAACACCTGTCTGCCGTAGCCCTTTTCATCTCGCGTAGAAGCATCTCGCCTACCACCGGGGGTAAGCGTAGGCTACCACAGCTTTAGAATCCCTGATCTACAGTAGATGAAACAGTATTGCATATTTTCCCAAGCTTCACATTTATGCAGTTATCTCTGAATTGTGATCAACTTTTTGTATTACATCCAGTGTTACAGACCCAGCAACTATTTTAAGTTTGACTGAATGAATGGTCATATTAAAAGTACGACCCAACACCCTGTATATGAACTGATAAAGCCTCTTTGTTTTCAGATGTGACGAGGCCATGAAGAATGAGGAGACGGGAAGTTCGGCCAATAATAGGTAATAGGCTCTATTCTGAGAATGAGATTGAGATGAGCCACGGAGCTCAGAGTTAAATCAAATGTGCTCACCAATGCTAACACGTGCTGGGACTTATAAGCTATTTGCTTTGTGCTATTTGCTACAGTGCCCTAGACAAGCTGAGGAAATTCTACACAGCCCCACAGGTGAAGTTCTTCTGGGACATCGTCTCCTACTTGGCGTTCCTGGTGCTCTTCTCTTTCGTGGTGATGGTCGACTTCCAGCCCACGCCGTCATGGAGGGAATGGCTGCTCTACGTCTGGTTGATCTCTTTAGTGTTTGAGGAGGTCAGACAGGTAAGATGTAACCCATGTTTTTTTTTTCTTGTGTCGTTTCTTGCTCCTCTTTATGAGTAAATACAATATCACCATGCACTCAAACACGTAAACAGCCAATATTATGAATGGGTAATTCCGTGTGAAATCACCCAAGTTCAGCAAAATTTGGCAGGTATGTGCTCTCTGAAAAATTCTGAAAAAAATCTGAAAAAATTCACAGATGTTTGTAGACAAAAACTATGCATTAATCTGTATATCGTTGCGAAACAACAGCCTTTGAAACTTCGTCATTTTCAGCGTTGTGATGAACAATCCCTTTTGTTCAACTTGCAACATTATCGTCTCTTTTGGTATTTCATGGACATTAGTAAAACTATGTGAGCAGAAGCACATTTTCCAGTTGAATTAAAAAATTCAATCAGATCAGACATCTAAATTCATTGAGTAAAAAGACATCGTCACCTTTGAGGGCTTCTCATTTAAAAAGCATCAGATTTTCATCAGATTTTTTCCCCCTCTCATATATGGACTATAAGCTCATGTCCATACATTAACATTGATTGTTATCATTATCATTATCATATTGTCAGAGCATTTTTTTTGTTTAAACCATATATCAGTCTGTATGTGAGGATCATCTGTCCAAAATGTGGGCTTGTTGCTGAGTATCCTGATTGAGATATGATTTTTGGAAAATATTGTCTATAAAGCCACTGAATTCTGCAGTACCACTTTCGGCCACATGTGGTGCTCTTTTGATACAACGGAAAGTAAGAGTAAGAGAGTTACAGTACTTGTTTTTCACAAATGTGCTTCTATTCACAAAGTTTCACTAATATGTGTGAAATACCTGTTTCGATGTCGTTGTACCACTAGGTGGCACTCTAGTGTTTAGTTAGTAGCATACCCACAGTGCAGGGCGAGTCAGAGTAAGAATGCATGGCACGGTGTTTGTGTATCTGCTATGCAGCTGATTGCTGAATGTTGGATCCACATTAAAACTATTCTGAATCATCGAACTCTGAGTCGTTATGAACATAAAACAATACCAAAAGAGCCAATAATGTTACAAGTTGAACAAAAAGGATTGTTATCCATCATGCTTAAAATGACACTTTGAGGCTTCAAAGGGCTGAAGTTTTGGAGACATTTTTGATCCAGATATAACATTTAAGATGTATGCATAGGTTTGGTCTACAAACGCCAGCGTGTCTTTCTTTTCCGTTTTTTTGGAGAGAGTGACCCGTCAGCCACTGGGTCATTTGACACTGAATGACCTGAATGATTAATATTCCTGTGTACTGAGTTCCACTATTGATTATTTTTCTCTACTTGTCAATCTAACTATTTGCACTGTAGCTTTTTGATGATCTCGATGGATTTGGGTTCCGAAGGAGAGCCAGGATGTATATCAATGACTTGTGGAACATTCTAGACCTGTCTTCCATCCTGCTCTTCATCGTTGGTCTTGCCTGCAGGTTGGATTTGAGTCTCAGGCGGTCAATTATTCAGTAATATTGCCTTTAAAAGTCACCAGTTATCTTTGTCGCTACCCAGAATCCCTTGCTCTCCCCTACAGGTGGACCAGCAGAGCATTTTACACTGGAAAGATCATCCTCTGCATCGACTTTATAATCTTCTGTCTGCGACTCATGGCCATCTTCACCATCAGCAAAACACTGGGCCCAAAAATCATCATTGTCAAAAGGATGGTGGGTTCCAGACTTGGCTTAAAATATACAATACACTATACAACAGCAAAATATACTATACAATATACAACAGCAGATGTCTCATGTGCGCTGGTTTGACCCTCTCTCCAGATGATGGATCTGTTCTTCTTCATGTTCCTGCTCAGTATCTGGGTGGTGGCCTACGGGGTGGCTAAACAGGGCATTATGATCCACAATGAGAACAGACTGGACTGGATCTTGAGAGGAGCTGTGTATGAGCCCTACCTCATCATATTCGGCAGTGTCCCAACCAACATCGACAGTGAGTCATATTCAGATGCTATTTAAACACACAGTTAAGGAGAAGGTTGCAAACAGTGTGTGCAAAGGAATGGATAAATCATATACATAGCTAGGCTGTGCATTCATATAACAATATCCATCCAGTGAAATTAGTAGATTAGATTAGATTCATTGGTAGTACTTAATAACTACACACAATTCATGATTTATTAAACATTTGTTACTTATTAGTTAATGGTTTGTTCATCATTAGTCATTTATTGTTCATGCATAATTTATTATCAGTAAAGCATTTGTTCACAATGTTATGAATGGTTTGTTCATAGTAAATAAAAAATGTTTGTAAATGCATGATTTATGTCTTATAAATACTGAAACAACCATTTAGAAATGAAATCATTTCCCTGTTATGAGCCAGTTGCAAACTATTGGTAAATGCTTTGATCATCATTTGTAAATGTTCAAATTTTCAAATGATATACAGTATGTACAATATGTGTACCCTAACCATCTAGATGTTGCATTTGACTTGAACACCTGCTCTGTGAATGGCACTAACCCTATGCGACCAAAATGCCCTGAGCTCAACGATAACCAAATGCCAGCCTTTCCCGAGGGGCTAACTATCATCATGCTGTGTGTGTACCTACTCTTTGCCAACATTCTGCTCCTCAACCTCCTCATTGCCGTCTTCGAGTGAGTTTGCTCTTCTTGATCTGAACGACACTGCACACCCTACACAATTTCTCTGTTGGTAGGCTCAGCACAACATGTAATATTATTTCCTTGAGGGATTTAATTAGAACATTGTATTGAGAGATGTAATGATAGATATTTCTGTAAGTACATTTTGTACATTGAGAACTGTCTCACACAGAATCATTGGACTTTGACTGTTTCTGCTTCAACAGCTACACATTTCAGCAGGTGCAGGGCAACAACGACACAATCTGGAAGTTCCAGAGGTACGAGCTGATAAAGGAGTACTACAGTCGCCCCCCTGCACCCCCTCCGTTCATCCTCCTCAGCCACCTGTTCCTGCTGTTCAGGCGCTGTAAATCCACCCAGAAGCACAAAGAGTTCAGTGAGTATATCAGATGCTTTTATGCACAGCTTCAGTGTGTATAGTAGAGTGATGTACTTCGGCTAAAACAAAAAAAAAAACATTTTTGTACACCTGGCTAATTTATCTCATTACTTTGAACTTGACTCAGCAACTCACTTTTAAACCCCTTGCTTTTTATGACTCAAACCACTAATGTTTCTACTTCACAAACCTAAAATGTTTACCTGGGTCTGCCTCTTTATAGAGGTTCAGTTGTCTGAAACTGACGAGGAGAAGTTGATGTTATGGGAGTCTATCATGAAGGATAATTACGTGGCCACCCAGCGCCAGGAGAGGAGTGAGACCACCGAGCGTCGCATCCAGGACACGGCTGACCGGTAAGGCTCCCACAGAACCAAGAGGAGAGATGCTCTCTGGACACTGGTAATCCACACAGACAACAAAGAGATAGTGCAATTCTTCTAGCATAACTCTATATTCTTATTAGTCATATTTAACCCATAGAACCCGATTGAAGTGGGTCAAAAACACACCCATTCTTCTTTATTACATTGCTCTGCAACTGTTACTTGCAGCGAGATGAGACCTTAATTGGACGCAAGAGCAGAAGTGGGGGACTTGTCTGTGCGATCAAATATGCTAATAAAAAAATCATGAAATTAAATAAAATTGCATCATATTTACAGTCTATATTGCTCTGCATTCACCTACAGTACGCACCCAATACTTTCGTTTGAATTACTCGCAAACCAGTGATCGGATAGATATGCCATGCATGTCAGATGAAAGAGGAGACACAGATCTATCCATTGATACCTTCTGGGTTATAAAACAGATTAAGTGACAGCAAAATAATAACTTCACAAACTGTTCAACCTTCTTCCCTCTGGTAGAGGATACAGGGCACTGTTCGCCAAAACCAGACAACACAAAGACAGATTCCCCAAGCAGTCACTCTGTTGAACACTCAGAAATAGCACCCACCTTTACACTGAACATAGTCAACCAACCTGTTCTGCTCATCTATCTCATGTGCTCTTCGATCTTAGTTACAGTATTGCTAGTAATATATTATCACTGCACTGAACTGCATTGCACTATATGATCCTAAACCTCAGCCTATACTGATGTTGCACTATTGCACTATGCTCACCCTCTGCAATTGTACATTGCATCTTGCTTGTGCCTGTTGAGTTGTCCACGACCATGGCAACCTGACAGGGACAACAAGAAGGCGGACATTCCCAGCCGCACTCCCCCTCTGGACAATTGCATCCAATTACCCACCCATAGTGTCTATTCCTTGTTTGTTTTGTGCAAACCTGGCCAGTAAAGCTGATTCTGATTCTGATAAGCCTCTGTGTCTATCTGTCTGTCTGTCTAACAACATATGCCAAGTCTGACAGACATTACAGAAGAACCTACTGTACTTGATGACAGCATTTTGATGTGTCCTTACTTTGTACAGTACACATTAAGATGAATTGTTGTGGCTTGCTCCGCAGAGTTGCCTCCATGTCAGAGCTGCTGGAGAGAGAGTACGACCGGGGCACGATAGCAAAGCGGCTGGCTCAGCTGGAGGAACAGGTTCAGAGCAGTTCATTCTCTTTCCTTTTCCTCAGAATAGATAAATAAGTGAACAAAAGGGTGAATAATGCCATGTCCCCACAAGCATTAATTGTGCATTTTCCTTTTTCCACTCAACTTTGCAGGGAAAAAACCTTGCATTGCAAGTCTCCCAGTCTGCTAAAGCACTACAGTGGATCATGGACACCCTAAAAGCTCAAGGTTACCAATCTAAAGAGGAGCCTCCTTCCATGTGTGAGTGAGGTGGCTTTAGACTGCCTCTCTCCTAAATCAACTACATGATTAACTGGAGTCAGTAAGTAAAGGTCATTGAGAGAGCGTCTCACACTCACAAAATAATTTGCTTTGAATTGCTTTACCTGAGATTGGGAGAGAGACTTTGGACAATGACACATGCACATTCCCGTATTTAAAGGGATGATTGGAAGTCATTTTATGCTAGGGTCCTTTGAGAAGCTTTATTTCCCTTGGTCGAACATAGGTTGAGTTAGCACTAACAGCCCAATGGCTTAGTGCAGGTGCTAATGGAACCAACTATGTACAGTATGTATTACACCATTAATAATGCCCGGAGTGGTACCAAACTTCTACAGTAGTTCTCATGAAATGAGGCATTGGAAAGTTTGTAAGTACACCAGGCGTTTATTTAAATTACTCTTGCCTGATGGCCTCTACTCTATGCTACTATCGCTACCGCTGACTCAACGTCACTCACACGTCATGTCATGTGCCTCTGTGTATGTGTGAGTGGCGTCGATGCAGCTGTAGCGGTAGCTGCAGAGAGTCGACGTTGGCTCGAGGTCATGGTGCAAGGTACCCTAGCATGAAATCACTCCGAACCATCCCTTTAAACAGACATACTGTATGTCTTATGCTCATTGCGTTGTTATTTGAATGTGCCATGAACACAATTACATTGATTTGTTTGTAAGGCTGCTGCTCCGCAAATTCATTCAAAACTCATTTGTCACTACTGTTAACTTCATGCTATAATTGTCATCAACAACAACCTAAACCTATTGTGAGCCAATAAAACAGTTTACTGAAGCCAACAAATATTTGTCATTATTTGTGTCTGTAAATGTCAAAAAAATATTATAAAAGTATATAAACGTGGTGTGTCTGATTTGTCCCATATAGGATAACTATTCTGCTCTGGAATGGAGTCTCTAGGTAACATGGATTGGAATGTGTTGAAAAAAGGTGACTGTTCCTTATTGGAAATAATTCATTTTCTTAAATATTCATATATTAACATATATTGCACAATCATGTTGGAACAGGAAGGTACCATCCCCAAACTGTTCCCACAAAGTTAGGAGCATGGAATTGTCCAAAAGCTCTTGGTTAATGCAGAAGCATTCAGAGTTCCTTTCATTGGAACTAAATGGAGCCAAGCCCAGCTCGGGGATGGTCCCTTTCCTGTTCCAACATGACAAAGCAAGGTCCATAAAGACATGGATGACAGAGTTTGGTGCGGATGAACATGATTGGCCTGCACAATGACCTTACCTCAATCCAATAGAACACCTTTGGGGTGAATTAGAGCGGAGACTGAGAGCCAGTCTCCTCGCCCAACATCAATGCGTGACCTCCCAAATGCACTTCTGGAAGAATGGTCACACTCTTAAACACACTCCTAAACTTTATGTTACTATAAAAGCCTTCCCAGAAGAATTTAAGCTGTTATAGCTGCAAAGGGTGGACCGACATCATAATAAACCCTTCTGATTAAGAATAGGATGTCACTTAAGTTCATATGGGATGTTACTTAAGTTCATGTGGAAGTCAGTTCAGGTGACCTAATACTTTTGGCAATATAGTGTATATGAAATATATTTATGTCAATTTATCAATTAATTCCCACAACATTCACCAGAGGTCATAATTTAAGGGGTTGTTTCTCTCGGGCAGGTAGACGGCTTTGACCTCTGACCTTGGTATTTGAAAACAGCCTGGCTACAGCCTTCCTTGCCTTTTACTCATTGCCCTTACCTTTTTTCGCTTTTCAAAAAGTTTGATATTCATGCTTAAGTCATGCACGCTAGTTTCCCTGTGCTCCTCTGCAGCTCAAGCTGTCATTTCAGGAAGCGCTTTAAATAACCGAAGAACAGTGGTTGTCATTCGCCTACTAAATGTGAACAATTATCGATGTTATGAATCTATTCCAGCCACCGCTTTTATTACGCAACAGAGAAATTGGCGATTGGGCTATTAATCAGCTACAAAGTAACCTGACTTTCGCCAGATCCTGTAGTTCGCTGTCTGTGGAGCTCAGCGAAACGCCTCTGGTGGAGCATGGCGGAACTACATGGGTCTGGCGAGAGTCAGGCTAGCTACAAAGTGCTTCAATCCAAAACATCTATTAAAGGGATATTCCGCCATTTTTGGAAATACGCTCATTTTCCACCTCCCCTCGAGCAAAACAATCGATATTTACCTTGTTCCCGTTCATCCAGCCATTCTGTGAGTCTGGCGATACAACTTTTAGCATCAGCCTAGCATAGATCATTGAATCGGATTAGACCATTAGCTTCTCGCCTGCTAGCTTCATGTTTAAAAGTGACAAAGACTTCTGGTAATTTTCCCATTTAAAACGTGTCTCCTCTCAAGTTAGAAAGTGCAATAAGACCAACTGAAAATGAAACCTGGCGTTTTTCTAGGCTGATTTGACATGGAACTACACTCTCATCTGGCGTAATAATCAAGGCAACTTGCAAACGTACCATAGGCGCAGTGATATCGTATGCAGCATCTGAAAATAGTCCCCATAGACAACAAGCAGTAGTAGTGCCAGTAGTTTGCAAGTTGCCTTGATTATTACGCCAGATGAGAGTGTAGGTGGAAAATGAGCGTATTTCCAAAAATGGCGGAATATCCCTTTAAGCCTTCTGGGTTTGTATGCGTTGATGGGTATTACAGCAACGTTTAAACAGAGCATGTTAACCTACTTCACTTCACTTATGTGCACCCAATTCCCAAACACTACTGTGTTTAGCCAATTGACATCATGCCATTTACCTGAGTCTATTATTCAGGTGTCAGTGGCACTTCATACAATGTTTACAGCAACAGGAAACAAGATTCCTCAAACTGTAGCCGCGCCCACCACTTGTTGACTTGACTTTTTCCTTTTCAAGTTTGTGATATCCAGACTCAAGTTTGAGTGCTTTGAAACTCAGCCCCTGCACTTTGAAACTAATTTCGGCACGCCTGTTGATAC
The DNA here is from genome assembly GCF_963854185.1 of Sardina pilchardus. Taxonomy (NCBI): domain Eukaryota; kingdom Metazoa; phylum Chordata; class Actinopteri; order Clupeiformes; family Clupeidae; genus Sardina; species Sardina pilchardus. Next base: position 12,807,596 of record NC_084997.1, read on the forward strand.
CTTTACAACTGATTATATCACAAAACCAGTGGTTTATTATGTTGGTGGGAAGTAAATGTAATCATTGGCCTTCCCACCATTGTAATAGCTTCTTGCATTCCTGCAATAAATTCGTTGGTGGGAAATTATTACGTTGGCAGGAGCGTCATTCCATGTCATATTAGACAGAATCCTATTTTATGAATTGCATTGCTATTGTAGTACTTTCGGTTCTGATTGCTTTGGCAATGAGTACTCCTTGTCATGTAAATAAAGCACTTTGAATCTGAATCTGAATCTGAATCAGAATCAGAATCCAGGAAAATGGTTGCAGCACCGTCTGAAATTTTTCTCAAATTTTGTCTACATAATGTTTAGGTCCCAGAACATAAAGTATGTTATGAATGTCAAACCAATATTTGAGGTCTCTGTAACAAATGCACATGAAGATAAGGATAAAATGAGGTGTGATTGCACATTTTCTAAAATGGTGTATGGGGTGGGGTAGATAGAAGGAACACAAAAATCAAAGTGTGAATACCTCAGTTTACAGTATAGTCATTTCTTGTACAAAGTGTCAATGCCATGTTTACGATAGATAAATACACTTTCTTGGTTACATTGTGTACCTATGCATTGCCATTCTTGTCCTTGAGGTAAAACAATTATTTTTTTGACTATTTTTTTTATCTATGGTACATCGGCACTAAATGCCTAAACACTGAGCTACTTCCACGTATATTTTCATGTGCCTACAAGCTACCCCACATATCATTTTATTTGGCTGAAAAGGACTGGAAATCACAACCCTCTCATATTTAGTTCTTTAAGTCCATTATATGTGTGGAAAGCTCAAATATTGGCTCAACATTATGCGTACAAAAACAAGTACCCTTGTAGTATCTTAATATCACTCTCTTTACACTTTTTTCAAAACTAGGACCTTGTAGAAAGTCAATGAACATGCCTAACAATTGAACTTTTAATGGTTCAATCATACTGAGAACATGTTTGCCATTGGTTCAATCATACTGAGAACATTACTTCCCAGATAATGTGAAATTTCAAAGGCTGAACATAAAATGAAGACGGATTTTAGCAGAAATGTATTACAGGCCTTGGATTTTTGACCCATTCTTGATATAGACAAGGTTTGAACCAAATCTGAGATGGTGCAGCAACAACCTGATTGTTATGTTTAACAGTGCATTTTTATTACATTGGTTTATTGTATTGTTGGAAAGTTATTAAGTTGGTGCGTGCTACACTGCTATCTTTATTGACTGCATGTTTAAATGCATGTTTATTGACTGCATGTTTCAATATGTGAAACCATTGTTCTTGTTTGTCACATTAATGGAAACGTTTCGACAGTGTAGAAACAGTGCAGCTGTTGCTTTGGCAGCCAGTAAAATCCTGAAAAAGCTGGCACAGGAGTCCGAGAACGATGACTAAGATGATGCCAACAACATGAGAGAACTTGCTGACAACTATGAGGAACAGGCCATTGGTAATGCCCTAAACAATTCAATCTTTTGCCTCTCAGGCTGGTGGTTTCATGTGTCATGCCCACTTTAGCATTGTGCTGGTCCTACAGGCATTGCTTTTTGGGGAGCTCTCAAGGACGTTGTGCTAACCATATTTTTGGGTGGGCACTGGACTGAGTTTTATTTTTTATAAACTATTTTCAAGATCAAAACCATGCCTCGAACATATATAATATGCAAGATATGGTTCTTGATTCTTTATGGAACCTTGTACAATTATATGATTGACAACCAAAATTACATCCACTTGACAACTAGACAACTAACTAACCGCTCAGTATTGTATGACGTCATTTAAATCGATGCATCTTGCAATGGATCAGATGGCCTAGAGATTAAGGCATAACAACTAACAAGTTAGCGAAAATAGTGTTGTAAATAAGAACAAGTGAATAACGCAGGTAGGGTTAAGCACAAAGAACAATGAAGGGTGTGCACTAATGGAGTCGTATTTTGCGATATGGCATGTAGTAAATGTTTAGTATCCAAACCGTAACTGATAAGCCACTGTTATTATAAAGGCATGACTTATAGGGCCCAGATAGACAAGTTCAATAATTTATTTACAACAGTTGATTGGAATTTGTCT